>NC_134363.1:127827961-128150461 GCF_048569485.1 Anomaloglossus baeobatrachus | reverse complement strand
AATGCAGAGTCGACCGCACCCATGTCTTCCTCCTGCTGGAATGGTGCCAAGCCCCAACGCACGATTGCATCCATATTCATCATACTCTTATGTTTACATGTGACATTAATAATTTTTTTACTCCTCATACTCTGTTTGTCACCCTTCAGTGTTCTACTGCTCTATTTATTTTTGTATTTATATATATATTTAACACCTATTTGGCTATATACATCATTTGTAGGTTTTCTTATTTATCAGGTGTTTTTAGCCACCTTACCCTTGTGTGCTTGTTTTAGTTGTGCCTCTTATTCCAGTATTTATTTTTACTATTACCATTACTATTTTTATTTAATATTCATTTTTGGCGCTACTTTGAAAACTACTCTTTGTATATATTTTCACATATGGCAGTTTGTTGCAGAAATTTCTGAGAAGCGCTCCTGCATGCTCCAGTTACGCAGTACTTGGCATGCAGCAGGGATAAACACTGTACCCTGCTATACCACCTCTACTGATCCACCAATGTCAGACCGTAGCCAATTAAAAATCTGGTGGTCTGTGGGGGGAAATTTGCTCCTAATGTATCTCCATAAATCGTTCCATTGGTTGGGTACAATAGCTCTAGGATGGTTAACCAGTGCTGATATAGTGGAGTAATGGAGGTAGTGGTGGTGCATAGTACCGGGAGGGATAACCAGTGCTGATATAGTGGAGTAATGGAGGTAGTTTTGGTACATAGTACTAGAAGGGATAACCAGTGCTGATATAGTGGACTAATGAAGGTAGTGGTGGTACATAGTACTGGGAGGGATAACCAGTGCTAATATAGTGGAGTAATGGAGGTAGTGGTGGTACATAGTACTGGGAGGGATAACCAGTGCTAATATAGTGGAGTAATGAAGGTAGTGGTGGTACATAGTAGTAGGAGGGATAACCAGTGCTGATATAGTGGAGTAATGAAGGTAGTGGTGGTACATAGTACTAGGAGGGATAATCAGTGCTGATATAGTGGAGTAATGAAGGTAGTGGTGGTACATAGTACTGGGAGGGATAACCAGTGCTGATATAGTGGAGGATTGAAGGTAGTGGTGGTACATAGTACTAGGAGGGATACCCTGTGCTGATGTAGTGGAGTAATGGAGGTAGTGGTGGTACATTATTAGGAGGGATAACCAGTGATGGTGTAGTGAAGGAGGGGAAGTAGTGTTGGCACTGTATTACTATCATAGGTAACCAGTGGTGGAGCGTAGAGTGGAGGTAGGGATAGTAGAGTAATACTAAGAAGTTAAACAGTGACGTTGCTGTGGAAGAGGGGAAGTATTATTGGAAGTATTATTGGTTCAGTGGTGCAGTTATTATTTGACTCAATATAGGAGTGGGAGGTGATTGGTCAGTTTTTCAAACTTTGTTCATTTTTTGCAGAATTAAGAAGACCAAGATCAGAGCCCTCTAATTACTACAGTACTGAAAACCCTAAAGATTACCCAGCTGCTAAAAAACACAAGTTGAACCCTGAATATTTCCAGGTTAGGCACGAGAAAGTTATTGCAACAGCCCTAAGCCTAGAGCAGTCAACCATAAGAAAGCAAAGTTCCAGTTCCAAGCAGTCAATTTCTGAATCTACTCATGGGGAAGAAATGCGCCACTTCACCAGAGAGCTTCCTCAACGCACTCCAGATACCTCCGGATACAGAGCTACTGTTGGACAGAAATGGAACCAGAAGGAGTTCTACTTGGGGCAGGTCACAGGAACATCGAAGGCTACAGGACTTGGCAAGGATATTGTGGGGCAAAGACTACGTCAGAGGGAACAGATGAGCGTCTTAATGATGTCTGAGAGGGAAATGGTGGATGCCGATCTACTGTCTTATAGAGAAAACATGGAGAATGAAGACTGCTTACAACACATGGATGACCTTCAGGTAAGGGCCAGGTTCATGCAAATGAAAGAACTTGTGAAAGCCCATCTCAGATGTAGATTCTCTTTTTTTAATAACCCTAAATATTACATGTCAAAAATCCACTTCTTGACTTGCCACCACTGCTCAGTCCTATGTTCGTGAAAAAGATGGGAACCCTTTAGGCAGCAATGCTGCTATCAAGGATGCAAATTACTTTTTTAGAGAACAGATATTTAGTGCACAGTGAATCATGGGCTGTAGACACCGGATATTGTTCCAATAGCAAACAAGACATTGGAAATCTAAACTATAGAATCTTAGATGGTTTTCTAGAACCCTATTCACATTAGAAAGCTATATCTTCCAACTTCTGCATACAAAGGAACTCTCAACTTATTCAACAGGCCAGATCTTCTCTCCCCTGACTTCAGGACCTCACACACACAGTAGACTATTGGCCGATCCTGCCAATTCCGATATATTTGGACAACGTTAGTATAATGCATATAGGGCCTTATGATGCTAGAGGAGAAAGTAACACTTGCTGCCAGATTCCTCAACAGATTGATGTCTGAGGATCTCAGCAGCAGGAAATCCTGAGAACAGTTTATCAGTGGTTAACCAAGGTGGCCAACCTATTTAAATTTACTGCATGATAGATGGAGACTCTTACGGATATATTAATTTGTGGTCTCGTCCAGCCGCACTGTGCCACCGCTCTGGATGTTGATTCCAGCTGGTGAAGCGCACAGTTGTCGCTGTATGATCAGCACGTACAGGGAATGTTGTTAAAACTGGCAGCGGCTTCATCCAAGTAGATGCGGATTGATCACTGGAGTTCATTATCTCCTCCTGAGACAACGGCCGGGCCTCGGTGATGAATGCCCTCTCTATGCCAACGTCTTCCATAGCGCCACTTCGGAACTTCACAGTAAATAAATCGTCGCCGTTCTTGTCAAGAGGACGTTCAGCTGCTCAGCCTCATCGATGTTTCATTTTTCTTGCTAAATACATCAAATAGGAGAGTTTCCATTGCAACAGTGAGGGCATTAAGGCTGCCACAGACCATTCCGGGCAGATCGTTGGTGCCAGGAGGTAATGGGCATTTAAGTATATCACATTTATTATAGAAGTTGTATCACCATCCTACGTTTTTCCTACTAATGGAAGTCTGTATCATATTAAAGTTGTAGATTATCCTACCGTGAACCTGAGCGAGGGGAAATAGCTATTTCTTGAGAATCAGTCTTGTTGTAAGTGGGATTGTTTTGAGGAATCTTGTGAAAATAAAGTGTAAGTCTGTCGCTTATCTGCCATGTTGTCATCAGACGTTTACATGACAGATGAAATGACATAGACATGAAATCAGGAATGGTCCTGCATGGGGTGAAGATCTGACTTGCTTTCATGGATGTTTTAAAAGGAATGTTCAAGAAATATATACTACATAAAGCCTACATCTGTAAAATCGTGGCACGTCCTGAGCTTTGACTGATAGTAATGGTCGGTGATAAAATCGGTCTGCAACCTGAGCAACCAGGACAAGGCTTACAAAAAGGGATGATCGAATATCTCAAATATTCGGTTTCGCGAATATCCGAAGAATAGGTCGCCGCTATGCGAATATTTGATGTGCAATGTAAGTCTATGGGAAGCCCGAATAGTTATTATTCGGGTTTTCCATAGACTTAAGGGGGGCTTTACACGCTACGATATCGCTAATGCGAAGTCGTTGGGGTCACGGAATTTGTGACGCACATCCGGCCGCATTAGTGATGCCGTTGCGTGTGACACCTATGAGCGATTTTGCATCATCGCAAAAACGTGCAAAATCGCTCATCGGTAACATGGGGGTCCATTCTCAAATATCGTTACTGCAGCAGCAAACATCGCTTCGTGTGACACCGCAGGAACGAGGAAGCTCTCCTTACCTGCCTCCCGGCCCCAATGTGAAGGAAGGAGGTGGGCGGAATGTTACATCCCGCTCATCTCCGCCCCTCCGCTTCTATTGGGCGGCGGTTCAGTGACGCTACTGTGACGTCACTGTGACGCTGAACGAACCGCCCCCTTAGAAAGGGCAGGTAAGTATGTGTGACTGCTCTGGGCGATGTTGTGCAGCACGGGCAGCGATTTGCCCGTGTCGCACAACAGATGGGGGCGGGTAACCACGCTAGCGATATCGGTACCGATATCGTAGTGTGTAAAGCGGCCTTTACATTGCGCATTGAATATTCGCGAATAGTCGAATAGCAGCGCAATGCCGAATATTTGAGGTATTCGATCATCCCTACTTACGAACAAAAGCTTCTAAGGATATTAGTCTCGATTCATCATTTGCATTTTTTCTTTTGTTTTTTAAATTCACATTTCTGGGTTTTTTTGTTTTCACGTATTCTATTACTTTTTTCCTCCAAATTCTTCAAAACGCTGCGCACAGTACATGAATTAGCATGGTATAATAAAATGTTCTTTATTTTTGTCTTGAAAATTCATAATAAAAAATGTAACACGTTCTCCTAAAATTATAAAAACTAGACGACAAACTAACTGGAGTACATTTCTGCCAAAATGCTCAACTTTTGAAAAAGATGCAATTGATCGATCAGCTGAAAACATCTGGAAATCTCAATTTAAAAGCAAACAGGCAAACACATAAACAGATGTAAAAAAGGCACAAATTTAAAAGTACAAATGGGTAGAAATGAAAAACAGGCAAAAGAGAAAAAAAGACTAAAAAGGGCACAAATATACCGTGTTTTTCCAAAAATAAGATTCTTTTTTTTGCCCCGAACAAAGTGCTGGGGCTTATTCTTTGGGAAACACAGTTAAGAGTAATTGTATCCCCCCTCCAAAAAATGCAGACCCCCCTTCCTAGGAGAATCAAACTTACCAGACCCCTGACATCTGCGTTTTTCCCAGGTCCTCCCGCAATCTTCGGCGGGCGCTCCCAGCAGGTATGCTCCACGTACTCCTCCCCTGCTACTGACCAACACTCACACACATCAGATCACACACATCAGACTGCACACTCATGCTCATACACACACACATCAGGTTATACATACAATCACACATCAGATCGCATACACTCACTACATCTGGCGTTATCGATTGCTTCCCGCTGGCAGGGGAAGATGGGACGCAGTGCAGTGGAGCGCGAGGACCTGTGGTGGAACGCATAGAGTACCTGCAAGTCCTCCATGCATTCCACTGTAGGTCCTCGTGGTCCACTATACTACGTTCCATGTTCCTCTGCCGGCCGGAAGCAATCGGTTTCATTGGATGTGGTGAGTGTGTGTGTGGGATCTGATGTTTGTGTGTGTGTGTGATCTAATATGTGTGGGTGTGAGATCTGATGTGTGGTTGTGCGTTCCACTGCAGGTGCTCCCATTCGGTGTCTTGTGACTATGATCGCGGGGTCTTGTGTATTTTTTCTTCTCTCTTTTGGAGGCGTCTGCTTTCTATAATGAATTATCCTGTAGTATTCTTTAACTTTTTTAGCTGCATGGACACTTCATTATTGAACCGCAACGAGGGCTTATATTCGGGGTAGGGCTTATATTTAAGCCTTACACCGAAAATGCTGAAAATTCCTGCTAGGGCTTATTTTTGGGGGAGGGCTTATTTTTGTAAAAACAGGGTAATAATGACTGGTGCTCATGTTCTGTCATTTAGATCAGTAGATGTGCTCCATCCTCATCGCTACTACATAGAGAGCACACAATATATCACATATGTCCTGTATGATGCTTAGCAAGACAAAACAATCACTGATCTTGGCCAGAGAAAACACTGCCGGCAGCCAGCAAAGGTGCTCAACACAGTGAAATCCTAGGTGCATTGCCCCCCTGGGAAGTATGCAAATCAAAAAAGGTCCGTGGAGCCTCTGTTAGGAGTTTTGACACAGAAACTAGCCAGATATCCCTCCAGGAAGGACCCAGCCAAGGAGTGGCTCTTTTTAAGGAGACCACCATAACCACCATATTAAGTGGCCCATTTAGTCAATATCCAACTCTTTGACGAGTTTAAAGATATGACAAGGGAAATACCAATGCCAGGTATCCATCCACAGACAGCTGTTTTGGGGTATTGCCCCTCATCAGTGTGGAGTAGGATTCTGGCTAGGTGTAGACTAGGTGAGACTCCTAACAGAGGCTCCACGGACCTTTTTTGATCTGTATGATGCTTAGCTATACATGCAGATAATGGAGACCTGGATCTCGGGATTTCCTCTCGTCTTTATTTCAGGTGAATATGATGAATCTGGCAGAACAGATCATTGAGGCTACACCTGACCGGATCAAGAGGGAGAACTTTGTACCCATGGAATCTCCACTGGCAGAGAGGGCGGACACCGCAGCATTTAGCACCACCATGAGCTGGCTGGCCAGTTATCTTGCTGATGTTGATCACTTACCTAGTGCTGCACAGATACGGTATGTCACCACGGGAATGCTACCTTATTTATATGAACATTGCTAGACTGTTGTTAAGTAAATTTTCAGATTTGCAGACAAATTTTCATGGTCCCAATAAATTAAAAATAAGGTAACTTTGCAATACGTCCTCCTGCCATATCTGTGTTTTTAGCTCCTTGTAAACCAATTGCAACCGACTGCACATTACCGTAATTATTTCTCCTGTAATCCTTCCTAAAGAGAATTTAGCAGCTTGGACAAAAAAAAAAATACATTATTTGATCAGACTACACGGAGTTTGTTTGTTGTCTGTTTCCATGGAGACACAGACTGCATAGGACCTGTAGAAACAAAACGGGAGGACATTTTTAATTAAACCCATTGCAAAGTAAGTTCTAGTTTATTTGATAAACATCTAGAAAATACAAAAATTTGTTTGCAAAAATGGGCATAGCCTTTAATTTTCCTATATTAGATGATGCCAAGCTTATACTAGTATTATCTATGACACTATATACAAAAAAAGATATACCTGCACATATATAATTATATATCACTATATCCAAGAAAATGAGTAACCTATACCAAATGTACATATATCATTAAATATCAGAATATACCCAATTTATAGCAGCATGATTCATAATCACTATATACACAAACTTGTACAGAGATACCATATATACAGAAGATGCCCAGGTTATAGCAGCATGCTCAATATCACTAGATACACAAAGTTGTACAAACATAAGAAGATGCCCAGGTTATAGCAGCATGCTCATATCACTAGATACACAAAGTTGTACAAACATAAGAAGATGCCCAGGTTATAGCAGCATGCTCATATCACTAGATACACAAAGCTGTACAGATATACCATATATACAAAAAATGCCCAGGTTATAGCAGCATGCTCCATATCACTAAATACACAAAGCTGTACAAATAGACCATATATACAGAAGATGCCCAGGTTATAGCAGCATGCTCCATATCACTAAATACACAAAGCTGTACAAATAGACCATATATACAGAAGATGCCCAGGTTATAGCAGCATGCTCCATATCACTAGATACACAAAGCTGTACAGATATAAGACAATGCCCAGGTTATATCAGCATGCTCTATATTACTAGATACACAAAGTTGTACAAACAGCATGCTCATATCACTAGATACACAAAGCTGTACAGATATACCATATATACAGAAGATGCCCAGCTTATAGCAGCATGCTCATATCACTAGATACACAAAGCTGTACAAATAGACCATATATACAGACGCTGCCCAGGTTATAGCAGCATGCTCCATATCACTAGATACACAAAGCTGTACAAATAGACCATATATACAGAAGATGCCCAGGTTATAGCAGCATGCTCATATCACTAGATACACAAAGCTGTACAAATAGACCATATATACAGAAGATGCCCAGGTTATAGCAGCATGCTCCATATCACTAAATACACAAAGCTGTACAAATAGACCATATATACAGAAGATGCCCAGGTTATAGCAGCATGCTCCATATCACTAGATACACAAAGCTGTACAGATATAAGACAATGCCCAGGTTATATCAGCATGCTCTATATTACTAGATACACAAAGTTGTACAAACAGCATGCTCATATCACTAGATACACAAAGCTGTACAGATATACCATATATACAGAAGATGCCCAGCTTATAGCAGCATGCTCCATATCACTAGATACACAAAGCTGTACAAATAGACCATATATACAGACGCTGCCCAGGTTATAGCAGCATGCTCCATATCACTAGATACACAAAGCTGTACAAATAGACCATATATACAGACGCTGCCCAGGTTATAGCAGCATGCTCCATATCACTAGATACACAAAGCTGTACAAATAGACCATATATACAGAAGCTGCCAAGGTTATAGCAGCATGCTCCATATCACTAAAAACACAAAGCTGTACAATTAGACCATATATACAGAAAATGCCCAGGTTATAGCAGCATGCTCCATATCACTAAATACACAAATCTGTACAATTAGACCATATATACAGAAGATGCCCAGGTTATAGCAGCATGCTCATATCACTAGATACACAAATCTGTACAGATATACCATATATACAGAAGATGCCCAGGTTATAGCAGCATGCTCCATATCACTAAATACACAAAGCTGTACAATTAGACCATATATACAGAAGATGCCCAGGTTATAGCAGCATGCTCATATCACTAGATACACAAATCTGTACAGATATACCATATATACAGAAGATGCCCAGGTTATAGCAGCATGCTCCATATCACTAAATACACAAAGCTGTACAATTAGACCATATATACAGAAGATGCCCAGGTTATAGCAGCATGCTCATATCACTAGATACACAAATCTGTACAGATATACCATATATACAGAAGATGCCCAGGTTATAGCAGCATGCTCCATATCACTAAATACACAAAGCTGTACAATTAGACCATATATACAGAAGATGCCCAGGTTATAGCAGCATGCTCCATATCACTAAATACACAAAGCTGTACAATTAGACCATATATACAGAAGATGCCCAGGTTATAGCATCATGCTCCATTTCACTGGATACATAAAGCTGTACAAATAACCATACATACGTAACATGCTTAGGTTATATCTGCATGGTCCACATCTCTATATGCAAGATGCTGTACAAATAGCCCATATATACAGAATATGCCATGTTATAGCAGCATGCTCCATAATCACTAGATACACAAAGATGTACAAATAAACCATAAATACAGAACATGCTTAGGTTATATCTGCATGATCCACATCTATATATGCAAGATGTGTACCTTATACCAGCTGTACAGATATAATTTGATACAGAATATACTCCAGGATTATACCGACTGTACATACATCATAGTTATATATGAGAAGATGCACAGGGTACAGCAGCAGGCTCCATATCACTGCATACACAATGCTGCACAGATATAGACAAGCTATGCCCAGGTTGTACCAGCATGCCTGATACCAGTCTGTTATTGCTCTGTATAACGAGGTCCTGGTCTCGCACAGGTCGATGTACAGTGAACCTCTGACTCCTTCGTCCAACACCAGCCTAAGTCCTGCGTGTTCCCCCATGAGTGAAACAACCTTTGAAAAACCCAGTCTGCCCTCTGCTGCTGATTGGTCAGAATTTCTCAGTGCTTCCACCAATGAGAAGGTGGAAAATGAATTTGCTCAGCTGACCCTGTCCGACCATGAACAAAGAGAACTCTACGAGGCGGCCAAACTCGTCCAGACTGTGTTCAGGAAGTACAAGGTGTGTCCCGCTTGAATTCAAATGTATATACTTTGGCACCTCATGGGCTGTATACAGCCCCTCTATGGTACAGCTTACAATTTTAGGAAGAAGTACTAATCTTATATGTAAGATTCTTAAAGGAAATCTGTCAGCAGGTTTTTTGTATGTAATCTGTCAGCAGCATGATGTAGGGAGAGAGACCCTGATTCCATCAATGTATCACTTAGTGCACTGTGTGCAGCAGTTTTGATAAAATCTCAGTCTTCTCTGCTGCAGATCTAGCAGAGCTCTGAATGCTGTGCTATGTGTAACCCCTCCCATCTCACTGATTGGCTGCTTTGTGTGTACAATGTATATTGTAAACGGAGAAAACCTCAATTTCCAATTAAAATGATTAACTTTATTGGTATATATTAAAAAGATGAAAAAAACACCCAGTGGTTTTTGCACACATAAGGACACATGAGAGGAGGAGCTGAAATATATGGGATCCCTACAACACCCTATGGCACCTTGCTCCTACCTGCCAACGGAGGGTTTGACACCGTAACTGTTTTGGGCGCCCCCGTTCCACGTCGGCTGACCCTCACTATGCCCTAAATAAATAGTGAATTAAATATTAATTACACTGTTGATGGCCAAACAATAGTGATCAAGCAGACAAAGTATCAATAATTTTGAATGTATATCAAACTACAGCAGGCTTCCAAAAATAATAGGAAGCAATACAGGACAGAAAAAGGGGAAATCACAACTGAACACAATATGCGCTGTTCCATCAGCCAGTTACTTTTTCCCCCCCTTGTCCTGATATGTTATGGCCATCACACATGGAAAAACTACATCACAAAACAACGTTGCTCAATAGACACTGCACAGCCTTGATCTAGGCAAAGTCCGTACAATGCAGTGTCTAAGGGCAATCAGATAAACACTTATAGAGCAAAACATATAAAGGTGAAAAATACACCCAGGGGAAGGAATAAATATCAATTACTTCCCTTCAATTAGATGCTCTGCATCGCCTCAAGGCAAAGCCTGCTGTAGTTTGATATACATTCATAATTATTGATACTTTGTATGCTTGATCACTATTGTTTGGCCATCAACAGTGTAATTAATATTTAATTCACTATTTATTTAGGGCATAGTGAGGGTCAGCCGACGTGGAACGGGGGCGCCCAAAACAGTTACGGTGTCAAACCCTCCGTTGGCAAGTAGGAGCAAGGTCCCATAGGGTGTTGTAGAGATCCCATATATTTCAGCTCCTCCTCTCATGTGTCCTTATGTGTGCAAAAACCACTGGGTGTTTTTTTCATCTTTTTAATATATACCAATAAAGTTATTCATTTTAATTGGAAATTGAGGTTTTCTCCGTTTACAATTTGAACTCAATTCGGGTACAATGTATATTGACAAAAATCTGCTAATCAGTGGTTGGGGCTGTTAGACTAGGCGATACAAGACATCTAGTCTTGCAGTGATAATCTGCTGCTGAAAAACACTGAGTTTATTGATATAGCAAAACAGCCCAGTAAGTGATACAACACTGTAATCAGGGTCTCTGCCCCTACATCATGCTACTCTCAAATTATATAGCAAAATCCTGCTGAAAGATTCCCTTTAAAGTCAAAGTTGCTGAATGTTTTGATGTCTCTGTGCTGCGATTTATAGAAATACAGCACAAGCCCATAGATTTCTATGACCAGCCCTTTATGGATCTGTGTGATATAGATTCATAACTCAGTTATGTGCATGAGGCCTTGTAAAGAAGGTTTCCATTCAATGATAGTGAGTCGAAATATGACAACTCTTCCATCATTGCCTGTTTTCAAGACAACATTGATATTTGACCAATTAGCGCCTTCCCACTCAACGACAAATACACCCATCATGACGTGAGTGCAGGTGTATGGAGGCTGTATTATACAGCTGACTCCTCCACACCGCAGCGACCACAGCTTGCTCCTATGGCTGACGTTTAAAGTACCTATGGCTACAATATAAAGTACAAAGGTCAAGTGACATCTAAAAAATAAAGTTAAAGAGGTTGTCCACTACTTTTACATTGATGGCCTAGCCTAAGGGGTACTTTGCACGCTGCGACATCGCTACTGCGACCTTGTCGGGGTCAAATCAAAAGTGATGCACATCCGGCGCCGGTAACGACGTCGCAACGTGTAAAGCCTAGAAGCACCGATAAACGATCGCAAAAGCGTTGAAAATCGGTGATCTGTGTAGTGTCGGTCATTTCCATAATTTCACTGCAGCGACAGGTACGATGTTGTTCCTCGTTCCTGCGGCAGCACACATCGCTGTGTATGAAGCCGCAGGAGCGAGGAACTTCTCCTTACCTGCATCCCGCCTGCAATGAGGAAGGAAGGAGGTGGGCGGGATGTTACGTCCCGCTCATCTCCACCCCTCCGCTTCTATTGGCCGCCTGCCGTGTGACGTCGCTGTGACACCGCACGACCCGCCCCCTTAGGAAGGAGGCGGGTCGCCGACCAGAGCGACGTCGCAGGGCAGGTAAGCGCGTGTGAAGCTGCCATAGCGATAATGTTCACTACGGCAGCTATCACAAGATATCGCATATGCGACGGGGGCGGGGACTATCACGCTCGGCATTGCTACAATTGGCTAGCGATGTCGCAGCGTGCAAAGTACCCCTTAGGATAGATTATCAACGTCTGATCGGCCAGAGTTCATCAGCCCTTGCTGATCAACTGCTCTAGGTGTAGCAGGCGGTCGGAAATAATCAATTCTGGAGCTGCCTCGTTTTCTGATAGTGGCCGTAGCCAGGTATTGCACATCCGCCTCCTATTCAGATGAATGGGAGGCAGATGTGCAGTACCCGGCTGTGGCCAATATCAGTTGACGGGGCAGCTCCAGAACTGAGCATTTCCGACAGCCTGCTGCCGCCGCCGGTACCTGCAACAGCTAATCGGAGGTGGCAAGTTTACGAGATGCAATCCAAAACATGTCGGCTGAACCATACACGCTGGCCCCTTATGGATATTAATATGGTCTAAATACAGTTGAATGTTTTATGATGAGCTCCCTGGATGCTGGACAATCTGTTTTTTTTTCCAGCTAGAATAGCACCTAGAATACCATTGTTCTTGGCAGAACATCTTGTTTACAAAGGATGATGTGCTACCAAGAATTATTATCTTTACGCAAGCTAGAAAATCCTGTCATCTGATGAACGCATGCTTTGCACTGCACAGATATCAGGAAACAAGTTCACCAGGAATATTTGTTCCCAATAATTGAATAGTACTAATGCACCCTATGTCTCTGCAGTGATGATGCAGCCGGTTACTCTTGTGATTACTGTCTTCCTAGGGTCGTCCATTACGGGAACAGCAGGATGTTGCTGCGGCCGTCATACAACGCTGCTATAGAAAGTACAAACAGGTAATACACAACATGCCCACCCAAGAAACAGCTGGTGATCAGACTTTTTGTTGTTGTTGCTTCTGTGTAAGAAATATCAGACATTAGCTCAAGAAGCAAAAGCAAAATCTGTCTACAAATAAGCAAGGGAAAGCTGAATAACAAGGTGGCTGCTAATATGTAATACGTAAATCACTGGAAAATAGTTTTGGAAATTACAATTGGCTTTATATTTCAATTCAGCCCCAATTTTCAAGATCTCTGCTCACTATCAGAGAATGGATCTCTTAGGTTTTTTGTATATCCAATCGATTCTGCCCTAATAATTCCAACAGCTGTATCCAGGCTAAACTATTATTTTGTGAACTCAATCCATGAGTAGCACAAAACTCGGTCCTGCTCGGATAGTTTGTCCAGACTGAAGCAAAATCTCAGCTGTGCAATGTATTAGATCAGAATGTGTTTTCAGCTTCTCTGGTCAAGAACGTTCTCCATCAGCGACACAAGCAGAGATCATTCAAAAGTGTGCAAGTTTCAAAACTCTTCATTACAAAACAACTACAGTACGTACTCAAGCTGACGTCTGTGAACTTGGCCTGAGCAGGGACCGCAATTCATGGGTCTCCCCATCCAAACTCAACAGCCTCATATATGCCAATGAAGCTGTCACATTTGGGTCTGGAGACCTAATGTCAGTCCATGCATTGAGGTCCCTACTCTAGCCCTGTTTCATGGATGTCTGCAAGAACCTCAAGTTTTAGAAGTAGAGTAAATAATCCTCATGATAAAATGTCAGCATTTAGTTCAGTTCACATTTCTGTTTGTACCTTCCGTTTGTTTGGTCATTTTAAAGGAATAAATAGAATTTAAGTGTAAAACAGATCCATTGTATAACGATGTATATGGAAGCAGAGGGGCCTCATTGTCATTTTTAAGGTCGAGCTGTGTTCCATTTTGTGTCAGTTTTCCAGAAAAGAAATAAAAAAATGCAGCATGCAGAACTCTAGTCTTCCGATCTAAAAACTTACACAAAACGGAACCCAGATGAACCCTATAATAATGCAAAAAGTCATTCTGCCTCTATTTTTATCAGTAATGCCACAGATTCTTTTTGCACAAGAATTCCATTTATATGTTCATTTAAATCAGGGGTGTACAACCTTGGGTTGATATACACGTCTGACCATAGCACGTTCATCTCTGGTACGCAGAATCAGTCTCCTTCCTGACCGGTATGATGGCTGGAGATTTCTATCTTGTTTGTACTTGCGTATAATTGCTTGTACAGAAGAACCAGGCACCTTCAGGTAGCTTCGAAATTACACCTATGGATGAAACAAACGTGTGCAATTCCACAATTCTCTTCCTGAGATCTTGGCTGATTTCTTTTGACTTTCCCATGATGCTACAGAAAGAAGCAGGTGTGCATTAAAATACATCCACAGGTGTGTCTCTAATTAACTCAGATGTTACCAATAAACCTATCAGAAGGTTGCAAAGATATGACATCATCATATGGGAGTATCACATTGCTCAGGAGCATGGATGGGCAACCAAGAATAGACCAGATCTAGATCCCGCAGAGATCAAGCGATTACGATTCCTTCACCCCTCTCTAGCACGGTAAACAAGTAAACAGGTTCAGGCGGGTTATATGGCTTAGAATGCCTTGACTCACCATGGTTTTCCCAACCCAAACTTAATGCTTCAAAGACACATATGAGGGGCTAAGTTCGGATCAGTAGAATTGCAATCAGTCCAAGCATTGCGGAGCCTGAAATACACCTGTCTGAATCCGGTATAAGAGTGGTGCTGCTTATTTGCAGAGCCACTATCACTATTCTGTTTGAATTGTGAAATGCAGTGAGATACCATCACTCCCATAAACTTCAATACGTAAGGTTAAATGTATGTAGGGTCTTGTACTCACTAGAGGAGCAACCTCATTCTCCAGGTATGTGGGAATCTTGGTAGTGGAAGCTGCATCTCGTAGATAGGAATGGGAGAACCCGAATTGTAAAGTTCGGGGATCGTACCGAACACCTGGTGTTCGTGCACATGATCCCGAACACGAGCTTTCTGGGAAGTTCTTTTTACAGTTCGGGGGCTGTAAAAAAAAGCACATTATTAAAAAACATTATGATTATACCTACAGGTCCCGCGACGCGTCCTGCAGACTGTTTCCCGGCCACTTCTGCTTCCGCATTCGATCATTGCTGTCCCGCCCAGTAACCAGCACTGACTTACAGGACCTGACATGACATCATAGCTATGTGACCAGTCTGGTGTGAATGTTGTACAGTCATTGGGTTAGACTGGTCACATGGCTATGATGTCATGGCTGGTCCTGTTAACGTCCGGGGGTATGCATTGCACTGATTGTCACTCGGCAATCTTCTGCTGTTTTTGGCCGTGTTCGCGGTCACCTCAGGGTTCACCCATGTCCATGGCTCATGGACTCGATTGAACTTTGACTGTCACTGTGTGAGTGTCGTGTCACCTGGCATGGCCACAAACTCCCGAGAGGAGGCTGCATGTATTTACATGCAGCTGAGGCGCTCGTGTCTGGAGAGCATCAGGCCGTACTGGCTGATAATGATGCAAGACACAAGTGGAATCATCCCCGTGCCAGGTGATGCGATACTCGCACAGTGACAGTCAAAGTTCAGTTAACAGGACCTTTGATGATGTCATAGCCATGTGACCTGTCTGTAAGCAATGAGGTAATACAACATTCACACCTGATTGGTCTCATGACTATGACATCACGGAAGGTCTTTTAGTCAGTGGTGGTTACCGGGAGGGCACAGTAATGTTCGGACTCGGAAGCAGAAGTGGCTGGGAGAAAGAGTCAGCAGGATACGTCGCGGGACCTGTAAGTATAATGACCATGTTTATTATTAACTATATTCTTTATTTTATAGCCCCCACGCCCCATCCAATAACTATAAAGCCTGAGTTCGGTGTTTGGACGCAAATTTGCGTTATCTCAGAACCCGAACTCGATCTTTATAAAACGTTTGAGTGAGGCTCCTGAACGCGAACATCAGGGGGTTCGCCCATCACTACTCGTAGATCTTCATGGCATACACTATATTTTTTATATGTCATAACCAAAAGGTAATACCCTTTTACGTTTTATTGCACCCATTGGAAACAGTTCAATTTAATCCAAACAAGGGTTTGGAACCCTAATCAAAAGGGAACAGGCAAAGGCAATGTGTAAATGGAAATATTGTCTGAGCTCCCAATCAATGGTCCAGCATCCAAGACCAGTTCTTTTAGGGCTTTAAGTTTTATTGCAGCCATTGGAAAAAGTTCAATGTGACCCAAAAAGGTTTTGTACCCCTGATCCAAATGGAACAGGCAAAGGCAATGTGTAAATGGAAATGGAAATTTAGTCTGAGCTCTCAATCTTTGGTCCGGCATTCAAGACCAGTTTTTTTAGGGCAAGTTCTCTGTCCTGACTCAATTATGTGAGGTTTTTTTGTAATACTGGCAATTACAAATTTCCTTTTCTGTTTTCAATCACTGAGAGCCAAAAACTATAAAAAAAAAAGGACTTAAAATAGAATCAGGAAATGAGGCAGACAGTTTATATTCATTGCTTGGAATATGAATCTCTAAATGTGGCAGTGATAGATTTTGATTTTACTCCTCGAGTGTTGGCTGTGGATGAGAGAGACTGAGAATAACACAAAGGCTCTTCATACGGATTCATGAAGCTAATTGGGATACGTTGCCGTTTGCCGCAGTATTTGTTGTGAACAATGCCGGTCAGGTTGGTCTCTCGCGCTTTGTGCCGAGTTTTTTCGAATCTGCTTCATCAACACGTTCATTTCTGAAAGCTCTGACGTCTTCTTGTTACTGAATAATCAAATGCTACAAAATTAGATGATGCTCCAAAATCCCAACTCAATAGCTTAAAATAAAAAAAAAATGAAAAGATGCATTCATTTATGATGATTGTCAGCTCATGTCAGTGGCATCAACAGCCCAGGGGTTCATTTTATAACCTTTCGATGGACTTCTACATAATGCAGTTCTTTTTTTTTCCTCTGGTCAGACCATAGCTGCTTTGTACTGACGTTCCGCTGAACTTGTGATGGGTATCTTCTTATATACAGCGGCTGATCTGAACAAACAGAGCTGCAGTGTATATCCAATGGAGAAGAAATCGGGTTTCAAGCCGCTCTATACCACAGGATCCAGTCTGATAAGCGGGTTGAAACCCGATTTCTTCTCCATTGGATATATACACGTATACACGTACCGCTCGGGGCTGCAGCTGACCACCAACAGTATAAGCTTCTCTAGGGGTTGTGACTTTCACAACCTGAATAGGTGAGTGATTCTCCATTTATCCTCACTACCCCCCCACCGGGTAAGACCCTATTGCACTTTTTGCTCCACAGTGCTCTCGTTTCGAGCTGCAGTATAAAGAAAGGAATTCAGATAGAGCAACAGCCTAAATCTTTGTCAAATTTTTAGAATAGGACATTTCATTGTATTACAGTTACAAACGGCTCCCCACATGCATAATTAACTAATGATGGAGTCCGCTGTGGATCGTGCAAGATATGGGTGCGACATGCTGCTTCAGAATTGACAAAATTGTCAAAGTAGGCTAACAAATTCAGTAAAAAGACAATAGTTTATGGCCCCTGTCACATTTTTTTTTGTGTCTGAGTTTGGTCCAAGTCTCACCCATTGAAGTGAGATGGTCAAGTGAAACAGCACATGGACGCCCACCTTGTTGCATTTGTAGGCTGTCCATTTTTTGCTTAGGGTGCTTTCACTCTGCGTTCCTTTCCCCGTTCAGCGGTCCCGTCGGGGGCTTCTCTCTTAACCCCCCGCAAAACAGAGTCACTGTGTGCTCTGTCGTTCACCATTTTCGGGGGTATATGCATATTGGAGTGGACAACCAGACATAGTAGAGATGTACAAATCTTTTCCATAATGTTAATGGCTGGCACCTACATGGGACTAAGTTGGCGTTTTAAACCCCTGATCCCTTTTATGAGATGTCATAGAAGATCATTTAAACCTAGGTGAAATTAAGATTAGTGATGGGCAGACTCGCAGATACCTGGTTATCGACTCAATTTTTTTTCGTATATCAACATTACACATGGAAATAAGAAACTTTGTCATATACATTATCAAATAAATGTGCTTCAGTCTCCTTGTGGACTAATCTTTCACTCTGTCAAATCAGTATTCACAGAAGACCAGAGGAGGAGAACTTGCAGCAGAATGTGTCTTCCTGTAGCTCCTCCTTCCTCTTCTCTCCATAGAACTTTATGTGCACCAACTGTCATCTCCTATCTCCGTAATGTGAAAAACTAAATTCAGATTTTACCCACGCATTGAAAATGAAAGCTAAATCCAGGAGAACGAAGCAGATTTCTCTGCTAAGATATATTACAAAATTTCTTATTTTTCATGTGTAGCATTGATTTATGAAATATAAAATATAATGACGGTTACTCTTTAAATTGTTCGGAGCAGTAAGTGAAAGCGAATGTTCCGTGGACACAAAGGAGATATTCTAGGGCTTGATATGAAATTAATTCAGTAGACCAGCCACACACAATGTGTTGAACGCCTATTTTACTTTGTTGCAAATTCAATAAAAAATTGCTAAATGGGAATGGACATTAAAGTTTTACGAGCGCAATAAACATCAGCCAAGCAGAAAACGAGACTGGCTGAAGAGCTCTGTTATTACACATCAAAGCCAATGAGCTGCCTCCCCGCTATCAAAGGCCGAAGATCAGTAGGATGATTCACTCTAATGAGAAGTCACTATCATTGGCTGGGAACATTAAACGACTGGCTTTAATTATGTTCAGATAATTAAAGTATTGTCAGAGTCGAGTATTAAAGTGAGAACAGTCATGTATTGTCGCCCAGTACACTGTCTCCTCTTTGTTGCTCTTTGCTTCATATGTCCTCAAATAATTAAAGATTAACCAAATTATTCTCATTTTTGCAATTCACTTCCTTTCCACTAACATTCCATTTTTATTGTTTCCAAAGCTAACATGGATAGCCTTGAAGGTAATAAAATCACTTTGTTGTTACATGTAACATGGTGTAAAATGTCCCAATACAACCAACGTGCCATATGGTACAATTGGCCAATCTGTTTTACCACCATACTCTACTGTACAAGAATTGAGCATATAAATGTACTTTTCTCTGCATTTAATGGGTTAATCCCATCTCTAAGATACTATCCCAATATGTAGTAGTAGGTGTAATAATAATAATAATATTAGCAAATACCTCCAATTAGAAATGTAGTATAGTTCTCCTAATTAGCCATTTCACTTTCCTCATCTGCAGGGCATTGCAGCTTAGATATCCATGGTTACTTCCACACATTTAATTAGTTGCATGTGGTCATAACCATGGATACCTAAGCTGCATAGCCCTGCACATAAGGTAAGAGACATGGCTAATCAGGAGAACTATACTACATTTCTAATTGGAGGTATTTGCTAATATTATTATTACACCTACTACATATTGAGATAAGATCTTGGAGTTGGGAATAGCTCTTTTATGATCTTGGTTATCTGTGTTCAACTGTTTCTGAAATGATCCAAACCACTTTCCCTTTTTTGTTACTTCACCCTCTGATCCTATGAGAGCTTGGACAAGTTAATGTTCAATATTAGAGATTTGAACTTCCACCATTACATAATCCAAGTACAAGATGTTTTTCTTAAAGGGCTTGTCCACTACTCGGACAACCAATTCGCAATTCCTATGTTTTACGACAGTAAAAAAAACCACTTATTTTTACCTCCAGTGGTGCTAGCACTGGCTCTTCTGGTTATCGTGTGACATTGTTCTATCCCTGCTGTCAGTCAGCCCTGGCTTCAGTCTCCTTTCCTTCACCCAAATCAGACACTTCTGGTGGAAATGAGAGCTGCTGCTGCCCTCTCACTTCCTCCAGATGTAAATTACGTCCACAGGAGAGGAGAATAAAGCCAGTGCTGATTGGCTGTAGGGATTGCATGACACTTTTATGACCTGTGATCCCTGGGAGGGTGCCACTGGATTGCACTGGATGCAATGGACTGCATTGGCACTGGAGGATTGAGAAGTAAATGTCCAACATAAGGATTGAGAAGGGGATGTCCAAGTAGAGTACAACTCCCTAACAACATTTTATACTAAGTGCTTTTTAAATTGATCCTTATTGGGAGAACAGGCATCTCAGTATCTTCCCTAAAGTGCTTTAATTTTTTTAATAATGTCAATACAAGGCAAATTGTTATCTTTTAAGCAATTCCCCTAACAGGATAGGGATTCCCGCCTAAGAATATGTGCACAATGTCTAAATGGAGGTATACTACTGGGTGCACACTTGATTTTTAACCAAAGTATTAACAGCTATTTATAATACTGATGCCCTCTTATGGGACAGAGGATCTGCTAGGACAGGGATCTACTGCTACAAATGTAGCAAAGTTCAGGAGAAATTGTAAAGTGCGCCACAATGATCAGATCACTAATTTTAGAACTGACATAGCTTTAACTTTGCACCCCCTATAGCTATGACCATGAATCCATTTTTCTGGATGCAGACAGAATGACCAAATAGGGTTTAGATAATTGCCTCAAAACTCAGTGTGAGTCTTTCAAAGACAAATCCAGCAATACCTTTACATGGCTAGTCCGTTCTTCCATTACTGAGAAATCCGCTTTTAAATTGCTATGCAAATGACGCTGAAGAACTATATGTAGATCTGTAGCCTCTGTCAATCCAGGTCTCTACCTCGCTCAGCGCCGCCTCCTCCTGCTTGACTGATAGTACCTTTGGTTGAAGTGACACAGCAGAAGAGCTATACAATGTGTCCACCCATATCCTGTCCACCGCCATTAACTTGAGAACGGTGGCAGCTATAGGCATAGAAGTGGTGTCTAGGTATAGTAAAGTAGCCATGCGCTACGCAATGAAACCATAAAAATGCTAACTCCGTTGTTTTCCACCAGGTAGCGCTATAGGTGGTTTCATTGCGTAGCACATGGCTACTTTATTATAGCTAGACACCACTTCTATGCCTATAGCTGCCGCCGTTCTCATGTTAATGGCGGTGGACAGGATATGGGTGGACACACTGTATATCAAGTAGGAGGAGGCAGCACTGGGAAAAGAATAGAGCTGGAGTGGTGGAGGCTTGGGAAGAGCTTCAACTCGCTAAAAGCACTTCAGCTTCATTTGCATATAAATTCTGATTTCTTAGTAATGCAGTAACGGACTGGTAATGTAAAAGTATTGCTAGATTTGTCTTTGAAAGAGATACACGAGAATATGAATAATTTGGTTGCTGAAATCCTGCTGTCAGATTCCCTTTAAACACTTGTTAATGATATACCGACAGAATAGGGATCAGAAGCCTGAACAGTTCCTAAATTTCATCGCCTCGTTCAGCTCTTCATTCACAGACCCATGTTTATCTAGATATTTCCTTCCGACGTGTTTGAAGAATTATTTTTACAGCTGACCTTTGGCTCAAATAGATCTCGATGACTGCCCATTTTCCACTGATAAATATGCAATATTGTTAGTGAGTGTGCGAAGTGTGCAGTGTGACAGATGGGTTAGTGCCGAGAACCGCTGCTATGCTATGAACATCAAACACTTGATGGCCCTGACACATAGAATCGCTGGTAATAGTCTATTTATGTTTGTATTAATCTTCATTACCGGGCGTTAATTGGCCCGCGTAACTAAATGAAGAACTAATTTCCCTCTCAAGCCCTAACTATCCAAGGTTATTGCAGCAAATATGAGTTCTGCAACATATTAAGGCAACTTTATGAGACTCTTATCATTTGGTGCAACATATTCGCCCTTCCAAATTACAAAAATGTGACTCATCTTCTTCTGTCAAGTTGTTAAAATTGCAATTAGCCGTTTCTTAGTCCTATGTGTCATCACAACATCTGTCACAACCGCTTTCCTGGAGTCAAGAATGGCAAATCCGCCTGGTTCATCATTACTACAAGACAGGGGGAATGTGTTGCTACATAATATGGCAGTATTAGTATGTTTGAGTGCTCTGTGATGAACCTATACCTGCAGTAATATTTTTTATTAGTCACCCATCCTTTCCTTAAAAGAAATAGTCACTAATTTACAGTCTTATTTAGACCTTGTGCACGCAGTGCTTTTTTGCTGCGTTTTTTTTGGTGCAGTTTGTGATCCAAATCTGCATGTCTATCCTTACGCCAGCAAAGTCAATGAGAATTCTGAAGTGCTGTGCGCTCGTTAGGCCAGCTTCACATCAGCGGTATTCTGCAGCAATTCCGGATCCGTCACAAATGCGGTACTGTTCAATACAGTTAAAGGGGTTGTCCGACATAACAAAAATGTTTGAGTTTAAGCTAATCTGTGCTGTATTGTCATATAAAACGCCCCTACATTGTTATTTTTTGTTTTCTAACTTTTGTTCCTCTTGAATTCACCCTTTATTCTCTGCAACTTCTTGTTTACATTCAGCTCCAGCAAACTGACCACTTCCTGTGCAAAACCTCACAGTCACAGCTGGCACCGCCCGGCCTCAGTGTCCAGCCCCTCCCCAGTGTCCAGCCCCACTCCAGTGTCCAGCCCCACTCCAGTGTCCAGCCCCACCCCAGTGTCCAGCTCCACCCTCTGCCCACCCCCTGCACACACATTCCCTGTCAGTATATTCTGCCCCAGCACCTGACCTGTTATCACTACAGCATTGCAAATAACAGCCTCACATCGGGCTCTGCACCCCACACCACATCAGGCTCTGCACCGCATACACACACACATACACACACACATCAGGCTCTGCACCGCATACACACACACATACACACACACATCGGGCTGTGCACCGCATACATACACACACACATACACACACACATCGGGCTGTGCACCGACTCCCCCCCCCCATAGGGAGTACATACTCACCCTTCCTTGGTCCCCGCCGCTCCTGCACGTTCGCGCGCTGTCTGTGCTCTGGACATAGCAGCACAGTAGTGACGTCACCGCTGTGCTGAAGAGAGCACAGACAGCATGCAGTGATGAGAAGCAGCGCAACGCTCCTTCTCATCAGCGCTTTCAAATATACCGGCATCTGTGATCTGTGATGCCGGTATATTTGAATGTGTGATCCTGAGCAGGGGCCCGGTTCTGGCGCTGACACCGCTGCAGCTGCCGCCAGGCCCCTCTCCCAGGTCACGGGTCCCACAGCAGTACAGGGGGAGGTTGTGGGCAGAGTACGGGGTGCGGGGGAATGTGTGGGAGGGTGCAGGGAAGGGGGGCGGGGCTCATCGCACTGAAGCCGCCCAGCAGGGAGGCGACATGCTGTTTCCACATTTGCATGTCAACATGGCCCTGCCCATGTTGAGATGAAATGACCGGAAGCAGCAAAATCGCGGCAGGAGCGGTCACATGACCGCTCTGAGCCGGGGGAGAGGGGCTGACAGCAGGGCAGGTAAGTGGTCTCTATCTACTTACCTGCCCCAATGTAGCCAAATAGGGAAATAATAAAAAAAAGCAAATTAAGCCGGATAACCCCTTTAAATGAAATCGCGGCAAGATAAGATCGCATGTTTACCTTATCTTGCCGCGATTCCATTTAACCATATTAAACTGTACCACATTTGTGACGGATCTGGCATTGCGGCAGCATACCGCTGATGTGCGCGCAGCCTTACTTCTTTTTTCCATTGTTGGCTCGTTTTGTGGCCTTTCCAGCCATTGATTTCACAAAAAAAAACTCATGGCACAAAAACGCACCAAAAAATGCACCAAAGGCACCCAAAAATGCATACACATTTTTTGGTGCGTTTTTCTGCCACAAGGTGCAGATTTTGGCGCTGAAACTTTCTGCACCAAAAGCTCAGCATGTGCACATACCCTAACAGTATATACCGTACCCTTCTTTTCTTTCTGTACAGTATGCACTTTATAAAAAGATGACCCAAGCTGCAATCCTCATCCAGAGCAAATTCAGAAGCTATTACGAGCAGAAGAAGTTCCAGCAGAGCCGGCGCGCCGCGGTGCTCATCCAGCAGTACTACAGGAGCTACAAAGAGTGCGGGCGAGTGCGACAAAAGCGTCGGACAACTTCACTTGTGCAACAGAAACTCAGGTGAGTGATATCTGTCACATATATATATATATATATATATATATATATATATATATATATATATATACATGCATACAGTATATATATATATATATATATATATACATATATATATATATCAGAGCGGAGTTGAGTTTCCCATCGAACTGTCTCTTTCTAGCTACATCTTAATGCCATGCCCAAGCATTTTTTAATGACTTTTTACATCAAAAAGGACGTACCATCAGAGAAAGACTTATTGTTTAAATCAGGTTTTTGTGTTAAATGTTTTGGGTTTTTTTTTTATCTTGCCATCGTGTTTTTTTACCAACTCGCAATCTATACTAGAAAAATGTGAAATCTTGAAATTTTATGTCCCTGATTTATCAAAACCAGCACTTTTCACTCCGGACTTCATAAGGGGGTGGGGTGGAGTGCAGTGACTGGAGTAAGTTTTGTAGCATAAGAAATGCCACTGCTCGTGATGAATATGATGAGTGGGGTTTGCCACGCCTCATCAAATCCCAACTTCGCAGGTACAAAATGGCATGAAAACGCCAAAATTCGCAGAGCTTTGTGCACAGCTTAACTTTGCACAAAAATTTTGCAGCTTCTTTTTTACTGTAAAATCTCTGATGAAGCGAGGCCATCATACCTGTTCTGCTTTACATGAGACTTTTCAGCAAACTGATTATCATCACAGGCAGGATTACAGGTAACACCTCTATACACAGTAGATAACATAGGATATGTCATTTACAATAGACAATGTCACAGCTCACCTCCTTCCCTCCATTCACAATCATATTTGCACACGCTCATTATATGCTTCTGTACAAAATGATGAGTCTGAGCGAGTCTATTGCTGTTAATGTTCATCAGTCTACAATAGCTTGAGTGACTAGCATGAAAATTGAAAGGTTTTTAATTTTATTTTAATAAAGATCTTGATATAAGAGAATTTTTTAAAAAATGCATTCAATATAAGCAGGAATGGAAGAGCATGAAAAAAGCATAGTGTAACAATATCCCCCATACATCAGGAGTTCCTCCACCCCTGATTAGCACTATAGACAGACATTTATGAGTTACAGTGGCGGCTGCCTATGCCCATAGATCCCAATCAAATTTAATGGCGCTGACAATTTCATTTTTTTGTGTTTTCGTTTTTTCTAACCCTCCAAGAGCCATAACTTTTTTATTTTGCTGTCCACATAGACATGAGAGGGCTTGTTTTTTTGCCCACTCCATATACCCGCTTCCAACTTGCGCCGTATATGTACCGTAGATGTTATGAAGGGGATAAAGGAATTATGAAAGAGAGCCAGCTACTACAACACTCATAGATTTCAATGGAAACGCTTACATGGGTGCAGGGTCTCCTTTTCTGTAGATTTACTAATTGAGAGAGAACAGTACACACATTCTCCAGATATGTGGGAGCCCCTGGTATTGGAATCTGAATCTCTTAGACATTTGCGACATATTCTTTTGATTTTTCACAAACCTCTCAAAAGTTAATACCCCTTTAAGTTGAAATACAACCCTTCCAAGTTGTTCATTATGAAAAATGTGGCCCCTGGATCAAAAAAGTTTGTGCACCTCTATCCTAGCTGATTGTCCCAATTCTGGTTTTGGCTTACAAATACTGAGGTAACAAACTCACCAAATACTCAACGTGTGCACATGGCCTACATGTTTAGGAGACCCAGGTCCCACGAAGGCAACGTGCACACATTGAGTATTTGGTGAGTTTTTACCTCAGTATTTGTAACCCCAAACCAGGAGAGGGTTAAAAATACAGAAGTGGTGCCCGTGTTTCTATTATACTTTTCCTCAGATTGTTCCACTCCTGATTTTGTCTTACAAATACTGAGGTAAAAACTTAATAAATACTCAACGTGTGTACGTGGTCTTAGTAGGACCCAGTGCTCCTAACTGTTTAGGCTATGTGCACACATTCAGTGTTTGGTGAGTTTTTTACCTCAGTATTTGTAGCCCAAACCAGGAGTGGGGAAAAATAAAGAAGTGGTGCCATGTTTCTATTACACTTTTTCCTCTGATTGTTCCACTCCTGGTTTTGGCTACAAATACTGAGGTAAAAAACTCACCAAATACTCAACATGTGCTCGTGACCTTAAAAGAATGCTTTAGGCTAAGCTGATACGCTTTGTTATACCCAGTGAGGGGCCTTAAGGTGTGGTGCATTACACCATGATATATATAGTATTAAACAATAAAGACAATTTGTTGACTACATATGACCGCGATGAGGCTTTTGGGATTGAGGTGGATCAAGAGACCATTGGCAATAATGAATTAATGGACACAATTATTTTTATACACATGACCTTTAATCGGCCATTTTGCCTCTTTACAGAAGCAGTCTCCTGACAAAAAAACAAGACCAAGCTGCTCGGAAGATTATGAGGTTTTTACGTCGCTGCCGTCACAGGTATGATATTTCCGCAGTCCCATAATGTAGAAGTTCATAATTAAGACCATTATTTTACACCTCCAGCAGGACCTGTATACGGCGGCAGACACTTTGTTGGCTGAGTCTTTAATTATTAGCGTCCCGCTGTGAGAACATAATATGAGATGTAGTTGTACATAGATCAGCAGTATAAATATAAAGAGCTGCTTTTATCATAAAGTCACCATTTGTGGCTGACGTAGATGGGGCTAGTGTTCACATTTCAACTATCTGAGGGGCCATAGGTAATGGCCCAGGGAGCCTTGTGGGCATTTACGCTATATTAGTATTGCCTGGAAATGGAGGCAGGACGACGCATGTCAGACCTACACCCAAATAGTGGCTCGGTAGAACAAAGGACCCGGTTCTTCCCTCTTCACCAGGAGCATGACCTCTGCTCTGTTTCCATCAATCCTATTGACTACTCCATTCATCTCCTCTATTGTAAGTGGGGGTCCCCTGTTCTCACCATTTGTTGGGGTTCCACTAGTGCATTACACACTGATCAAACATCCCGCGATCCCAACATATTGTTACCCCTCTATAAATCACTTATAAATCATATTTTAAAAAGGACATTCAGAAGTTAAAGTCAGTTCAAAGGTCGGGTAACTAGACTACTACAAGGAATGGAGACCTCCACCCATATGAAAAGAGGTTGAAAAAGTTAGATATGTTTAGCTTAGAAAAAAGACGTCTCAGAGGAGATCTCATTTATATGTATAAATACATGTGTGGTCAATATAAAGGACTGGCACATGACTTATTTCTTCCAAAGACAATACTAAGGACCAGGGGGTACTCACTGCGAGTGGAAGAAAAGCGATTCCGGCAGCTAAATAGGAAAGGGTTCTTTACAGTTAGAGCAGTCAGACTGTGGAATGCCCTACCGCAAGAGGTAATAATAGCAAATACTATAACAGTTTTTAAAAAGGGCTGGATGATTTCCTCAGTACACAACATAGTTGGTTATAAATGACTTAATGACAAAATGTAGCATTGGTGGAGGAAGGTTGAACTAGATGGAGCTAGGTCTTTTTTCAACCCATGTAACTATGTAACCGTATCATCTGTCCAGTGGATAGGTAATACATATTTTGGGATTAAATGACCCTTAATCGAAAGAAGATGCACATATTTTCCACATTCTTTAAAAATAAATCTTAAAAGGGTTGTCCATTTTGGGGGATTTTTTTTCTTATTTAAAGTGAATCTGTCACCAGGTTGTTGCTACCTCATCTGAGAGCAGCATGATGTAGGCAAAGAGATCCTGAATCCAACAATGTATCATTTAGATTACTGGCTGCAGCCGTTCTGACACAATCAGAATTTTTAGGTTTAGCCATGTAGCAGAGCTGAGAGAGCTGCTCCCACCCACACCAGGCTCTCTGTAAGATTGTACATTCACAGTGAGATGTGAATCGGAGGAGGGGTCATGTGCGTGACATTGTAGTCCAAGTAATGATAAGGGTCCTGCTGCTTAAACAAACATAGCAAATAAACAAGACATAGGACTGTGACAAAACAGGCATGCCTGAGCTTTCTGTGTTAACCCTTGCAGCATGCTGGCTTTAGCTTACATAGCAAAAACCTGCTGACAGATTCCCTTTTAATATATGTATTTGCATTTGGGTTTCATTAAAAATGTTGCACTGTTTGCCTTCTACAGCCTTTGTGTTGCACTGTCTATTTCTGGCTACAGAATGAGTTATTTTAGAATCTATCAGTGAGCTCATTCTCATAGTCCAGAATATGTAGCTCTTTCATGGGTTTTTTTAGCTCCACTCAGCTAATTTATCATCACAGACTACATAAGAGTTTTTTATTGTGCAGGGCAATAAAGCCAAGCGATGCAAATTTTGTAATGAAACCAATTTGCAAAAAGAATATATATTTTTTTTATTTATTTTTTTTTTAAGCCTCAAACATATTCATTTAAGAAAAAGAAAAAAAATGTCCTTAGGGATGGACAACACCTTTAAGTCATCTTCCTCTATAGAGCCATAGCATATTCCCTAAATGTCCGATAGATGCAGGTCTCAACTCTTGTACCCAAACCTATCAAAAGAGGGCAAGTCAGGGACTGATGTTTATTTATTTTTTCTTCTAGTAGTAGGAAACTCTTTTCTAACTTCATTTATTAATGATGGTGGATAGGTAAATCCACGCTTGGTTAATGAATCCTGCAGAAAACCGCCCCAGACTCATCATCCATCTCTATCCAAGTAAACTAGCTGTAAATATGAGCAACTGCCCGTAAGACAAGTTAATTCTGGATATTTTTCATGAAGCCGGCTACAGTCCCGAAAACGATTTCAATGATGTGAGACAGAAAGAATGATACCGGGAAGTGTTGTGGGGGAGGGGAGTGCACTGCAAATAATTGGAATGATAGGTGGATATTTCAGCCAAATGCCCGGAGGATGGAGGGACTGTCATCATGGTAATGACCATGTCGGAAAAGGAATAGACAAAAGACAAAGCAGATTTATGGCCACATAAAGGAGTGGCACATCTTGAATATAAAGGGGGCGCCTGCACTTAATGACGACATTCAGTAATCCAAATAAAATGACTTTTTGTCAGTGGTACAAAAAAATGTGAACATTTCTCCTACACACTCTAAATAGATTACATATAGAAAAAGCTAATCTGCTGCATAATGAAGATTGCTTTGGTTATTTACACCCAATATAGTCCAGTCACGTGTTAGGGTACCTTCACACTTTAGCGATGCAGCAGCGAT
Source organism: Anomaloglossus baeobatrachus (assembly GCF_048569485.1). Classification (NCBI taxonomy): domain Eukaryota; kingdom Metazoa; phylum Chordata; class Amphibia; order Anura; family Aromobatidae; genus Anomaloglossus; species Anomaloglossus baeobatrachus. Next base: position 128,121,111 of record NC_134363.1, on the reverse strand, counting down.
CCGACCAGTGATCTGACCTGGTCAGGATCGCTGCTGCATCGCTACATGGTCGCTGGTGAGCTGTCAAACAGGCAGATCTCACCAGCGACCAGTGACCAGCCCCCAGCCAGAAGCGACGTGCAAGCGACGCTGCGCTTGCACGGAGCCGGCGTCTGGAAGCTGTGGACACTGGTAACTAAGGTAAACATCGGGTATGGTTACCCGATGTTTACCTTAGTTACCAGCTCACACCGCTTAACTTAGCGTGTGCAGGGAGCAGGAGCCGGCACTGGCAGCGTGAGAGCTGCTGAGGCTGGTAACGAAGGTAAATATCGGGTAACCACCTTGATTACCCGATGTTTTCCTTGGTTACAGCTTACCGCAGGCTGTCAGATGCCGGCTCCTGCTCCCTGCACATTCAGGATTGTTGCTCTCTCGCTGTCACACACAGCGATGTGTGCTTATCAGCGGGAGAGCAACAATAAAAAAACAAACCAGGGCTGTGTGTAACGAGCAGCGATCTCACAGCAGGGGCCAGATCGCTGCTCAGTGTCACACACAGGGAGATCGCTAATGAGGTCACAAAAACCGTGACTCAGCAGCAATCTCAGTAGCGATCTCGCTGTGTGTGAAGTACCCCTTAGTCTATGTTCACATTACCGACTTTTTCCATCAGTCACAATCCATTTTGTGACTGATGCGATGGATCGTGGTAAAACTGATGCGACGGATCCTGTGAAATAACGGATCCGTTGAACTAATTGTTTTTTTACCTGGCAAAGGGTGTTTGCCATTGAAAACCTATTTGAACCTCGGGTGGGGGGGGGGGGGGAGAGAGATAAAGAGAGAGAGGAATTTACACATCTGAGCATGCTTGGTTGCTAAAAGATGTATCCGTCAACAGAATCTGTCATTTGACGGATTCCGACACCCATAGGCTTCCATTATAACACACGGCGGATGCCGACAGATCCGTCGCTGTCCGTTTTTTCACCACACACAAAAAACATTCTGCGTTGTTTCCGCCCAACAGTCAGTCCCTCCACGACTGATCAGTCACGTGACGGATGCAACGCAAGGCCATCAGTCGCAATCCATCGTTAAGTCTATGGGGAAAAACTGAATCCTGCAAATTATTTTGCAGGATTCAGTTTTTCTCAAAGTGACTGATTGTGACTGCTGGAAAAAGACGGAAGTGTGAAAGCAGCCTTAGGAAACTAACTAAATAATTATAGGAGCTCAGCTCAGTTAGGTGGAGTTAACAACAATCCAGTTGACTCAATCTAGGGACAATCAGCAGAAGAGTGAGTGCAGCTCTGGAGTATAGTACAGGATGTAACTCAGGATCAGAATAGGATAAGTAATGTATGTACATAGTGACTGCACCAGCAGAATAGTGAGTGCAGCTCTGGAGTATAGTACAGGATGTAACTCAGGATCAGAATAGGATAAGTAATGTATGTACATAGTGACTGCACCAGCAGAATAGTGAATGCAGCTCTGGAGTATAATGCAGCTCAGGATCAGTACAGGATAAGTAATGTAATGTTTGTACACAGTGACTGCACCAGCAGAATAGTGAGTGCAGCTCTGGATAGAACACAGGATGTAACTCAGGATCAGTATAGGATAAGTAATGTATGTACACAGTGACCCCAGAAGCAGAATAGTGAGTGCAGCTCTGAAGTGTAATGCAGATTTATCCCAGGATCAGTAAATGATAAGTAATGTAATGTATGTACACAGTACTTTCATCAGCAGATTAGAGAGTGCAGCTCTGGAGTATAATACAAGATGTAACTAAGTACAAGATAAGTGATATATTAAATTACATTGTTTTCATTAAATTATATGGACAGCAGGTGCACCGTGCAACAGAAATCTTGCACTGACATTTTTACCTGTTTATGAAAGCTTGTTCTTTGGGTGAAGTTGGAATAAAAGAATCTACGGGGTTGATGTGAGTTTTTGTTGTTTGTACTCTAAATAGAAGAAACATCTCCTGGCCATTTATCTTAAAAAGTTGAATCTTACAAGAATCTGTACACAGTATATTGGGGATGAATGTAACACTTTGATACTGGTGTCATACTACAGAGGAGCTATTATTCAATAAGGAAATGTATTTATTTAGCCTAAAAAGGCATATATAGTTTATCTAATTAAATTAGCGAATATGCTCAGTTTGGAGAATGTCTTTTTCAGATATTTTTGTGACTCAGGATTTTTAGTCAGTTGCAGTACCCTCTTTCACCACTGACAACACTAATAGTTTTCATAGACACAAATAGAACAGCGCCTCCACATTTTATTCTAGGATTAAATATTCCCAGAAAATGGACTCCCCAGGAAGTGTTTTGTTTTCTACTTAGAGGGGTTGTCCACTACTAGGACAATCCCTTCTGATTCTACATGTTTTCCCCAGGTAAAATAAAGACTATACTCACCTACCATACCGTTACCCTTCCAGCGGAGTGCAGGGTCATAGTGTCGGGGCTTACATGTGGTTGTGACGACTTGTGAGCTCCACATCCAATTAGTGTCAGCTTCTGTCTCCCCATCTTTTGACTAAACAAGTTAATCAACAGGAAGTGAGTGTTGAAGCTGCGCTCACTTCCTGTTGATTGTTCGTTTGGTCCGAAGGCGGGGAGACAGAAATCGGCACTGATTTGACGCAGGGCTCACATAACGTCACAACCTCACATGAGCCCTGACACTGCTGGAAGGTTGCCAGTACGAGAGGTGAGTATAGTCTTCATTTTACTTGGGGGAAACATGTGGAATCAGTAGGGGCTGTCCAAGTAGTGTGCAACCCCTTTAATATTCCACATGTTTTATGAAACAATATACTATTTGTATGTTATAAGAATCTGAAGATTTTTCTGACTATATAAGTTAGTTTCACTGTTTATTATCATCACATCTTATGAGGGTCTTCAAAGGATGCAAGAGTTTTGGGGATCCAAAAGCAAGTAGCTAACTTGTTGGCCATAAGGGCCATGAGTCCTCTTATGGTCAATCATCTAAATCTGATCATAGAGAAGCTACCACAGAGCAGACACCAATATTACTCAGCAACAGGAGCCCCCTACTGGCCACTATGTGCCAACACTTTACACTGGGGTTACCAGCTGACAGTAGGGGTTGCCTCCTAAGCTTCTTACCAGGTTGCCGATATGACCACTATTCCTCAGAGGTTATATTACCGGAGCATAGCTGCGTTATAATTTACAGAATAAAATCCATTATAATTTGATACCACTCAAAAGGTATTATCTGATCTTACTGTTACATTGTCAGTCGTTCTTTCAATTTAACTTGATTAACGCTTTATATGATGTTGGGACTTATCTGGGGTAAAATGAAGACTCAATATTACTGAACATTGTGTAAATTGTAACTTTCCAAAATTTTAAGGACAACACTTTTTCCCAAACTTGATTTTTAACTTCTCTCGTGTGATAAACCATCCATACTTGATAAATAAAATACTCTTAAATAGATCTTAGTTCTAATGGTGGTGGTAACAATGACATCACTGGAGCCTCGATAATTAAGAGGTTCAGAAATGTGATGTCACTCCTTCTTTGTGGATCCATTGAGGTAACTATCCATTTGGCTAACATTGTGGGTAGGTAATTGGATGAAAGATATTGTATTATGCTCCGTCATCACTAATAATTGCAATGTTTCTTGTAATAAGTTGACGAAACTTGGGGAACAACTATCTACTATGTCCTTCACTACTGTATGATGTTATTTGTGATCTTCAGGAATTGGGAAATGACTGATAACAGATGAATAAAATGTCTGTCCAAGATCTATCTATATATAAGTTCTCTTTCAGTTATGCGCCTTTTGCTAATAGCTGTCTGCTATTGTTTTGCTATCTAAAGCCCTCTGGTGGACCATAGACTGTTCAAAAGGGTGAGTTTAGTCTTTGCAAGTCAAGATTCTCTCTTGCGTTCCTAACCCGTTGCTTTGTGCTTGCTTGCATGGGGCCGCAGCCAAGAGCTGTCTGCAAGATACACATCCATTCAATACAGAAACAATAGAATTCATTCTATTGCATTTTCTGATCCAGAACCTTTTTCCAGTAGCACATGGGTATGCCAACAGTAGACTTGCATGACTTCGTCCATGAGACCTTATAGAACCATCACTAGGCATGCTTAGAAAGTGGTGGCAGGAACCAGCAGAAGGTGCCTGTTTCTGCCTTTCCAGAACACTTGGGTTTGCACTTTTCTCTCAACCATTGATGAAACATTTTGCTTGTTTACCTAAGTACAACATACTGTAGACTGATGAGAGTACTCATAATTAAGCAAGACTTGTGGGATATGCAATTAAAGGGATATTCTACTTTCTACAAGTTATATTTTAATGTGGTGTTATGTTTAAGCATGTCTTTTGCTTGACCTTCATTGTAGTCCTCAAAGTTCTAGTAGTCAAGAGTTGGGACCATATCAAAGCTGATTAGGTTCATAAATAATTCATAATACCTAATTATGTGATAATAGGTTAACCCTTGTCTGTTACCATAAAAAAAAAAAATCACTAGTGTTACCAATCTGCATGGGGTCATGTTGATCCCATGGTACCAGACAAGGATGAAAGAGTCTTTAGCACCAGTCTGGGGTCGCAATTTTTTTACAAAAAGATTAAGCAGCCCGTGACTGGTAAATTTTCTATATAACTCCTATTAACAAAAGAGGCCTAAATTATCCCTAATGTCTCACTAAAGGACTCGACTTTCTAGCAAAGACCAGAATTTCAAAGTTGTGGGATCCCTGCAGACGTCTTACTGTGAAGATGGAGATGTCGCGAGATCTTGCTCTCTGCACTAACCCAGGGTTGCCAGATATTTTACCAAGTCATTACCAAACAATTACATTATTAGAACAGTTATTAAAGTTTGTGGCAGCACTGGATTAGTGCAGAGAGCAAGATCTCTCGACATTTTACTATTTCACATCGAGGATAGCCATAAATTAGTCTGAGGTCCTGCCCTGCATGCCGAGATGCCACATCCTATATGAAGATAGGTGCTTCGGTCTGATAGAGCGCTATTAAAGTGGCTGCCAGTTGTTTAGAGGAATTTACTTTAATATGAGCTCCTGGAATTTTAGACTCGACTTTTCATAGACATTAGTGACCCTTGTGACCTCTTTTATTAATAGGTGTTACTTGGAAAAATCACTAGTTTGAGGCTACCCAAACTTTTCCTAAAAAAAAAGGGCAACCCCAGAGTAATATATACTCTTTAGATGGATTTGAACTCCATTCATAACTAAATCAGTAGGTTTATTGGATTATGGGAAAACCTGAGAAGTTCTAGGTGTGGTTCCCACTCTTTGGTTAGTATCTACTCAGTGAAGGACAACTGGCGAGAAACTCAAGAGTAGAGATTGGAATACCCCTTTAAAAAGCACCAGCCACCTTTAAACAGTGGAGACAACCTTTTTGAGGGCTGAGTTGATGTTCACGAGCTGGAAGCTTTGAAGCCCATTAACATGGTTGGATTTTACTTGATAGGATTGGAGTGCAGTATGTGGACATCCTCTGAACAGTCCAATCTCAAATTCATCAATGCAGTCTCATCAAGACCTCACACTTTTGATTTACTACATGGTTAGTACTTGGGGCTCTCACGTTATCTGCCATCACTGCAAGGGACTTGCAACATTACCACATCTTTAGCTTATTTAGATCAATATGGGTTATTTCCAACAGCATGCCCATAGATGATCCAGTAAGTCTTGATGCGATTGCTATGGTCAATTGAATTGTCTAAGGTGGCAATTGTCATGGCATGTGTAGTCACCTGGAACCTCACAGACCTTATCATTATTAAGTCAGACCTTATGCATAAGGTGTAGGTTCCTACATTAACATTGGCTCATTCCTCTAAATGGCTGCCTCCACTTTGGATATATAAAAGGTGCTTTTCAACTTTTTTGTCAAAATACTCAATGCATTGGGTTTTTTTTTTTGCTAGAGTATATTGGCAAGTTTCATCTCTGGTTGCATGCCTGTTATATTTTCTTTTCTTTTTTCTTTACTCCATGGTTTCTTTAAAACAAATAAAATGTTGGGTTGCATTAAAGGTTTTTAATTTAGAAATGAAAATAGTACCATAAAAAATCGTACGTTCTAAGAAAACAAATTGAAAGACATTTTTGCATTCATAGAAATTAAGATACTTAATCCGATGCAGCAGCAGAATCTTCTGTTCCAATATTATCCTATAGTGCAAAACATGTATTGTCTCTTTCCGCCACCGAAAAAATGTAGCGATATCCGGTGTCCTTATAGGTCTGATCCACATACAGCATACAACTTCCATGGCCGTCTATATGATCTATGTACAGACTGGACTCCTAGAGGTGTGCTAGCAAGCTCAAGATATTTACAACTATAGGTGTAGGATAAGAAAATGGTGCGGTAGTACTGACACTGCACTAGAGAAATCCTTCATATGTTTCATATCATTCTGCTGCATTTTAAGATCTGTACCACTAAACCTTTTGTGAACCTGGCCCACATTGTCTATACTCTCTAGATGTCTACACATTTCCTGCGTTATGAAAACTGGGTAACAATAAATGACTTTATCAGCAGTGACATCTAGAGTATAGGTTTAGTACTACACTGCTGATAATTGAAACGGAGGAACAATTTGCTAATAATAAAGCACTGGTCCACATTGACTTAAATAAAGCAAGGATAATACAAATACAAAAATGCAGTTGTGGATGTATTCAGGAATATGGAATTAGTAATTAGTAGATGAAAATGTTTGCAAAAATTAACACTCCTGAATATTGAATTAATTTGTTAGGCCTCCTTCACACATCCATGTCTCTAGTATGTGTGACATCTGTTTTCACATGTTTCAGAGACACGGGCTCATGTAGACTCACTAAAATCAATGGGTTTGGTCACACATCCCTATTTTTACATGGACCGCGTGTCCTTGTGCAGCACACGTATGTTCGTGTGCGCCACACGGCGACATATCCATTTTATGCCAGCAGCACGGATATGACACGGACCGCACACTGATGTGATCCGTGTGACATTAGTGTGACAAGCACTGGAGAAAACACAGGTGACATAAAAATAAAGAATTTTTATACTTACCTGTCTCTGCCTCTGCTGTCGCTTCCGGGTCCCGCTCATTAAAGGGAACCTGTTAGGTCCAATATGCACCCAGAACCACAAGCAGTTTTAGGTCATATTTCTAATCCCTGCCAAATGGTCTCTGAATATACTGGTAGAGATAAAGAGATCTTTAGAAAGAGTATTTCTAAAGATCTTTTACCGTATACTAATGAGCGAGGGGACCAGCAGCGCTGGAGAAGGTGAATACAGAAATTCTTTTTATTTCACAGGCACATATGTTTTCTCCGGTACATGTCACATGGATAACATCCTTGTGGTCCGTGTGCGGTCCGTGTGACAACCGTGATGCCGGAGAAAAACGGACATGTCTACGTGTGGAGCACATGGGCACACGTATGCTCCACACTGACACACGGACTATGGCAAAACACGGACATGAGAGCAGACCCTTTGATTTTAATGGGTCTATGTGTGCCCATGTCTCCGGCATGTGAGGAAATAGACCAAACACGTACCGGAGACATGGACGTGTGAAGGGGGCCTTAAAAAAACTGACATGAGAATGAGGCCTTATGGTTAGTGGAAGGTCAAAGAATATAGAGCAGGAAACAGGGATTCTCTTTGGTGTTTGTTTTTAATCCCTGTGTCATGCCCCCTTGGATTAAAGGGAACCTGTCACCACTTTTTTGGCGTATAAGCTGCTGCCACCACTACCGAGCCCTTATATACAGCATTCTAACATGCTGTATATAAGAGCCCAGGCCACTGTGAGAACATAAAAAACACTTTATAATACTTACCTAACAGTTGCGTGGTTGGCCTTATGGGCGTCTCCCTTCTCCGGTGCCGGCACCTCCTCTTTTGGCCATCTTCGTCCTCTTTCTGAAGCCTGTGTGCATGACGCGTCTACGTCATACACACTCGCCGGTCCTGCAGGCGCACTACAATACTTTGATCTGCTCCGCTCAGGGCAGATCAAAGTGCGCCTGCTCAGGACCTGAATGCCGGCGAGTGTGTATGACATCGGACGTGTCATGCACCACAGCTTCAGAAGATGGAGGACGAAGATGGCCGAAAGAGGAGGCGCCGGCACCGGACAATGGAAACGCCCATTTGGCCATCTTCGTCCTCTTTCTGAAGCCTGTGTGCATGACGCGTCTACGTCATACACACTCGCCGGTCCTGCAGGCGCACTACACTACTTTGATCTGCTCCGCTCAGGGCAGATCAAAGTGCGCCTGCTCAGGACCTGAATGCCGGCGAGTGTGTATGACATCGGACGTGTCATGCACCACGGCTTCAGAAGATGGAGGACGAAGATGGCCGAAAGAGGAGGCGCCGGCACCGGACAATGGAAACGCCCATCTGGCCAACCGCGCGACTGTTAGGTAAGTATTGTAAAGTGTTTTTTATGTTATACCCGCGGCCTGGGCTCTTATATACAGTATGTTAGAATGCTGTATATAAGAGCCCGGTGGAGGTGGCCGCAGCTTATAGGGCAAAAAAGTGGTGACAGGTTCCCTTTAACATATTGGGGCTGAAATACTAAAAAATCTAATATTAAACAAAAGGTTTTAGACAGTGCAAACAGACACTAGACAATGCACCAAATTAAACAAAGTGGCTTGTGCTTGATAAATTTGGTGCATCTTTAGCCTGTGTAGTCTAATGCTATATTTTGGTGTAATTTTGGAGCATAGGATCCCATATTAGGTTACCTCTTACCTTTCAAAATGCTACTTTCTGATATTCTACAAGTCATAAAAAATGTTAAAAACATAAGAAACATGGTGCAAGGTATGCAAGACAGTTATCTCAGTAAATTAGCCCTGTTGTTTTTCTTGTAGTGTTTCCTTAGAGTTTAAGTGTTTTCTATTGTATGTGTGCATAAATGGAAAGACAATGTCCTAAATATTTGTCAAACTATATTATTACCTCTGTTATTTAAACAAGTCATGAGTCTTGAAATCTGGGCAGAGTTGTTTTAAACAAAGTTTATGAATAAAAAAAAATAGAAAATTGGTAAATCTAAAATTTAAAGAATAGCAGAATATATACATATATATATATATATATATATATATATATATATATATATATATTGATAATATATAATATAAATATTATATATATATTTATAATATATTGGTATAATATGTATTACCAATTTTACAAAATAAAAATATTTACAAAATAAAAATAAATAAATAAAAAAATATATTGAAAACAAAAGAGAATATTTTTTTACCACTTTTTCACTTTCCTATGTGCTGCCATTCTTGGCATTCCAGGACTTATCTTGGGGCAAAAATAAAATTCTGAAGTTGAGGGGATGGGCGCAAGGTGACTGCCTGTGTCACACTCAAATTAAAAGTGCATGTAAAAAAAAACAACTTAAAACAGCTTTGCAAACATCTCAATGGGTTCGATACATGTAATAGTTTATGTAATTTGTTTACTTCTGTGTTTGGTTCTGAGGTTTCAAGCTGTAATTTTTATGCTGTTTTTCACACTAGTTGTGGATCAGAGTAGAAAACGTCACATTTTTGTCATCATGGGACATATTTATTTAACTGTACTGGATATTTACATAGGATAGTAACAAAAAAATTGTAGAGGTTTTAGGTATTTAGGGTACAAATATATATTTTCACAGGGAGTAAAGCCTCTCCCAGCTGCCACCAGCATAGGATGAACCATATTTAATTCAAAATGATTAACTGTCTAGCTACGAAAAAATAAAGATATAAAGATCGTATACAATACCCCTAGTATTCAAGGGAACCTGGAACACTCCTAAAACGCTATTAGCCTGTAAGATATAGGGTTAATCTGTAGGTTAATAATGTTCTAAAGCTGCCAGACCGCTGCACTTGATAGCCTGGCTACTGGGAGGAAATTAACTTTATCCCTCCCAGCAGCCTCCGACTTTCAGTCATAGTTGTGCAGCTTGAGTCTCCACTCAGTACATAGTGAGCAGCAGCTGAAGCCACATCCCGATACTGACTGACAGCCGCCTCTGTACTGATGCATTTTTGGGCTGGCTGTCATTCAGTGTCAGGGCTTTCAATAAATACTAAGTGGTGATTGAAGCCGCACTACTATAACTGAAAGTCTGAGACTTCCAAGTGGAATAAACTTAATTTCCTCCAGGTAGCTGGGTTTTCAATGCAGTGGCCACACAGCTTTAAAACGCTATAACCTGCAGATTAACCCCATATCTGCAGGTTAATAGTTTTTGGGGACGTGACAGGTTTCTTTTAAGAAATCATTGAAAAACAAGAGAACCAAGGGGATTTTTTTTAAAGTGCATACAGCAATAGGTAAATACAATAATTTAAATACATGATATAAACATCAGGTGAACATGTGGAGTCCCTAAGAACAACACCGATTGTACAGCATGACCAGTCTGAACACGGTTTAATTATTTGTCACATCTGGTCATATTGTTAGCACAGCACAGGGGGGTTAGTAACCCCAGCATGTCAGACATAATCTTATGTTGATCAGAAATTTAGTAAGGCTATATTACTATACAAGGTGCATAAACAACATCCCTCAGAGATATATTGAAGTCTCAATCACTCGGTTACCTTGTAACCATAGATCAATGTAATCAAGAGGAAAAACCTGTAAGTCACCAAGTGATTAGTATTATAACTCACCCATGTCAGGCTGGACATCCGGTGTAACGTGCCCCGACGCGCACGTTTCGTGTTTCTTCCTTGGGGGGCCGAGATATGAAATCAATCATGTATACCCACTGCAAATCAAATGCTACATAATGAAGTTAAGAAACCTATTTATAAAGCATTAGATTCAAATGTATAAAGAAATAAATATCTCAGATCATTTAATGACATAAATATTCAAAAAGACCCCCCAAAAATACAATTTAAAAATTCTAAAAAATCCATATTTTTCCATAAAAATTTCCATAATTTCCTTAGGATAAATTTAATAAGATTAATGTCTGATCAGCCAGGGTCCGACACCCAGCACTCCGCTGATCAGTTGTTCTTGGTGCCGGTGACGGCAGCTGGAAATGCTCAGTTCCGGAGCTGCTCTGTTAACTGATAGTGGCCACGGCCAGGTAATGCACATGCACCTCTCATTAAAATCAAAAGGAGGCGGATGCGCAGGACCTGGCAGCCGCCACTATCAGAAGATGGGACAGCTCTGGAGCTGAGCATCTCCGGCAGCCTGCTGCCACCGCCAGGACCGGCAACAGCTGATCGGTGGGGGTGCCGGATTCCAGCGAATCAGAAATTAAGGATAGCTAATCAATGTTAAAGTAGTGGGTAACCTTTTTAAGTCCTTTCTGATTGTCTTGTCCTTGTTATGTTAAAATTAGTGGGATCGATCAAACACATTTGCTGGGTTTATTTACAATAAAGGAACTGTCCTGGCAAATTGAGTACTTTTGCCAACTATCATGTAGCACGACTTGTAACCCTGGGGGGCATGGAGATCCACATTTTGAAGTCCACAAAAAATATGTAATCTAGCTCAGTTGGAGGACTCCAGGACCTCCAACATCATATTCTTGGGGGAAGAGGGGGCTCAGGTAGGGAATTTTAAAAAATAATGCTTTCAGCAGTTTTTCCATTGTACTAGTCTTCAAAAAATAATTTGTGATTTTGTTCAAAGCCTGTTTCTTAAAATTTATTCTAAGAGCAAGAGTCATACATACTCAGCTATGAAAGCTCTGCTAATTGGAAGAATTAATTATAGTGATTTCAGTGGTAATATACAAAATCAAGAGCCCAGATAATTAATGGAAACTGTCTGAAGTAACTGGAGCAGGCACCGAAGGTTATCTTTTTGTTTTGATATAAATGAATTATAACTGTGTCTCAGTGGACATGGGGTTAACGGATAATTGTATTTGAGCTTCAGAATAATTTTAAGGAAAGAGTTTTAAATATTTATTTTCAGACTCTAAAGTATCTGGTGGTTTTGTGCTCTTTTGTCTGTGTGCCACCATATAGTGCTACCCTATCACACCAGATTATAGAGATACTCTTCCTTAGACGCTCTTACGGTGCATGACTAGCGATGGGCGAACCCACAGATATACAGGCCCAACCAGATGTAAAAAAAAAAAAAGTTCAGGCCCAGAATTAAATCCGGATATCCGGTCTGATGCCAACCCCCATATAAGTCTATGGGGACCCGAATCATGCACTTCAAAATGGTGCTGTAAAGAGATAGGGGGATTAGAGCAGGCACGTTATACTTATCAAGTCTCCCACATGGCAGTAACATTACTTCTGGGGCTGCTTATTACCCTCATGCATATGCACGGTTTCCCCCTCCCTCCGGCAGTCCCAGTGTCTGTAATTGGTTGAAGTCAGACCATGCCGCCACCCTGTGTGACAGTGTGTCTGACTGCTTGGAATCACAGATGCTGCCTGAGTCTCTATTGTGGTGTAAATATTAATAAATAAAAAAATTGGCTTGGTCCTGCCGTATTATGATACCCAGCACAGATAAAGCATACAGTTACAGGCTGCATCCCCCTGCCGTGCACTTTTCTTGGTTGTGTATCAAAATAAGAGGGAACCCATGCAGCTTTTTTTCTAATTATTTAAATACATTTTTTAAAAATTGGCATGCGGTTCCCCCCAATTTTGATACCAAGCTATGAGAAAGCCGACAACAGGGGACTGGTATTCTCAGGCCGGGGGGACCCATGGTTATTGCCCCTTCCAGGATAAAAATAGCAGCTTGCAGCCACCCAGAATTTTCGCATCCATTAGATGCGACAATCTTGGCACTTTAACCGGCTCATCCTATTGCTGTGAGCTGTCACTAATTCCTGATATTATCCTAATTGCCACCGCACCAGGGCAATTGGGCCAACCTGCCTAAAGTGCTGAGATTGTTCATCTAATGGATGTGACAATTTTGGGAGGCTGCAGGCTGTACTTTTAGCCTGGGAGAGCCCAATAACTATGGGTGTTCACAGCCTGAGAATACCAGCCCCCAGCTGTCGGCTTTATTATGGCTGGCTATCCAAATTGGGGGGGGGGGTGCCAAACACATTATTTAAATAATTCTTAAAAAAGCCCCATAGGGTCCCTCTTATTTTGATACACAGCCAAGATAAGCACATGTATGGGGGTTGCAGCCTATAGCCGTATGCTTTATTTGTGCTGGGTTTCATAATATGGGGGGACCTGAAGCCAATTTTTTTATTTATTTATTTTTACATCACAATAGAGACACACAGTGTCTGTGCTTCCAAGCAGCCACATGCGCTGTCACACAGGTCTGCCGGTGAGCAGAGGAAGCAGTGAATATATATCAGGGTAATGAGCAGCCCCAGAAGTAGCGTTACAGCGGCTAGGGAAACTCGATAAGTATAATGTGCCTGCTTTATTTATATTTTCTTCTTTTTCCCTTGTTTTATTTATTTATTTATTTATTTTTTTAAATTACGCTAGTGTCTGGTTTTGGAAATTGATCCGGAGTTACCTGAGAGCTCTGGGTCCTGGATCGGTGCACGGCTAAGAGGTGTCCCATGGGGATCCAGACTTTTACAGTCCGGGTTTGCCAGTCAATATGCATGACACATTTTTATGTCTTATTCATACGTTAAAGTTTCATTAACATCTGCTTTCATGTAGGGGATGATTCAGGAACAGCCAATTAGAATACTGAATAAATTTATAGAGCAGAATGAGACAGAGGCTAATAATTTTATTAGTTGGTTTCATGTTTTTTGGCCAAAATATTGTACTACAACTTTGTCACTGTGAATGAGGACCGCGCAGGGGACCGGAGCACCTAGACTGGCCCTCAGACTAAAGGTGGTGTCACACACAGCGACGACGACAACGACGTCGATTCTACGTCACCATTTTCTGTGACGTAGCAGCGACGTCCCGTCGCTGTGTGTGACATCCAGCAACGACCTGGCCCCTGCTGTGAGGTCGCCAGTCGTTGCTGAATGTCCTGCTTCATTTTTTGCTCGTTGCTCTCCCGCTGTGAAGCACACATCGCTGTGTGTGACAGCGAGAGAGCGACGAACTGAAGCGAGCAGGGAGCAGGAGCTGGCTTCTGGCAGCCTGCGGTAAGTTGTAACGAAGGTAAACATCGGGTAACCAAGGGAAGACCTTTCCTTGGTTACCCGATATTTACCTTCGTTACCAGCGTCCGGCGCTCTCACGCTGCCAGTGCCGTCTCCCTGTTCCCTGCACACGTAGCCGGATTACACATCGGGTTAATTACCCGATGTGTACTCCAGCTACGTGAGCAGGGAGCCGGCACTGGCAGCGTGAGAGCACAGCGGTTAGCGCTGGCTCCCTGCACACGTAGCCGGATTACACATCGGGTAATTAACCCAATGTGTACTCTGGCTAGGAGTGCAGGGAGCCAGCGCTAAGCGGTGTGCTCTCACGTTGCCAGTGCCGGCTCCCTGCACACATAGCTGGAGTACACATCGGGTAATTAACCCGATGTGTAGTCTGGCTAGGAGTGCAGGGAGCCGGCACTGGCAGCGTGAAAGTGGTGGACGCTAGTAACTAAGGTAAATATTGGGTAACCAAGAGAAGTGCTTTCCTTGGTTACCCGATATTTACCTTAGTTACCAAGCGCAGCATCGCTTCCACGCGTCACTGCTGGCTGAGGGCTGGTCACTGGTCGCTGGTGAGATCTGCCTGTTTGACAGCTCACCAGCGACCATGTAACAACGCAGCAGCGATCCTGATAAGGTCAGGTTGCCCGTCGTGATCGCTGCTGTGTCGCTATGTGTGAACCCAGCATTAGGGTTCCTATCTATTTCTTATATTAGATTTACCTCTGAAAGTGAGGATGTCTGAGCTGCCTTCCTGTCCCTGCTCCTGACCAGTCCTGAACTTATATCCCCCTTCCCAACCCGTAATTACCTTTTAAAAATGATTTACTGTAATAAGTACCCAGACCTTTAAAGTTAAAGGGAATCTGTCATCATGTTTTCACTACCACAACTGAGATCAGCATGATGTAGTGGCAGAGTCCCTGATTCCAGAAAGCTGCCAATCAGGGGTGTGGATGGGGTTATACAGAGATCATAAATATAAAGGACTAAACAGCAGAAAGCTGACAATCAGGGTGGATATGAGGTTCTACTGAGTAGGAAGACTACATGGCATGAGACAACTAGTCCTTCAGTGATAATATCTTTCTGATAAAACAGAGATTTTATTGAAACTACAGCAAGCAGCCCACTAAGTGACACATCACTGGAATCAGAGTCTCTGTCTCTACATTATGCTGCTCCCAGATTAGGTGAGAAAAATCTAATGACAATTCCCTTGAAATGTTAGAGTTTTCGCAGCCTACAGCGTCCAAATACTTTTTTATTGATGGCTTATACTCAGGATAGGCCATCAAGAAAAAAGTAGTGGCCAACCTCTTATAATGGAGACAGATTTATACTTAAAAGCAAATCTGTCAGTAAAGCAATGATTCCCAACTATTCTCGACACAATTTCAAGTTCATTCAACAGTACTTACTGAGCTTCTGCGAAGTTTCTGGACTCCTGTCCTTTAGAGAATACTCACATTTTTTAAGCAGATATGTAGATATATGTAGATGTTAATGGGGTGGTTCAGCAGACTTTATCAATATTCAGTTTCATGTACCCCCTATCACCTCCAGCACTGGGATGGATAGCCCATATAGTCTGGGCAAATCTGTCATGTTCTACCTTTAGACATATGCAGAGTTAATCTTGGAGAATTTGTTTTTCTTGTAGCAAATGTGGTTATTAGGCTCTGTGCGCACTAGACCGTTTTACCCGCGGATTTACCCGCGGATTTGCCGCGGAAATTTCTTGAGAAATGTCTGCAATCTTTGTGCAGACATTTCCCAGCAAATTCTATGAAAAAAAAATAGCTGTGCGCACTGTGCGGATTTTTCTCAAGAAATTTCCTTGAGAAGAATTTCTCGAGAAAATTTCTTGAGAAAATGAGCATGTCCATTATTTTCGCAGGTACCCTGCGGATTTCGGCAGTACAGCCTGCAAAATCCGCAGGGAACCACCCGCGGGAAAATCGCGGCAAAATCGCGGCTATTCCGCATGCGGATTTGGTCCGGAAATCTTTCACTCCCAGAAGTTTCTCAAGAAATTTTCTTGAGAAACTTCACATTTCTAGTGCGCACATAGCCTTAATGATTATTACACAGCAAATGTGCTGCTTGAAGACAGGCTCTTACTGCTGACTGCAGCTTCTACTGAGCATGTGCAAGTTGTTGCATCAGCGGCAGGAAGGAGGAGAATAAACAGAGCTCATCAATGAAGTTAGATGAGTGGAGTTAGAGTTTGCAGACTGAATACACTTGGATAAAATCTGACAGTGTAGAGTTTTTTTCATGAAATGCCAAGTATTCATTAAGCATTAAAGAAAATCTGTGAGCAAATTTTGTATTGTAAACTATTGACATGGCTGTAGTGGTGCTATAATACTGATTAAATGTATACCTTTGGTGAAAAAATACAC
This sequence comes from Anomaloglossus baeobatrachus, assembly GCF_048569485.1. Classification (NCBI taxonomy): domain Eukaryota; kingdom Metazoa; phylum Chordata; class Amphibia; order Anura; family Aromobatidae; genus Anomaloglossus; species Anomaloglossus baeobatrachus. Next base: position 128,104,515 of record NC_134363.1, on the reverse strand, counting down.
TTTGTGGTGCTTCTTTAATCAACACTTGAAGTTTCCCGCTGATTAGATTTCGGTGCCCAAGGATCCAGACTGTAGACTGGTCATGTCCTCCCTATTTGTGATTCTCTGACCCCTCCGCCTGCCTCTAGTCTGTGATTCCCCGACCCCTCTACCTCTAGTCTGTGATTCCCCGACCCCCCCCTCCTGCCTCTGGTCTCTGATTCCTCAGCCCCTCCGACTGTCTCTAGTCTCTGATTCCCCAGCCCCTTCACCTGCTTCTAGTTTGTGATTCCCCTGCCCCAACACCTGCCTCTGGTCTATGATCTTCAGCCCCTCCGCCTGCCTCTAGTTTTTGATTCCCCAACCCCACCACCTGCCTCTGGTGTGTGATTCCTCAGCCCCTCCGTCTGCCTCTGGTGTGCGATTCCTCAGCCCTTCCCTCTGCCTCTAGTTTGTGATTCCCTGGCCCCACCACCTGCCTCTGGTGTGTGATTCCTCAACCCCTCTGCCTACCTCTGGTGTGTGATTCCTCAGCCCCTCCGTCTGCCTCTGGTGTGTGATTCCTCAGCCCCTCTGCCTACCTCTGGTGTGTGATTCCTCAGCCCCTCCGTCTGCCTCTGGTGTGTGATTCCTCAGCCCCTCCGCCTGCCTCTGGTGTGTGATTCCTCAGCCCCTCCGCCTGCCTCTGGTCTGTGATTCCTCAGCCCCTCCGCCTGCCTCTAGTCTGTGAATGTCCTGCCTTCTCTTTTTGGTATATCCGTAGTGACCTGTTATTCAGACTGGAATGACAAAAAAATTGGTCTGCACTTAGTCAAAGAATGTTAGAGGTGTAGGTGAAAATAAGGGGTTGACCTAAGTCATAACAACCAAAAATTCACCACACTCTCACAATTTGTTCGATGCAAAAGAAAAAATATTTTTATTTTTCATACAAATGATATAGTCGAACACTGTGAGCGACACGTCTTGCACGATGCCATAACGCCTCCATCCTGAACCTCAAGCGACCATTAGATAAAGACCCTGGGGGGGGTCGAAACATCGTGCAAAACGTGTCACTCACCGTGTTTGACTATATTATTTGTATAAAAAATACATTTATTTTTTTTGCATCCAACAAATTGTGAGAGTACGGTACATTTTTCACAGACTGGCGGCAGGAGGAGGGTCTGGAGAATCACAGACAGGGAGGAGAAGACCCGGTGTATAGTCCGGCCCCTGTGCACCACAATCTAATACAGTGCTGTGCAAATTAATCAAGGCAAAGCATTTTTTAAGTAAAGTTGGTTACCAGTCAGTGATTCAAACTAGTTTTAACTGCTTTGAAATGGGAAATGTGGAAGAAAAAAGAAAACGACACCAAGAACTGATAAAACACTATCAGAAATAGTAAAACTAATACAAGTAAAGACCTCCCAAGAGACTTGTTCGCTGCAGGTATTGATATTAGCGATTCGACTGTATGGCGCAGGTTTCTGGAAGTTGGTCGGAGGGCAACAAAGCCAGTAAAGAAACAACATCTGACATCTCCAATGAAGGCAAAAACAACTCGCATGGGCAAAAAAATATAAATCTTGGACAACTAGCCAGTGGAAAAAGGTAATTTTTAGTGATGAAACCCATCTTTTTGTTCACGTGTGGCGCCCTGGCCTAGCCAGGTCGTCACAGATAACACATAAACACCCCACCCCATTAGACAGGGACATTAGCCAAACAAAAATCCTTGCTGCCTCCCTCCAGTGTCTGATGTCCACACCAGGTGGGGCGGAGCTAAGCGGTTGGCCCTACCCACCAAGCAGTTCACAGGCCTGGAGGCGGGAAAAGTGACAGATAGAGTTTGGAGTTTGAAGTGAGAGCAGCAAGCACTTGGGTGTCTGGGTTTGTGGCCCAGGCACTGACAGCAAGGTTGGCAGACGGTGGTGGCCGTCTGCAGAAGTGGTGGAGCAATGCGGAACCGTAGGACCGGGGACGGGCGACGACCCGCCGGTACCGACCGGGGAGCGAAGTGAAGCCAGCACACACAGGCAGGGCCATCGGACCCCGACCAGGCTTGGAGCCGCCGACAATAGTCAGATCCGAATGTGACTGGAACCCCAGGGGTTTCACAACAGCAAAAGTCACGATTGAAGGCAACAGCCCACACCGTGAGGGTATACAGCTACCGCCTAAGGCTAGAGACCCAAGGGCCAGCGTTTGCGGGCAAACGGGCTCCTCCGGTACCCATACACCGGGGAGCGGACTACCGTTGGGAATCCATAGTAGTCAGAAAGAGAACATTAAGGTGCAGGGAAAGACAGCCGCCATCACCTGTCCGGGGAGAAGCACTGCAGCCGGCTGCGGGACCCGTCCATCCAGCCGTTTGGTTTACCGAGGACTTTGTACCTTTCTTGCTGAGTGAGCACACCCGTGCCATCCGGCACCGCGCCGCACTGTCCCTGCAACCCTGCACCTCACCGACCCTGCCTCCCCGTCACAACATCACCGGGCCCCGGCACCACCGACCCCTACCCACGGAGGGGGAAAACAACATCCCAGCTGCTCTCTACCATCGCTCCCGGGATCCCCGTCACCAGCAGCGGTGGTACCTATCTTCACCACGACCCGTGGGTGGCGTCACGGACTAAATCCCCCAAACCAACCACCCCTTTCACTCACGGGCGAGGAGCGCCGCTCGAGTCCCCGGATCCGGCCCACCGCTTGAGCCACCGAGCAGCCGCAGCAGCGCCGGACCCGAGTGTTAGCGAGAGCGCAGCAGCGACGGCGTCCTCCCCGCCCGCGACACAAGGGTACAGAGAAAGTGTTGTTAGAAGAAGCAAAAATGAACCATTGCAAGCTGATCATATTTAACAAACAGTAAAACACCCTCAAAAACATGTTTTGGGGCTTTTTTACAGCTGGTGGTTCAGGGAGCTTATTTCCTGTTGATGGTATGATGAATTCATCCAAATACATAGACGTTTTAAAACGATTTATTGTGCCATTTATGCATAAATTTGAAGGGACATTCCAACAAGATTTGGCTCCATGCCACATTTCCAAGTGTGTGAAGAAATTCCTGGAAGAAAATAAAGTAAAAGTGCTGGACCAGCCTGGCAATTCACCAGACTTAAATTCTATAGAACATTTGTGGAGCATTGTGAAGAGACGTCTTGGCAACATGGACTGTACAACCAAAGAACGCATGATAAACAGTGACATACAAGTGTGGTTCCATGATGAAGAATTGAAGAATTTAGGCAACAACTTGGTAGAATCAATGCCAAAACGCATTGAAAATCTCATATCTGCTAAAGGACATATTTCTTACTAAAATTGGTATGTAACAGTGCATTATAACATTTTATTATTAAATATTCAAAAATATGTGAGATTTTGCTTTGTCCCAATTAATTTTCACAGCACTGTAAGTAGAGAATTTCAAATAGAAATGAAAAAAGAACCACAAGGCTAATTTCTTCAACAAAGGTATCAATGTAATCAGTATTACAGCGCCGTTAGAGCCATGTCTTTGCTTTGAATTACAAAATCATACTGACAAGTTCTCTTTAAAGCGAACCAATCACGAGGATTTTCCTTTATAAACTAAAGCCAATGCTATACTGGCGCTATCATTCTGATTCTATACATACCTTTAGTTGTCAGATTGGATGTATAGTTTTTGAAATACAGGCAATTAAACTTACAGACACGTACAGCATTTTGATTGGCAGCTGCTGCCAAATAGCTAATATGTGGGTCGCGTTTTGCTATTTATTCCCGCCCCTGTCTGCTCTCTGGCCTCTGTAGATGCTAGACTGTATGGGCTCCTTCCAGGTATGAGTCATTTCTATCACGTGATAGAGGCGTGTTAGAAATGCAGCCCATACAGTCTAAAGCGGGCTTTACACGCTACAGCGATCTCGTTGGGGGTCACGGATTTTGTGACGCACATCCAGCCGCTATAGCGATGCCGTTGCATGTGACACCTATGAGCGTTTTTGCATCGTCGCAAAAACGTGCAAAATCGCTCATCGGTGACATGGGGGTCCATTCTCAAATATCGTTTCTGCAGCAGTAGCGAAGTTGTTCCTCGTTCCTGTGGCAGCACACATCGCTGCGTGTGACACCGCAGGAACGAGGAAGCTCTCCTTACCTGCGTCCCGGCCACAATGCGGAAGAAAGGAGGTGGGCGGGATGTTCGTTCCGCTCATCTCCGCCCCTCCGCTTCTAATGGGCGGCGGTTCAGTGACACTGCTGTGACGTCGCTGTCACGCTGAACGAATCGCCCCCTTAGAAAGGAGGCGGTTCGCCGGTCACAGCGACGTCGCAGGGAAGTTAAGTAGTGTGACGGGTCTGGGCGATGTTGTGCGCCACGGGCAGAGATTTGCCCGTGTTGCACAACCGATGGGGGCGGGTACCCAAGCTAGCGATATCGGTACCGATATCGCAGTGTGTAAAGCGGCCTTAAGGCCGATTTCAGACGTCCGTGTTTAATCAGTTGGTTATGGTCATATGTGTGTCATATGTGTGTCACGCGTATGTCACACGAGTGACATCTGTGTTTGCATACGTGTGACAGGTACCGGAGAAAACACATGTCTGAAATAAAAAGTTTTTAAGAACATTCACCTGTATCCAGTGCTGTTTTCTTCAGCTCTGCTGCCTCCCGCTTCTGACCACCGCTCATTATATTCATTGATTATTCACTGCACCTTGGAGCTGGAAGCCGGAGCATTGCGGCGGGGACATCGCTGGGTACAGCATCGCCGAGGACAGCATCAAGGGGACAGGGGAGTATTCACAAAGCAGTGTGTGTGCAGTGACATCCAGGAGGTCATTGAAGTTCCCAATGAACTCTGATGACATCCGGATGACACCCCCAGGACACCCGTGCTACAGCGGGTGTCACCAAGGTGACTTCACGGGTTCATCAGAGTTCATTAGGAACTCTGATGAGTACCTGATGCTGTCCCCGCGATGCTCCGGCTTTCAGGTCCTCACTACACACACACACAGCACACACATGTATACACTGAGCATGTTTACACATAGCAGACACACATGGATACACCGAACACATACACACACATAGCGCACATGCATGTATATTCTGAACTCAGAGACACACACACACACACACACACACACACACACACACACTGCTGGATAATCACCTGCTCCCAGCGATGTGGTCCCTGACACTGAAGTCCCTGGCTTCCAGCTCCTCAGTGGAGTGAATAATCAATGAATATAATGAGCGGTGGTCAGTAGCGGGGATTACAGGTGCGCACCACAGCACCCAGCAATATAGCCAGGATTACAGGTGCACAGCACAGCACCCAGCAATATAGCCAGGATTACAGGTGCACACCACAGCACCCAGCAGCTTGGGTGTTGTGGTGCACACCTGTAAACCTGGCTATATTGGGAGGCTTGGGCTGTTGAATCACTTGTGATTGTCAGTTCTGGTCTAGACTGTGCTATGTGGATAAGGGTTTACTGTCCTCATCAATGGGGTGAGTGGAAGCACTCTGCTGACTGAGGAAAGGTTGTACATTGGTCAAAAAAGTCACATCAGAACAATATACAAATTTAAGGATGTATGGTGCACTGCTATTGACCACACCAAGAATGCACCGAAGAGTTCCAAATTGTATATAAAAATAAAATTCGATATCTCTGCCACTAAAACTCTAAGGGCATAGTCACACTGGCGTATGACTCGCATGAGTGCAATGCAAGAAAATCTCGCACTGCAATCGGCCCCATTTAAGACAATACAGCAGCTCAGATCTGTGAGTTTTTCCTCAGCCCTAATTGGACAGAGGAAAAAAATCGCAGCATGCTGCAATTGTCTGCGAGTTTCGTATCACTCGCATCCATACAAGTCTATGAGTGCAAGAGAAACATCGGACTGCACTGATGTCATCCAAGTGCAGTGCGATATACGCAGAGGCTGACGGTGAAGGAGATGAGGAGATTAATCTCTCCCTCTCCTCCGCAGCTGTGATCCGATCTCAGAAACGGGTCACAGTCACATGACATTTGGACCACTCTCCCAGTATATTGGGAACCGAGGGTCATCGGACTGCACTGATGTCATCAACGTGCAGTGCGATATACGCAGAGGCTGACATTGAAGGAGATGGGGAGATTAATCCCTCCCTCTCCTCCGCAGCTGTGATCCGATCTCAGGAATGGATCAGTCACATGACACTCGGACCACTCCCACAGCATATTGGGAGCTGAGGATCATTAGCACATCGCATCCGATATACTCGCATCAGATGCCATATACCAGTGTGACCCCGGCCAAAAATGTAATGATGACAGTATGATAGGATATTTGTAAACAAAAGTATTTAAAAACTTTACATTAGATGCATTGTCTACAAACAGTCTGTTTTCAGCTGCAAATACTGAAAATATTAATTTGCGGAGGCACTGATGAATGTATCACATAGCACAGACAGGATCGTCTATAATCTTGGGGATACATCAGTCCCTACATGAACTGTAGACACAAAACAATAAGACACTATTAAAAGTCCATCAAAATGAAACTTGATACATACAGTTTAACTATAAATATTTAGCGTCACATGTGGAAGTTTTGGATAAAAAAAAATCTTTAAATTCAATAAATACCCACGTTATATTTTATATGCGAGTGACCATTTCATCAGAGTGGACACCTACAGTGCGGTTGATCCATTATTTTTTTTTTGTTCACTTTTTTTATTTATTTCTACATAAAATATTCTATATTTTATCTTTCCAGTTTATTTTTTTTTTTTTAATTGGGGAGGGGTATATTAGTTGAAAACAATGTTTGGATCAACCTGTTGTATGACAATGTATGGTTTGTGTTGCAATAACGAAGATTTTTTTTAAATAATTTTCTTTCATTTACTTCTTGCAGGGTCTGAATGTTTTTGGAGCAAACATGTGTATATTAAATTGCAGAAAGAATGCTCAGAGGTGTCAGTCTTTTTGGGCCACTCTATCTTTTTTACTTTCCATTCCTAATGAGATTTCTGGAAAATGGCAAGATATCAAATTCCCCAAATACCCCACATGCACTTTCAGCTCTAAGAGCAACAGGTAACTTAACAAGATGTCTCAGCTCGCCTGAGATCTTATATTTTTTTTTATAAATTACCCCTAGCAATGCAACAATCCCTCTCTGTGCCATACATTCATTTTGTTAACCTCTTTTGTGCTGAAAATCTATTAAAAAATGACTAAAAAAATTATTACAAAAAATTACGGTAAGGTCTGTTTGGGACCCAGTCTCTTGCTTAATGGAAGGCGATCATTAACGATTCAGATTATTCAATATATTTTTTCGGTTATCTTTTTTTCTGGTATATTCATGAAGTATACACATTTTTTATTTTAAATTTATGTTCATTTTTTTGTAGATTTTTTATTATATTTTTCTTTCTTAGGCCTTTTCTTATCTATATACACACACGGGCAAAGGCACAAATAGTTCCCACATGTGCCGCTGTTTTCTGCTTTTGTATAATGCCATATTATACATGTATTATAGGTATATTCTTCCTCTGAATGTGAGAATACCTCCACAATTCAGAAATTGATGTGACATGGCACAATTTACAAAGCAGTACAGCTCCATAGATATGTATGGGTACCTTATCATGGCTCCATACAACAATATCTATTCATATGGTGCCCAAAAAAAATGCCGCAGCACTTTACAAGTCAGAGGCTATGTATCAGATATTACAGTAGCCAACTAATCAACAATTAAATTAAGTTTTCTGGGACAATTTTATTTATGTCAAACTATCTACATGGCCTGCCCGGTGCCAATTTATCCCGGCATAGGAACGCTGCTGTCCGCAATTTTGTGGCTTCTATTGATGTCACATTGACAGAGAAGCTGCTTCTCGTCTGTTCTGCTCTGTCGATGGGACGTTACTGCTGAAGTCATGCCGATTGAGAACCGGCTCCCCGTTGCCTAACTGCAGGGAGCCAGCTGTCACTTAACATGATGTCAACAGTACAGTCACACCTTATTGACAGAGGAACCCTGAAGAGAAAGAGCTGCTCTGTTGATGTAAGGTCATATGAAGCAGCAGAATCATCGTCAGGAGCAATTCATGACTCCTCTGAACCGATGGCAGGCAGGTAGTTAGCACCTACCTGCCTGTCTGTTCTTAGCCTCAATAGATAAAATAAAATAGTTCCAGATAACCCCTTTACAAAATAGGAGTGATGAGGTCAGCAACAAAAAAAGGTCCCATGTTTGTTTGTTCTTTATGAAACTGTTTACATCTGAGAGGCTTTTAAAATTTCGATACATTTTTTTGTATTCTTACTAACTCTACTTTTCATAGTGGTTGTGACTGGTATTACAGCTCAGTCCCACTTACAAGAGTGGGACTAAGTTTCAGAGATCTGTAATATTAAACATGTTGTCCCCTTTTACCGATTTTTTTACCACATGGCAAATAACATGTAAAATATCAAACTTACCTTTAGTGACCCTCCCCAGGTGAAGTGCCGCCTCTTTTATGCTTCCCCGATCACTATTGATTGGCTACAGTGTTGAAGCTATGTCCATAAGGCACAAGCAGTGACATTGCGTCAAGTGCTGCAGACAATCACTGAGCTGTGGAGCTTGTGCCATGTGGCAGAGCCGCTGAGCTCAGTGATTAGCAGCAGCACTGTGCAGCCGATCAGTAAGCCCAAGGCAGCACTAGATCAGGGGAAGGTAAATATAAATCAGTTTGTTCTTTGCCTGTTGGCAAAAAATAGGCTACATTGTTTTACATCAGTCACAATCCGTCGCCTTGAGGAATTACTGTATCCTGCAAAATATTTTGTAGGAATTTTTTTCACCCTAGACGTCTATTAGCGACGGATTGTGACTGATGGCCCTGCGTTGCATCTGCTGCTTGAAGGATCAGTCAGGCGGGAGCAACCCTGAATATAAAGTTTTTTTGTGTGCGGCGGATCGTTTTTTTATTATGAGGATGCACACAGTAAAATATCATGATCGACTGTAAATTCAGTTAATTTCTAACGATAAGTTGATCAGACGGCTTTTGTGAACGATCAGTTGATCGGCCGGCGGACAGCTTTTGTGAACGATCAGTTGATCGGACGGCGGACGTCTTTTGTGAAGAATCAGCTGATCACCCGGCGCTTGGCTTTTGTGAACGATGTTCATTCACAAAAGCCAACCGCCGGACGATCAGCTGATCGTTCACAAAAGCCGGCCGCCGGGCTATCAGGTGATCGTTGACAAAAGCCGGCCGCCGGGCTATCAGCTTATTGTTCACAAACGCCGGCTGCCGGTAAAGCAGTAAAAAAAAAAAAGCAGTAAAAAAAACAAAAAACGTTTTTTTGCAGCATCAGTCACATCAGTTGTGCCACTATCTGCATCAGTCACACAACTGATTGTGACGGATGCAAAATAACGCAACTGTGAATGTAGCCATAGGCAAAAGGGAACACCTCTTTGAAGCACAGTCACTACAAAAGTTTTGAAATTGTCCCGTCTAAAGAATGAAAGGGAAAGTTGTAGCCACTTCAAGCACCTCTGGTAATCTGATGTTAAGGGCATGTTCACACTAATTTTTTTTTATTTTTTTTTTAGTAAAGTGGCTTCCACATAAGGATGTCTGTGTGATCATACCCTAATAGCCTCTCCTAAGGATAAGCCATCAGTATTCTAGTCCTGTAAAACCCCTCTCAGTATGGACTATGCTCAAATTAGCAGAAATTAAACTACCCCACAAAATAGCAAACAGGCATAGAGAAGCATGAAATAAGCTAGAACATTCTAATTTTTTTACAGCAACAGTTGGTGCCCCAGATCTTCCCTACTAAATAACGAAAAAAAAACCAATGTCAGCACTAAAGGGATTACAAAACCTGGCCTGGCTGGGCATTACACTTTTCTTTTATACGAGGGCTTTTTCATACATAATAGAGATCATCAAATAGACTAACATTTTTCCACTTCAACCCCAGGGAATTTATTTGTTTGGACTCCAAGATAATGGAAAAAGTTGTCCCTTGTCTGCTGAGACATTTTTTTTAATTACAAAGAGAGGAAATATTAGTTAATATAGGTCAATGAACAAAATACAGACAATGTGTTAATTAATTTTTAAACAAAAAAATTCCTGGGGAACTTGCTTGATAACGGCTTCCAATATTCATCATTTTTGCTTTTTTAGTAGAAATGTTAATGTATTAAGAACTGTTTTATTACCAATTAAGCAGTTGGTTACCTGTGAAATGCTTTTCAAGATATGTGTTAACAAATTTTAAAAGAAAAATATATATAATATATATTTAACTAAAAAATACCCCTTGTGATGTCATGTTACGGGAACAATGATGTCACTACCATTTTCCTTTTGTCAATAGGTATTTCACTATTGACGAAAAAATATTACCAATATTGTTATTGTTTTTTTTATATTTTAGGTGTTGACACGTGAAGATAAAAGGGTTGTAAAGTATTGAAAGAAACATGGCTGCTTTGTTCTAAAAACAGAACTACCCCTGTCCATAGGTTTTTGTGTGTGGTATTGTATCTGAGTCCCATTACCTTCAATTTTGCTTCATGGCAATAACAGACATTCAATCTATGTCCAGGTGTGGCGCTGTTTCTATAAAAAGGCAGCAATGTTTTACAAATCCCAGTCAACCTTGTGAATTAGTCCCATAGGTTGCTGAAAACACATATTTAACAAGACCTGTCAATGCTTAAAAAATTGAGTAAAATACTTTGTAGAAATCTCTGAGCTCACCTGATTATGCCATTCTTTTCCATTTTGTGCTGTGTCGCTCTATTGCAGAGATATTCAAATGTTCTTCCTTCTGGGGTGCAGTATGTGAAATCTCTGCTTGCAGCTCAACTGGGTGTTTTTACAGAGTTGTCTCGGGGGGGGGTGCTTTAACCCCTCCCTCCTAGAAGCTGTCAATCACAGCTCAACAGTTCATCTAACAGCCTATCAGTCTCAGACTCTTCAAAATGTAACCCTCGCCACCGGAGATGGTAAAGTGTAGAGCTGAAGTGGACCCATATGACCAGAGGGGGACCTAGGCTTACCCTTCAGTGGGAGGGGCTTTATTAAGCACTCACCGCTGGCAGACACCAGGTGCTACGTCAAGGGCAGAGTCCAGGACTGTGGCAGCTGACCTCCAGGGCTGGGACGGAGAATGGAACATACAGGCTGAGTCTCTAATATAGACAGGAACTACTGGGGTAGCTGAGACAGATGGCACGGCCGGGGTTGACAGACTGTCAGTAGTAAAGCTGGAACCATTAGAGTGGCTGAGGAAGATGGCACAGCAGGGGTTATTGGACACAGTCACTAGTAGCAACAGGGAAGGATGGACAGGTATTGGGTGCCAACAGTGTAGAACAGACTGGAACCAGGTACCAACAGAGCAGGATGGACTGGGACCAGTACCAACAGAGCAGGATGGACTGAGACCAGGTACCAACAGGGCAGGATGGACTGAAACCAGGTACCAACAGGGCAGGATGGACTGGAACCAGGTACCAACAGGGCAGGAGGGACTGGAACTAGGTACCAACAGGTCAGGACGGACTGGAACCAGGTACCAACATGGCAGGATGGATTGGAACCAGGTACCAACAGGGCAGGATGGATTGGAACCAGGTACCAACAGGGCAGGATGGATTGGAACCAGGTACCAATAAGGCAGGACAGACTGGAACCAGTTTCCAACAGGGCAGAGGACCTGACAACTAGTTGGCTAGGGAAACAAAAGCACTAACTAACTGAACACGTTGATCAGGCACCTCCCCTAATGGGAGAGTGTCTGAAATACCCAGTGCCTCTCAGCGATAGGATGAGAGGCACTTCCAGGGAATGACGTGCTGGCCCTTTAATAGAAGGGCAGCGGCATGCCCTATGAGCACTCCTGAAGGACCTGTGCAGAGCGAAAAAGCTACACAGACCTATGATTGGCAGTGTCTGGGAGGGAGAGGTGGAAGAACATGTCCCCAAGAGAAAACTAAGAAGAAACCAGAGCTTTTACATAGTGCACTCTACAATGGAACACCGCAGAGCAAAACAGAAAAGAAAGGCAAAATCGGGAAAGCTCGGGGATCTTTACAAAGTATTTAACTCATTTTTTTATCAAGTGACAGGTACTCTTTAACAATAAAATGATTGTTTTGGTAAATTATAAAATACTCTTAATACATGGTGACCTGCAGGGAAAAGTGAAAACAATGCAAGTTTTGGTAAGTCCATTGCTTGCATAGATATAATACTCGAATTTGGTTTAACCATTTTTATTTTTTAGGTCCAACATTCTAAGCTGCAAACCTTTTTAACATATCTTTATGAGGCTTTGTGCACACAGAGATTTTTTGCCTAATTTTCAATGCAGAAAATGAGTAGAAACTCAAACTTTTGGGGGGGTTTTCAGATTTGGAAAATTTCTGCTCAGTTTCTGCATATAACTCCTAAAAAAGCGCAGTATGCAACAAAGTCCAGGAGTCAAAGCTCAGTTTTCCTGTGATACAGATCTCCAATTTACCTGCATTTATATACGGCGGTATTAATCATTTGGGGTTTTTAAGTCACTTTTTTGTCTTGTAGGAAATTATCTTAAATAAGGAAAAGAGGTCATCAATTTTGCGCAAAATTGAAAAATGCTGTTTTTGTCTTTTAACTTTTTTGCGTCTTTTACAACAAAAAGTCGTATCTTTCCCTAAAATGTTGCAAATTTTTTTGGCACTCGGTGGAAAAGAGAATAAATTACATTAGCACAAAAAATTGCTAGGTTTGTAAAATATCACAGAATGTAGCACAAAAATCGGGGGCAAGAATGCTTAACTTCCAAGCTCGGCTCACTATTATCAAATATAGTGAGAAAGCAAAAATGAACCTAATAATAAAAAAGTTTTTTTTATTAGGTTCATTTTTGCTTTCTCGCTATTTTTTAAAATAGGAACTGATGAATATACTGAGGATTAAACTGATGAATACATTGAAAACATAATAGTGACTACAGAGCAAAATAAAATGGGGTTTTGGGTGTTTTTGCTTTTTTTTTTTTCCAATTTACCTCTCTGTTGCACAGTTATTAGATATCAAAGTTTTTGGCACCTAATGAATTAATTTTTATTAAATCCAAGTGAGCGTTATCAGAGAGTTTTCATTGGGGGTGTGTACTTCTTTCTCCTGTGTGATGTTCCCCACTCATAAACAGGCAGCAACTCACAGGAGGAAAATACCATGCCCCACAATAGCTCAGAACAGGCGCCTTCTGTGTGTGATGTAATGACGCCTTGTTCTGCTCTCACTGCAGATTGATTACAAGTTGCTGTCACCACTACAGACATAAGTGTGATTACTGACAATTTGAGCTCTCATTTCTGGGCTGACATTGTGTGTGGGGGGTACACTATAGTAGACATAAAGGCCCCGTTACACATAGCGATGTCGTTAGCGAGATCGCTCAAACGTCACAGGTTTTGTGACGCAACAGCGACCTCGCTTGTGATCTCACTACGTGTGACACATAGCAGCGACCGCCCCCCCCCCGCTGCGATATCGCCGACCGTACCTGAACATCCTGGTTCATTTTTGATCGTTGGTTTCCCACTGGGTAGCATGCATCACTGTGTTTGATGCCATAACAACGACGAGCGACCTCGTTGGCACGCCTGGGTGGAAACACTACGCCTCTATCGAGGTCTGAGTCGTCAGAATAGCTGCTGTGTGACAGGGTCCCAACGACCGCCGAGGTTGTTATACGGATCGCCGTATCGTTGCTATGTAGTTAATTAGATCTGCCACTAGCGACCATGTAGTGACGTACCAGCGATCCTGACCAGGTCGTATCGTTGTCGGGATCGCTGGAACATCGCTACGTGTAACGAGACGCTAACAGTGCTATTGGAAGAGGAGAGCTGATAGTAGGGTTTGTAATTTATCCCCCACACTACCCTCCATAACGATATCTTGCCCCTGTTGCCCCATACTGTCCTCTGTAACCATATCTGAAAGGTGTTAGTCATCTGTACTCTACTCTCAGCAGTTTCTAATCATGCTCTAATCATGCACAAGGTTAGACCAGGAGATGAGGGCTGTCTGTCATTACATGTCTCATAGTGAGAAACCTGCTCTAAGCTATGGTGGTGCCATGTTCTATTTCTCCTTGTTGCTGCCTGCTTATTATTGGGCAATGTCGTATAGAAGGAAACAGTTCACGCCTACAGTGGAAATTATCTGATAACACCCACTTGGACTTAACGAACATTAACTCACTAAGTGCCAAATATTTTCATTACTAATATCTTGGCAAAACAAAGGGGAAATTTAAAAAAAAAGTAATTCTGCTCTACAGCTTCTATTACATTGTGTGTCCTTTTCAACATGAATAATTTTGTGAGAGGTCCTGTTTAAAACATCTTACACTGATGAGCCTAATAACAGATACATGTTTGAAAGGTTTGTATAACTTCTTCTCTATCAGAGCACAGCTTAGAGGGAACAGTGTTCACCATTCAGAATTTTTAACTTTGCTACTTTCTTTGCTCTTGAATTAGATTAGTGACTTTGTATTAGTAAAACATTGGTGCTGTATGATGAGGCTGCACTAGGCTAAGAACAAATGTATACACTGTGTGATAGGGATTCCTTGATATGTGGCCACAATCTTACCCAGAGAGCAGTGTCATTTGTATATGTTTTCCTACGATTAACGTGGATCTATCACCATATTACCCATTAAAAACTGCACACATTATAAAATAGATCTCTAACACAGCGTGCCCATGATCAGTGTTTGCAGCGTTTTGGATGCGGAGTGTTTTAGCTGCATGCAAAATGCTGCATTGTACAGTACATGCACAGTGAATGGGATTTCGAGATATCCCGTGCCCACTGTGCATGTACAGCCCGCAGCGAATACTCACCTGCGATGCTGCTTTCTGAGCCGAAAGCATGGCAATTCTTTGCTGCGGAGTCTCATGCGTTCTCCGTAGGGAGAACACAGCGAGGAGACCACAGCGCTCCGAACCCTGATCGCGGGCAGGAGCAGCTGCGGTCTCCTGCGTTCTCTTGTGGAGGAGACTCGCGGCCCTGAAGGTCAGGACAGAGCGGGTCCTGATCGTGGGCATGTACCCTTAGACCTGAAGAGGTAAGTGTACTTACTGAGAACATCCATTTAAGAATGACTGTATAATCCTGATAATGAGAGGAACATTTTATGAGTCCATTTAACATTGGGCAGAAAATTTTCAAAAGAAATTATATAGCCATCCTTATATGTATTTTCACAGTAAGTAAATTTTAAAAAGAAATTATACAGCCATTTTTATATGTATTTTCACAGTAAGTATAGCAGTCTCATCAGGCATAAGAAATCTACTTAATAATATACACAGAGATATTGAAAAATCTACTTGACAGATCCACTTTGATAATTAGGACCTCTCTCTAAGGGTCAGCACACACGGTGAGAAAAACGGTGCGAGTGGAATGCGTTCCTCTTGGACCAATATTACTCTATGGGGCAGCACCCATGAGCAATTATTTTCTCAGCCCTAGTCGGACCGAGAAAACAGTCGTGGCATGTTGTGAGTGCAATGCGAGCTTGTTTCACTCGCATCCATTCAAGTCTATGGGGAATAGAGAAACATCGCATTGTTCTCGTGTTACACCGATATACCGCGAGAGCAGTGCGATTCTCACATCAGCCGGCAACGGAGGAGATAGGGAGATATATCCCTCCGTCTCCTCCACAGCACCGACCTCCTCCTTTACAGCTGTGGTCTGATTGCACGATCGGACCACAGTCTCATGACACTCGCATGACACTCAGCTCCACTCTGCGAGCGTGAGCCGAGTGTCATGCGAGGACTGTCACAAATCCCTGTGTAGCCTCAGCCTAATATTGAAGTGAATGTGAAAGTGGCATATAATACATACAGTATAAAACTTACACAAGGGATGGAAAGAAAGCAGCTGCTGTCAGGCTCTGGTGCTCAAGAGGACTCAATGGCCTCCAGCCAAAAGGTTAAGTATAGAGCCCTTTTACAGAATTTGCATGGGGTCCCTGAGATTAAGATTACTGTTTAGGTAAGAATTCTGTGTTCATCCATATGTCAGAGCTGTTCCGTAGGCAAAAATCACTGGTTGATCTCTGCTATGATTGGTAGTCTTGTCAGGACTTCCATTGATGGAATATAGATCTGTATTATATCATGAATGATTTTTCAACTCCAGCACCTGACAATGATCAAAAAGATACAAAGTATAATTTTTACGCAAGAAATCTGTGTTCAGTTGGCATTTGTCACACTTGGTCCAAAAGGATGCCAATATCCGGCCTAACGTTGGCTGAACCCAGCAGAGAGCAACAAGTTTGTCCAACGGTCTAATTTGTATTGGGGCTTCGGTAAACTGATCATCGGGGGACGTGTTGACCGGGCATGTCCAGTTTACTGCCAATCACTTTTTTCTCCAGGAGATAAGATGTCATCAGACTTATCATACAGATACTCAGCCAAGCGGGTGCCCCTGTGTGTGGGGGAGACAGCTGAGATGGCTGTCAGGTGAATATGTGTATGTCCAACCTTACTCGCATTTATGAACTTCATGTTATACCTTCCATAGGCTATGAAGATAAGGCAGAGGCAGTGAAGTGATACATAACTGCAGATTTAGACTACACAGAGTTAGTAGATTCATGGAGATACACAAGTCTACACAGGTGACAGATGTATACACAAATGGTAGAGGAATTATTTCAAGACCATTTACAAATCTGTGTACAGAATGGATGTTTCCACCTCTTATCCCTACTTTAGTATATTTTACAAACTGTTTTTTCAGGTTGTGCTGCACCCATATATGTTGATATGTTTTATTGTTTCGGTGACTAATTTGATCACAGACTTCCTTGTTTCGGAAGCCTTCTGAAAACATGACAAAGCATGAGAAGAGTGCATGAGACATCCTAAAGGCAGAAGCGACAGAATGATTCTTATTTATCTGTCATTTGTTATTTCTTTATTTCTTTTGAGAAGACAATCAACACAGCAATCATTGTGAATGTGCAATCCAGCATACGAAATATTTTTAGTAACAGTTGTTTATCTGTCTTGAAATTGTATCTAATATTGTTTTATCTGTCAGAGCATGTATAGTCATATTCTGAAATTCTAAATTGTAATGTTGGATATTGAGCAAAAGTTTAAAGAGAAAGTGTACCTAATACATGGGATCACCACAAACAAAATGAGAGAAGAATAATTTGGCAAAAAGTGTAAATTTTATTTCAACAATGTTTCTCCAGAATAAAGAAAGAAGAAACTACACAATGTACAGAAATCCCAATTTAAAAACATGTAAAAGAGCCAAAACTGACAAAACAATGAATGGCAAAATGTGTCCTCTTAATAGACTGCTTGAGCTGGTTAAAAGAAGAGGATATAAGATATAAATATATATGTTACCGGCAATGTGTAAAAACAGGCATTCTATAGAATACCTGGGCAATGTATACAATGCCGGAAATGGGTCGTCAAAGTATGAAATACATCAGATTTTTATACATTTCCTAGTCATTCTATAGAATACCTAAATGACAAATAGGCGGAGTGTAGTATACTACAGGGGTGGTCCGTCTAAAAGTAGGTGGACAGAGCAGGCAGCAGCAGATCTGTGACACTGGCTCAGTTGCCCTTAGCATCCAAAAGTAGGTGGACAGAGCAGGCAGCAACAGATCTGTAAAACTGGCTCAGTTGCCCTTAGCATTAGCAACCAATCAGATTCCATCTTTCATTTTCCAAAGAGTCGGTGAGGAATGAAAAGTGGAATAAGATTGGTTGCTAAGGGCTAAAAAGTGGAATCTGATTGGTTGCTAAGGGCAACTGAGCCAGTTTCACACATCTGCTGCCTGTCCACCTACTACCTTTGGATGGACTGTATGCTTTCTAGAGTGAAGTAGTGTGCTTGCTGTGCCGTAGCAGCAGACTTGAGGTGTATGTGCAAGCCTAAGTGCCAAACTAACAAATGCCTTTTCATAAAAAAAATGAAGTGCAATTCAAAATGCCATTCTAGCCTCCCGTGCTGCAACAAATAGTCAGGAATGACACTTCTGATTCCTTTATTTTTTTGTTTCCCAGCAAAGATATCCTGTTGTTCATTTAGGATTTCTTTCATGTTTTTGACTGTTTGTTACTAAAGACTAATAGTCAGGAATGACACTTCTGTTTCTTTGTGTTTTCCCAGTAAAGATACCCTGTAGTTCATTTAGGATTTCTTCTTTCATCAGTGTTTTTGACTGTTTGTTACTTCTTTCATTAGTTTTTTTGACCTTTAATTGTTTCAGGTTACAACCCTGAAAACAGATCCCAAGCATGGGTAAGAATACTTCCAACACAGGGTTGTAACCTGAAACAATTAAAGGTGAATTGCTATAGCCTAGGAATATACTCAGCCAGTTCTCTGTAGTAAAAGGAGAAGATACCCTGAATTTCCAAAAGAGGACAGCATAATGATGAAAAGATTGAGCCTGTGGGGGTTACAGCCCCACGTGTATCGCCACCTGCAGTGGCTTTCTCAAGGGCAAGAAAATGATCTGGCTGAGTTTGGGATCTGTTTTCAGGTCATTACATGGTCTTGGAGTAGCTCACACAGCATCTAGGATTTTTGCATGTCTGCACCCTCTCCACTTATCCTCCAGTTTGGGTCAGGTCAATCCATTATTGTTTGATAATTTCAAGGGTGGTTTTGTGACAGTGAATGTTTTCATTTATTCTTGTCAATTCCGCTGCTATTCTACTCCCACCAATAACATATAATAGTATATATATTTATATCTTATATCCTCTTGTTTTGACCAGCTCAAGCAGTCTATTCAGAGGACACATTTTGCCATTCATTGTTTTGTGAGCGGGGTACTCTGTTGTGCCAGTTTTGGCTCTTTTAAATGTTTTTAAATTTGCATTGTATTGTACATTGTGTGGTTTCTTCTTTCTTTATTCTGGAGAAACATTGTTGAAATAAAATTTACACTTTTTGCCAAATTATTCTTCTCTCATTTTGTTTGTAGTGATCCCATGTATTAGGTACACTTTCTTTTTAAACTTGTGCTACATAGGTTTTGTACCTAGGAGATCCCACTATCAGTTGGTGCCCTCTTTGTGACAAGTGTTATTGGATATTGAGGATGTGCAAACATGTATTTAATGTTCAGAAAAGATTTCAGAAAAGCCAAAATGTTAAATAGACACAATTTGCTTTAATTTTGCAAACATTCATTATTTTATACTCATAAGCTGAAAGTCTGTCTCAAGGCGTGTGTTCACATACACAGGGCATCTGTGTATGTTTGTTAGGGTACGGTTCCACTTGCGTTTTGCACGGATGAAAAAGAAAACATCAGATTGCACTCGCACCAGTGCAAAACTCGGTCACGGAAAAAAATGGCATCGTATTCCATAGAAAATAATTTCATTTTTACCCTAGAAAATGAAAGCAGGAACTTAATTGGTTGCTATAGTTAACTGCTCTACTTTTCCAGTGCACCAGTTGTAGTAAAATCACCCATACCGTATTGTTGTTTCTCGAAAGTAGAATTCATAATTTACTGGTTATCTCACTTAAATATATTTGGGGCTACAGTGATCTCTTTGCTTTACCCCCTATTTACTTTTGTGAAACTCTATATCAAATTAATTATAGAATTATAGAGAACATGTACTTTTAATTACTTTATTATCTTTTTTGCTTACATTGTGAACACAGGATATACTGTATCATCAAAAGATGATTAGATTGTTTTGATTTCCACCATGAAAAGTAGACCCTATTGGCAAGTAATGTAAAACTGGCCACATTAAGCAATACTGGCTGCAAGGGTGAATAGAACGTTATTATTTTTTAACTTCTCCTCTCCATTGATGTCTAATGGGACATTGCCAGAGTTTTTTCATTGGAATTGTGTGCTTGTTCCTCTGCATGAGTATGACCAATCATGAGCATGCACCACCACACAGGGGAAGGAAGGACACCCCCCACAATAGCTAAGAACAGCCTTTAAAATCAGTCTGCTGTCCTACTGGTCTCTCTGCAGAACTGTGTTGTTACAAATGCTCTGAGTAAAGCAGAGAGTTTGATTACTAACACCGCTTTAGTATTCATCACAGCAGCAAGCGTTGGGGAAAGGAGCAGTATGGCAGAGATGATAGAAGTGTAGTAGGGTAGATACTAGATGTGTTTATGTGTTTGTTATGAAACTGAGCTCAGCTCTGTTGTGCTGCCCCTCCTCACACAATGGCTTCTTGGAGAAGAAAGTTGTCTGTATTCACACTCATCTTTGCTCTATTACAGGTACTTTATAATCCCACACAGTTATGTAGTGAGACAAGATAGGAAAGCAAACTGTTATCACATCTCGCAAAGGAGTTTTCAGAATTGTGTGATCACAGTTGTTGGCAGTAGATCAGAGAAATGTGTGATTACAAACAGTTCTTTAGCTTTTGTGTCATGGAAATTAGTGGGGGGAAGGGGCAGTACAGGGCAGAAGATCTTAGTCTCATTACAAACACTTCTAGCATCTCTCCTGTCACAATGCTCTCAGCTCAATTGTATTGCTCCTACCACCACTCTAACTGCTGTGAGATGAAAGCTAAAGAAGTGTTAGTAATAAAGGCTGCTTTACACGCTGCGACATCGCTAGCGATCGCACCCACCCCCGTTGTTTGTGCGTCACAGGCAAATCGCTGCCCATAGCGAACAATATCGCTAGGACTCGTCACACATACTTACCTTCCTAGCGACGTTGCTGTGGCTGGCAAACAACCTCTTTTTTAAGGGGGCGGTTTGTGCAGCGACACAGCGACATCAATCAGCGGGCCACCAATAGAAGCGGAGGGGCGGAGAGCAGTCGCATTCACGTCACTTCCACCTCGTTGCCGGAGGACGCAGGAATGCTGTTGTTCGTCATTCCCAGGGTGTCACACGTAGCGATGTGTGCTGCCTCAGGAACGACGAACAACCTGCGTCCAGCACGAGCAACAATATTTTGAAATGAACGACGTGTCAACGATCAACGATTTGGTGAGTATTTGGGATCGTTAGCGGTCGCTCGTAAGTGTCACACGCAACGACGTCGATAACAAGGCCGGATGTGCGTCACAAATTCAGTGATTCCAGCGATATCTCGTTAGCGATGTCATTGCGTGTAAAGCGGCCTTAACATTTACCTCTGTGCTATGCCAAGCACTTTGTGATCACAACAGTGCTGCAGAGACTCTATGGAAGAGAACAGGCTGACGGAAATTACATACCTGACACAGGAAAAAGCCTCTTCTATTGTGGGGTCATGTTCTTCTTTCCCATGTGTTGCTACCTGCTTATGATTGGTTTCAACATTATTCAGAGGAACAAGTGCATGCCCCCAGAGACAAATGTCTGTTAATGCTCCCTTGGACTTTACATAAATTACAACTTAAACTTTACAAGATTAGATCTCCACAATGGAGATGAGAAACTGGAAAATAAAAACTACGTTTTGCTGAGCTCTTCAACCACTATTCCATGATGTGGCCAGTTTAACATGCTCAAACTGGTGGAAGATCTTCCTTAAATTGGGTTATCTTCCTTTGGACTGTTTGGACGCCCTGGGAATCTGAGTTTACGAGAAAGAAAAAATAAACAATGTTTGGTCAGTTGGGAAATCTAAGCTTAAAGTTTTGTCTACAATGAAATGTACAACAGCCATGCATAAAAGTTCTGGTAACTTGCCTGGCCGGAAAATGATGTAAAAGAGCAGAAAAAAATGCGTATAAACCTAAAACTAATAAAAAATTTGAAATTGGCCTCTTCTATGTAATAGCAATTATCGGGTTGCAATTATTAAGATGAAAGCATTTTGTTTCTGCTATTTTACACAATGGACACTTGCATGAGTACAACTGTAACTTCTATTCTGGTCAATTTTCTCAGAAATTATAACACTAAAATTGTAACTCTATAGATTTCTTTTCTGTTTCTTTTTTTGTATTATTTTCCAGAGTGAAAGAATTGAAAAAGGCCAAGGAACTTGAAGAACTAAAACAACGTCCCTTAGCAATGTGACAGCGCTTTTTGGACTGTTTTCATTTTCTGTTTTTAGCAGAGACATGCAACAAAATAGAAATTAAAAGAAAAAAAAGAAAAGAAAAAAAAAAGAAAACACTGCAGTTTTCGATGAGATCACCTGCAGGATTTTAACAGTAATCTTTTTGGTCATTGCATTTGCACTTTCATGGACAACTTTTGCTTTGTTCAGCAAGACATCTTGGATTTTAATCTTCTGTTTAATCATGGGAAACGATATAAAAAAAAAAAAAACTTTAAAGAAACAAAAATGGCGCCTGGAGATGCTTAAGAGAAACTCCAATCTATGTGGTTGGAGTAGCGTTAATTCAACATAGGGCTGAATTCAAACAACGTGTGGAACTGTACAAATATTATACCAAAAAAAAAAAATTATTGAGGAAAGGTGGAAATGCACAAGCAAAACCTGAATGCAAAACCCAGAGCCATCGATCACTCACAAGGAGCTATGAAGGAGCGTAAAATGGAAGAGTTTGGATTGTCTTATGTTTTTATGTCTGTACCTAAGCTGTAACCTGTAGATCTCCGATGTATTCCCTATATTGTATGCCATATAACATATGCAATATATATATCCATACCAGATTATGTACATTAATGCTTTACCTACTGGAACAACACAAGTTTGCCAAAAAATGGTGGACTTCTACACATGTGTCTTCTAGTGTGGTCTAGGAGTCATTGACCATAAGTAATGCCATCTACTCCTATTTCATTTTAACAAGACTTTCCCATTTGTGTAAATAGACATATCTATGCATTGCGTAATTTATATTTTCCGTGGGAAGAATTTGAAGTCCACGATATATATATTGCTAACACAGAGGTACAGCACATATTGCATAAGATTTTTTTTTTGTAAGTGTTTCAAGGTTGTACCAAAATAATTTTATTTTTTTTGGAGAATCAAAACTGTCCCCTATATAAAGGTGAATAAAATAGAACAAAGTATATCACAACCGAATAGTGCCAAGCATCATGCCCAATACCGGCTTGGTTGGATAAAATAATTGGTCTGTGGGTATGTTGAGTGCTATGGAAGACAGATCAGCCTCTCAAAGTTGTAAAAATTATAATTTTAACAACAGAGAAATTTTAAATTTGGAATTTTTGTTCTGCTATTGCAACCAGAGGTGTAGTTGTAGCAAGTGCAAAAAAAGCAGATGCACCCAAGCCCTTGTGTCAGAAGGTGAGGTAGGGCTTGGCTCAACCGTGACGTGGCCAGGTGCTTGGAAACAATAAAATTGTATGTAAATAAAGAATAGTTCCAGCACTCAATATAATTGATTACAAAGAGTATTCATGCAACAGTGAATTTATTTCTACAAAACAGGTAACCTTAACCATAGCAAAAAAGAACATTTCGGCTTAGTACAAGCCTTTTTCAAGGTTTAGCCATGAAGTTACTGGTGCAGAGGTATCGGTGAAGCATATGAAAGTGCGCCTGTATGACAGCTCCTGAAGGACAACAGAGTTCAGGAGGACATTGGCTGCAGTGGTTGTGGTGGGCCAGAGGTATACCGGTGCAGAGGTATAGGTGAAGCATGTGAAGGTGCACCTGAATCACAGACCTTGAAGAAGGACAGGGTCCAGGAGGACATTGTCTGCAGTGGTTGTGGTGGGCCAGAGATATTACGGTGCAAAGGTATAGGTGAAGCATGTGAAGGTGCACCTGTATGACTGTCCTTGAAGAAGGACAGGGTCCAGGAGGACTTTGGCTACAGTGGCTGTTGTGGGCCAGAGCTATACCGGTGCAGAGGTATAGAAGCATGTGAAGGTGCACCTGAATGACTGCCCTTGAAAAAAGACAGGGTGGAGGAGGACATTGCCTGCAGTGGTTGTGGTGGGTCAGAGGCATACCGATGCAGAGGTATAGGTGACCTGCTACAACCACTGCAGCCATTGTCCTCCTGGACCCTGTCCTTCTTCAAGGGCTGTCATACAGATGCACCTTCACATGCTTCACCTATAGCTCTGCACTGGAAACCTCATGGCTAAACCTTGAAAAAGGCTTGTACTAAGCTGAAACTTTGTTTTTTTGCTGTGGTTTTGCAGAAATAAATTCATTTTTGCATGAATACACTTTGTAATCATTCATCTTGAGTGATGGAACTTGTGTCAGAAAGCGCATAAAGTTTAACTGCCACGTAAAAAGATATCAGTATTATAAATTGCACATGGTAGTTGGGGTCCTGTTACATATTTTGCAGTGGAGCTCAAAAACTACAGATTATGTCTCGGATGCAACACTTAAAATAAAAAAGAAAAAAAAGAAATATAAAATATATGACCATTACCTGTATTTTTCATAAATTCTACTATTCATCTACGTAATGGTTTAACTGTAAAAGCTCGAAAGAAAATAAAACCTTGCGTCTATCGATCGCTTAGAAACCTATACTGCCCATAAGGTTTGCATTTACATTGCCTGAACATTTTACCACCTAAGAATCAATGTGGTGCTGCGTGCTGGCCAGTTAGTGTATTGGGGTTTTTTGTTTTTTTCATCCGGAGAAAGATTTGTATATAGAAGGCAGGAACGGAAATGAGAAATACTATTTGAAAGAGATTATTACTGAATATTGAATGAAATATCTTCTCTATGGATGCGGGTCAATAACATGGCTGGAGATTATTAATATTTGTATAGTTTGATGGAATGAATCTGAAAAGTTTGGATGTGTTTTTTTGTACATATTGTATATACTAAAAATTAAAAATTAAGATATGTGCATGAAACCAAGAACACAAAAGAATTGAAAAAAAGCAAAGCATTAGTGGCTATGGTCTGTAAAATGAGACAAAAATTTTATTTCACTATAAGAAAACTTTATTTTAAATGTTCTGTAGAAGAACATTTTGCTGAAGCATGACTAAATTGCAAAAAAAAGCTACTGTATTTAGACTTAGAAAAAAAAGCAAAGTAACATTACTAAACTGATATGTTTACATTTAATTTTGGCTACCCAAACATTATTTCATCTTAAATTTTTTTTTTTTTTAATTTTTTAATTTTTTTTTATTTTATTTTGCCAATGGTGCCAAGTAATGTGAATGCTATATCGCTTAAAAAACTAATTAAGTTACATTTGCAAAGCAGATACTCATAGAAAACTATATGCGCTTAACACCATAAACTCACACCAATATAAAAAAAAATAAAATATGTAGAATGAAATTCAAATTAAAAAAAAAAGTAAAAAAAATATTTAAAAAATCTATTTAAAAAAAAGACATAGTAAGAAAGTAGAAATATGTTTCACATTTTCATATCTCCCTGCTGGAAGTCAGAAAATGTAAAAAAAAAATAAAAAAAAAAATTGCACATAAAAGTATAAAAAAATAAATAAAAAAAAAATAATAAATGATGCAAACTGGTCTTGTAGGGAACTCATGGTATATATGATTATTTCCACACAGAGATTAAAAAATAAAAAAAGCCAAAGTAAATCAGATTATGAGGTATTTATAAACTGGAAGAAAATGCGTG
This sequence comes from Anomaloglossus baeobatrachus, assembly GCF_048569485.1. Classification (NCBI taxonomy): domain Eukaryota; kingdom Metazoa; phylum Chordata; class Amphibia; order Anura; family Aromobatidae; genus Anomaloglossus; species Anomaloglossus baeobatrachus. The sequence goes on along the minus strand of NC_134363.1, from coordinate 128,078,922 downwards.
TGCTTCAGTACAAAACATGTTGGCACTCATTGCCGATAACTGTCGAAACTTTTTGGAATACAATCTGCTAACTTTTTGATTGTAAGAGGAGAAAGTGCTGTTCAGGGGTGCGCTAGCCTTTTTTTTTTTTCCCTTTACCGAAACAGTTTCTATTGTATAATTTTTTTATACTAAGACGTAACATGTAAAGATTACACAATGTGCATATGTAAGAAACTTTTAATCAGGTTGTTCGAGACGAAGGTTCAAAATTGAAGCCGAAAAATAAAAAAAAAATGATGAGGTCAGTACTCTTGCTGCAATTTTTTTAAAAACCGTTCATTTCCTTTCACGTGGGATGTACAGATAGGAACAAGCTAAATACACTAATGTATATGTTATATAAATTCTCATGAGCTCACGCACAATACACCATTATGAATAGTCTGTACATTAAAAAAAACAAACTAATAAATAGTTATATACTGCTCTTTTTTGACGGGACATTGATTGTCCCTAGAAGAATGTATTTTATTATGTATTCATGAGGAATGGGAAGAAATAAAAAAAAAATAAAAATAAAAAAAAAAACATATCAAACGCCTTTTTTGGATAAATAAATAAAAAAAAATCACTGCTTACTTATGTATTAGTAATAGCATTAGTGGATCTTTTAGAATTTTGTTATCTGGAATTGTATATTAATATTTCCACTTTTCATGACGAATGTAACTTTTTGTCACCCTGGCAAGAGTACTGGTCTCAATTGTTATGCTGTATTATCTGTATATTTGTACTAAAAAAACAAAAAACAAAAAGGTCAGTGTTGTGCAGTGTGTTAATAATGTTATCAGATTCAGCAACATGCAGGACCTCTCCAAGTAACTGTACCAACATACAAACAGTCACAGGGGCCTGTTCTAGTGCATCAGATGCATCGTGCTTTTGAAAATCTAAAAAACAAAAAAAGGGGCATCTGACAATAGCAAACTTTTTGCAATAGACCTTTCCTTGGCTGTGAAATTTTAGGCTTTTGAATGTAAGATGCATTGCATACCAACAGTTCACTTGGATGGGGTACATGAAATTTCCCAAGTGCCAGGAGTCTGTCATAATATGTAACTGTTAAATCTATCCTGTCTTCAGCATTTTATTTTAAGCTTCTAGTGTGAACGTTAAAACAAACACAAAAAAACAACAAAAACCACATCTGTACTGTGTGAGAGAAATAGACAATATAACGTGAAATCCCTACATGGTTGCACGCTTAACGGCAGTTCCACACAGTAGTTGGCGCCAACGGGGGTCCCCATGGCTTGCATGTAAAGCTAATATAGATGTCTCCTTTTTTGTAAGTTTTATTTTTGTATTTGTGCATGTAAAAATCTAAAAAAGAAAAAATACATCACTGAAATCAATGGATCTGTTGAAGAACTCAGCTGCTGGAACCATGCAAAATGTTTTGAATTGCCCTTAAAACTATTGAAAATGTTTTCTGAATGCTTTCTATTCTTTCTGCTGTAAATTAAAAACAAATTAAATTTCCCCATGTTATGTGTGTTTACTCTAATTATTGTGGACCTTATTTTTATGATTTTTTTTTATCTTTTGTGCTGTATTATGGTAGTTTTATTTTTGTAAATAGTATGCAGTAATATAGAACATATTTTTGTTGATGGGACAGTATCATAGTAGTTATATTCCTATATAGGGGTGGTATTATAGTAGTTATATGTAGTTACATTTTTGTGCGTAGGGACAGTATTATAGTAGTTATATTCTTGTACAAAGGAGCAGTATTATAGTCGTTATATTCTTGTACATAGGGGGCACTATTATAGTAGTCATATACTTGTACATAGGGGCAGTATTATAGTAGTTATATTCTTACACATAGGAGCAGTATTATAGTAGTTATATTCTTGTACATAGGAGGCAGTATTATAGTAGTTATATTCTTGTAAATAGGAGGCAGTATTATAGTAGTCATAGTCTTGTATATATCAGCAGAATAATAGTAGTTATATTCTTATACATAGGGGCAGTACTGTAGTAGTTATATTATTGTACAAAGGAGGCAGCATTATAGTAGTTATAATTTTATACATAGGGGCAGTATTATAGTAGTTATATTCTTGTACATAGGGGGCAGTATTATAGTAGTCATAGTCGTGTATATAGGAGCAGTATTATAGTAGTTATATTCTTATACATAGGGGCAGTATTGTAGTAGTTATATTATTGTACATAGGAGGCAGTATTATAGTAGTTATATTTTTATACATAGGGGCAGTATTATAGTAATTACAAGTGCATCTGAATATATTAGAATATCATTAAAAAGTTAATTTATTTCAGTAATTCAATACAAAAAGGGAAATGCATATATTATATAGAGTCATTACACACAGAGTGATCTATTCCTATATATTATATAGAGTCATTACACACAGAGTGATCTATTTCTATATATTATATAGAGTAATTACACACAGAGGGCTCTATTCCTATATATTATATAGAGTCATTACACACAGAGGGTTCTATTTCTTTATATTATATAGTCATTACACACAGAGGGATCTATCTCTATATACAGTGTAACCTTGGATTACGAGCATAATTGGTTCTGGGAGGGCGCTCTTAAACCAAGTTACTCTTATATCAAGGCGAATTTTCCCATAGGAAATAATTGAAATACAGACAATTCGTTCCACAACCCAAAAATATTTAATGTATTTATACAAACTTATTACAGTAATACAAAACATAAAACACATTAAAATGCACGTTCGCTTACAATAGAATTGTTGGTGTACAGGAGGTATTATATAGAGAGAAAAAATTATGTATAAATATGACAACCTTTATTCTAGTACAGTACACAAAAAAACACACCCCAAGTCTTTTCTCCACAAAATAAGGGAAGAACTAAGCCAAATGTGGGGTAGGAATACTGCTCAGGCAATTAGATTACACTACAATCAATAGAAGAAAGAAAGTACAATACTGTATCCACAAATGCAAATTGATAGACATGCTATATAGTATATACTGTACAATGGTATACTGTATACAGTATACCGTACATATGTACAGAAAGTTACCTCCAGAGCGGGTCAGAGTGTGGTGAAAGGACAGAACCGGAAGTGTGCGCGGTGAGTATTTGCTCTTATTGCAAATCATTGCTCTTAAACCAAGTTACAAATTTTTAAAAAGCTTTGCTTGTCTTGCAAAACGCTCTCAAACCACGTTACTCTTAATCCAAGGTTCCACTGTATTATATAGTCATTACACACAGAGGGATCTATTTCTATATATTATATAGAGTCATTACACACAGAGGGATCTATTTCTATATATAATATAGTCATTGCACACAGAGGGATCTATTTCTATATATTATATAGTCATTACACACAGAGGGATCTATTTCTATATATATTTTATAGTCATTACACACAGAAGGATCTATTTCTATATATTATATAGAGTCATTACACACATAGGGATCTATTTCTATATATTATATAGAGTCATTACACACAGAGGGATCTATTTCTATATATTATATAGAGTCATTACACACAGAGGGATTTATTTCAGTTGGCTATTTCTGTTAATGTTGATGATTATGGCTTACAGCCAATGAAAACCCTAAATTCATTTTATCAGAAAATTAGAATAATTACCACAAAACACCTGTGATACAAGGCATGAGTGAAGTCAGGAGTAGGCTGAGGTCTTTATCCAGGTGTAGAAATACCGGTCAACGACAATTCCAAGCCGATAGATGGAATCCAGGATCAAAGCTAGGAATATAACCAGGAATTGAACTGGCTAGGGAAAGACATAGAAATCACTTGAGACTTTGACACCATTTGGCAGAACAAGCTGGGTTATGTAGCAGACCTTTAATGACTACTCCAAGCAGTCAAAATTAAGGAATTGCTGAAAAACACCATAGAACAGCTCAGAAGGAATTGGTCATCACGAGTTGAAGGCAGGTATGATAATATGCTCAAGAAAGTCAGAAGAGCATGACATTTATCAATGTAGGTTCCATTCTATATCCATTCACCAGCAGCATGCGGAGATCACCTCAATGATGTGGGAGCACAGTGCCGGAGCGTGAAAAGGTAAGGGACAGTGCAATCAGCACCATCTGATCTCAGTCATTGGCTGCATCGGTAATATGTACAATAATGATAAGGTGATGGAAAGACAACAATGGGTTGAGGGAGGCTGTATGACCTTTGTTGTTTTTTTATTTAAACCAAGTGCTGGTTGCCAGAGAACAGAACTTGTAGCCAGAACACCCCTTATAATTTCTGTGTGTGGTGCAGATATCCCTCTATCTCTATCCTAAGAGCTATTTGCATATAAATACGTCGAGTGCAATTGTGGTGCCCCTGAATATATTAGGGTGCCACAGGGAACTGCATTCTTACCCAGGGTGCAGGGCCTACCCCCCATAGTTCCAGGTACCTAGGAAACCGGTGTCACTCCCATCTGCACCACAAAACCTAATCACCTCACAGCAGTCACTGTCAGACACACCAGTGGGTTGGACTAGCTGGAAAATGGGCCAGCCACTTAGAGGTCAGGCAAATGGAGAGGGGAGACTGTGAGAGAGAGAGAGAGAGAGGAAGTAGGCTACAGTGAGTGAGGAGCTGGGAGAGTGAGCTCCTGGGGAGCTGAGGAAACTGGTTGGGTCGCAATCAGTGATTCGGGCCCAGAGGAGTCGGGGACCGGTAACAGGGACGATCGACAGGAGTGTGACGAACATAGTCTTGGAGGAACTGTTGGCACCAGAAGGGATCAACAGAACTGACCGGTACCGAGCACGACGGGGTACAGGACCCAAGGTCAGGAGCCGATTCAACGTCCTGACAATTCACCTGAAAGGGAGAGGATCTTCAAGGACTTCCCTAGACGCTCAGAGATTGAGGGCATCAGCAAAACGAAGGAAACAGGGTTTTTCCAGACACAGCAACCTGCAAAAGTCCCAAGTGCCATCCCTTAAGAGAACAGCTACGCTACACATAGTGAGCAGGGCCCCCAACAGCTTCAAGCCATGGGGACCATCTACGGACAACAATTGTGCACTGAGGCAGGCTCCGAATCACCAAGTGACACCGGTGGGACCGTGTCTTTGGACGGGCTCCTGGCAGCGGCAGCTGTACGCAGAGACTTTGGTTTACCTACAGTGTGTGTGTGTCTCCTTTCTAAACCTCATCCAGCCCCATGACTACCCGCAGTGAGTACCCTGATCCCTGCACCCTGTCCTCCCAAATCTACCAACCCCTGAGGCCGGGGCCTTCCCTACCTGCGGAGGGACTGACACTTTGCTGCTTCACACCATCTGCCCTGGTCCTTCCTCCAGCAGTGGCGGCACTCCCATTACCGCAACCCGCAGGTGGCATCACAAACTTTTCCCCCTATAAATAAACTCCTTTCACGGATCAAAGTGTCCACCAAGCCGGGTCCGGACCCCTCGAGCCACGAGGTTCCTGGATCCGAGCAGCCTGACCAACACCGAGGCGGAACACAATCCGATAAAAAAAATCAGATTGCACTCACACGAATGTTATTCAATAATCCAGTGCTGAGCTGCAATTTTTTTCTCAGCCCACTCCGCTCTGAAACATACACATACATGTGAAGAGCCCCAAAGACTATAATGGGTACAGGTTCTATCTGTGAAAAATATGGATTGAACTCATAAAAAAATCCTGAAATCTGTATGACCCTTAGATATTGTCATTGATCTTTAATCATTGTAGGTGCTCTTTAGCGAATATGGCCTTTTTCCCGTCATGGATCTTTGAACTGCTGCATCACGAAAAGCTCACCAGTTCCTCCCCAAATTTCAGGAAGATGGCTGTACTTATGATAGCCACCTCTCTGGATTTCAAGCTTTGCTGAGTTGGGAAAAAAAGCCACCTATGATTCAAGATGAATCAGGCACTGGGAAAAAGGGGAGCTGGCAGTAGCCTCCGACACTAGGCCCATATTCCAGAGAATAGTATATGATTGGGCTATGGTTCGTATACCATTAACAGTAGGCATGTGTGGGTTTTTATTCTGACTTTTACACAAATTTATTCAGAACAGACTTATCTGCATTTATTTTACAAATTATAATGAGCTGTTTAAACAGTAAAATCATTACCGGGCTTATTCATGTAGTTAATTGCCTAAAACAGTCGAGCTGGCAGAACGAGCGATAGTTGTGTCATCATGAGACGTTCATGGATCAACTAGGAAGTGAATTAGGAAGGCAAACTGGCTTCAATCACAACAGCATCAGCTTGTAAATAATGACACAGAATATGGAGGAGACTAATACAAGCTGCAGATATTTAATGTGGACGGAAAGCCTCCAGCTATGGCACATTTATTGCTATGAGCTGGAGGGGTGATATTTTGGCCAAAAGTATCCAGTCATATTCCAGGGTTTCATTTCTTGTCTATGACTGAAGATAACGATCTTCTATGACTCCCCGATGACGATATCTGTTCGGCACAGAGTATGTTATTTCCATTGAGAGTAATAAGTGGCGATTGGATACATCTGAAAGGTACATGCCCACGATCTGGAATCACTGCGTCCTGGACGCGGCGGGTCCTGACCTGCAGGGCCACTCATCTCCTCCGCAGGAGACTACAGCTGCTTATGCCACGATCAGGATTCAGGGCGCTGCGGTCTCTTGCTTGTGTTCTTCCTATGGTGACTCCGCAGCAAACAATTGACATGCTGAGGCTTGGAAAGCTGCACCTCAGGTCAAGTTTTGCTGTGTGCCGTACATGCACAGAGGTCATGGGATTTCTAAAAATCCCATGCACTATACTCGTACTGTACAACGTAGTGTTTTAGATGCAGCGAAAACATGCTACATCCAAAACACTTATCGTGTGCACTTACCCTAACACCATTCATCTCGGAGGAATATTTGAGCAGAAAAAAGGTACCAAGATAAAAAAAAGAAGTTTAAAGACCTGTCTGATTTCTTAGGCGACAGTCATTGACATGAGATTGTTGTCTAGTTGCCAGCTCAACCACACAAATCTCTAAAGACTAAATAAGGCTATGGTCACATCTTGCTTTTCTGCTGCTTCTATTCTGCAGGCAAAACCAGCAGATTTTGGCATGTTTTGGTACTTTTTTTGGTGCATTTTTACATTGTCTTTGTTGCAATTTGTTTTGCTGTGTTTTTTTGTTGCATATAATATGTGGCATTTCTCTACATGTTTAATTTTATTCACCATCAATGCACAGTTGTGTTTTTTGCACTCATTTCTGTGCTGCAAAAAGAAAGAATTGATGCTGCAGTTTTCACAAACGCAGCAGTTAAACTTGTAATAACGTGAGATTTTTTAAATCTGATAGCTGCTTTTCGATGAAAAGCAACTTTTAATTTGCATGAACACAGCTGAAAAAAAATGCCGCAAAAAAACACAACGTGGCAACAAAGACTATGACCAATCCTTGTTGTGATGGAGAGTTATTAAAATGGGGATAGAATAAAATTGCAATCAATCAAATTCTAGTTCTTATTTTTCAGGAGTGATTTTCATCAAATTTTCCATCTTTGTTTTATTGTAATTATTTTTTTTGCAAGCACATTAATACAATGTAAATCTTGCATTAAAAAATGTCTCCAGTTGCTCAGCGCCATATGATATGGAACTAACAAACTTCCCCACTGGGGTCTCTGTGGAGAGGCTGAGATTGAATTATTCAAGCTTGATTAAATTATTGATATATGACCTTTTGCTGGAATGTTACTTTCTTCATAATATGCGTTTAATGTCCTTAATTTTCCATGAGGATTAAGCTGCGGGTAATAGCGTCTATTGTGACTATAATATGCAACGAGTATTCAACAATTGAAACACCTCACATCAAAAAGGAGACAATTCAGGCGATTACTGCACAATTTTAAAGGAGTTGTCTCCTTTTTGAGTTTTTCTATAAGCTTTGTTAGAAGAAAAAAAATACACTGCATTACTCACCCTCCCCGGGTCTAGTACTGAGTCTCTACTACTGCACCCAGCGTTCGTTATGATCAGCAGTGCTGATGTCACGTCATGTGTGTCTGTCTGTATGCATCAGAGCTGTGTCTGTCTGTCTGTATGCAGAAGAGCTGTGTGTGTGTCTGTATGCAGCAGAGCTGTGTATGTCTGTGTGCAGCAGAGCTGTGTGTACATATATTTGCAGCAGAGCTGTGTGTGTGCAGCAGAGTTGTGTGTGTATAAATATATGGAGCAGAGCTGTGTGTCTGTCTGTATGCAGCAGAGCTGTGGGTGTCTGTGTGCAGCAGAGCTGTGTGTACATATATTTGCAGCAGAGCTGTGTGTGTGCATCAGAATTGTGTGTGTATAAATATATGCAGCAATGCTGTGTGTGTGTGTGTTTGTCTGTTATGCAGCAGAGTTGTGTGTGTTTGTGTGCAGCAGAGCTGTGTATATACATATATATATGCAGCAGAGCTGTGTGTGTCTGCCTGTATGCAGCAGAGCTGTGTGTGACTGTGTGCAGCAGAGCTGTGTATATATATGCAGCAGAGCTGTGTGTGTCTGTCTGTATGCTGTATGCAGCAGAGCTGTGTGTGTCTGTATGCAGCAGAGCTGTGTGTGTATATATATATATGCAGCAGAGCTGTGTGTCTGTCTTTATGCAGTATGTAGCAGAGCTGTGTGTGTGTCTGTATGCAGAAGAGCTGTGTGTGCATGCAGCAGAGCTGTGTGTGTGTCTGTATGCAGCAGAGCTGTGTGTTTGTGTGCAGCAGAGCTGTGTGTATATATATATATATATGCAGCAGAGCTGTGTGTGTGTTTGTGTCTGTACATATGCAGCAGAGATGTGTGCAACAGTGCTATCAGGGTGGGGGTGTGTGTGTGTGTGTGTGTGTGTGTGTGTGTGTGTGTGTGTGTGTGTGTAGCAGCAGAGCTGTGTGAGTGTGTATGTATGGATCAGAACTGTGCATGGGGCCCCCCATAGCCATCTGAGCGGCCCCTCAGAGCTATGCAACCCACCCCAGTAATGTGTATACCCCCAGAGCTGTTTGCTACTCCAGTAAAACCTATGCCCTCCAGTAATGTCTCTGCCCCCTGCCCCTCCTGTGATGTATATATTATAGCCCCCAGCCTCTCCTGTGGTGTATATACAGCAGTGTCAGTGTGCACTGTGCGCGGCCATGTCTGTTAGTGACGGCCATCATGCAGCACAGCCACATGCCCAGGAGGAGCTGGATGGAGACAAGCGGGAATGTGTCTGTATGATGTGTATCTGTGTGTGTCAGTGTATATGACTGTGTATATATTTGTCTGTTTATATGTATTTTTGTGAGTTTGTCTTTAAATATGTATATGTACGTGTATGTATCTGTGTATGTGTGTCTGCGTGTGGATGGAGCCCACTGAGACTCTTCCGCCCGGGGCCTACAAAAACCTGGAGCCGGCCCTGCCCCTGACCAAACCTATTGCTGGTCCCTAGGGTCCCTCCCCAGCCTAGATAGGTTCTGCACCTAAGCGCTGAGCCAGATACCTGACCCTAGGAATACCTAATGCTTGGTCCTAAATAGGGAACGGATGGGTTGAGCTCTTCGTCAACTCCACTAAACACTAGATAAGACACAAGGCAGAGACATGGGGAAAAATGCAGGATCTAGTTATCCACAGATGTCTCAGGTAGAAGTTCAGCAAAGTTTCAGCAATAATACTACAGATGAGTACAAGCCACCTGCCACCAAAAAGAGCTTTAATGAACTGAATAATATCACCAGCACCAGTCCAGGGAAGATGGGAGTATTTCAACACATGGAGAATAATAATATTCAACAGCTGGGTGGAAGGAGGGCTCTGCAGGGTCCTAAAGGGGAAGAGATAAAAACCCATCAGGAAAGCTACCTAATACAATGAATATTAACAGCAGGAACAATATAAAAAGTCAGGGAGCATTTTGCACAGCCAAACGCTGTGACCTTGCCAGAAATATATATATATATATATATATATATATATATATATATATATATATATATATATATATATATACGTTTTCTCCAGACGGACACCTGAACGTAGTCCACTACGTTCGGGTGTCCGTCTGCAGAAAACGTATATGTGCAAAAATGGCACAAAAGAGAGCACACGCTAACGCAATGTGCTCCATTACAGTGAATGGCCCTGCCAGCACATGCATCCGAAACACGCTTTCCAGAGTGGGGTAGGGGCGGTTCGGACGGATGCCCCAATGGCACCTGTGGACGTAAGGCAAAACGCAATGTGAAAGGAGCCTAAGAGAATGCTTCATAGTCATGATGACCTGATTGGAAGAAGGACTACATCAGATGGGGAGGAATGTCTGGCTCGGGATCAGACTTGACCCGAACCTGACTTTGGACACCGAACCCCATATAAGTTTAAGGAACCCAAACTTAAGTGTTATAAAATGGTGGTAGTAAGGGCTAGAAAGTATGAAGCTTAGTAAGAAACCAAAATGGAATTAAAGCAGAACAATTATACTTACTAAGTTTCCAGACGGCTGTCACACTCTTTCAGGGTCCACTCATTAAAGCTCATGAATATTCACTGCTTCCTCCACTCACCATCTGTGACAGTATCTGTTATCGGTTGCTGTCCAACTGGAGGCATCTGTAATTGGTTAACCTCACACTAGCTGTCTGGGACCTGAAGTGGAGTGTAACAATAAATAAATAAAGTAGAACCTTGGATTACGATCATAATTGGTTCCGGGAGTGCGCTCTTAAACCAAGTTACTCTTATATCAAAGGAAATTTTCCCATAGGAATTAATTGAAACACAGAAAATTCGTTCCACAACCCACAAATATTTACAGTATTTATACAAACTTATTACAGTAATACAAAATAATGTAAAGTATTCATATACAATTATTACAGTGCACTAATACAAAATACTGTGCAGTAAAAACACATAAAACAAATTAAACTGCACTTTAGCTTACAATAGAATTGTTGGTGTGCGAGAGGTACATTACAAGCAATGTGCTGGACTGGTTAGCAGAAAGAAAATACAATACTGTATCCACAAATACAAATTAATAGACATGCTATATAGTATATACTGTACTGTACAATGGTATACTGTATACAGTATACAGTACAGAAAGTTACCTCCAGAGCAGGTCAGGGTGCATTGAAAGGACAAAACCGGAAGTGTGCACGGTGAGTATTTGCTCTTCTTGCAAAGTATTGCTCTTAAACAAAGTTACAAATTTGTAAAAAGTTTTGCTTATCTTGCAAAACGCTCTCAAACCAAGTTACTCTTAAACCAAGGTTCCACTCTAATTGGAAAAAATGACTTTGGATCCCCTGTCTTTTGATACACAGTGCAGAAAAAGCAGACAGCTGGAGGCTGCAGACCACAGCTGTGTGCATTATCATGGCTGTGTATCAAAATATGAGGGACCTAATGCGGCTTTTTTTTTTTAAATTATTTAAATAACTAATTAAATAACACAGTGTGCGGTCCCCCTAATTTTGATACAAAGCCAGGGTAAAGGGGACAGCTGAGGCTAGTGTGAGGCCCTGGACTAGCCAGGTAGTGACAGACACAACATCATACACCCCCCCCTTCCCTGGACAGGTCACACCAGTCAAACATTAAACCCTTGTTGCCACCCTCCAGGGTTGATGTCCACACCAGGTGGGGCGGAGCCAGGTGGTTGACCCCACCCACCGAGGAGTTCACAGGCCTGGAGGCGGAAAAAACACAGTAGTCAGTTAGTGAGTCCAGTTGTGGGCAGTGGAGAGTGAGGAGTGAAACTGATGGTGTCTGGGTTGGAGCCCAGGCACTTCCAGCATGGTCGGCAGACGGTGGTGGCCGTCTGCAGGAGTTGGTGACGGTCAGCGGAACCGTAGGACCGGGGTCGGGTGGTGGCCTTCCGGTACCGAACCGGGGAGCCGATTGGAGCCAAGCACCAGGCAGGGTACTCAGACCCCGACTAGGCTTGAAGCCAAACTTTAGTCAAATTTACTGATTGCGGTCTGGACCTCAGGGGTTCATTCCCTCCCAAGTCCCGATTGAAGGCAACAGCCCATCATTTCGGATAAGCGCCACCGCCAAGGGCCAGAGATCCAAAGGGCCAGCATCTGCGGGCAAACGGGCTCCTCTGACACATATACGCCGGGGAGCGGACTACCGGTGCCCAGGCATTGGAGTCAAGACACAAAATACAGGTGCAGGGAGAGGACAGCCAACATCAACCCATCCAGGGAGAACACCGCAGCCGGCTGCGGGCCCCGTCCATCCAGTCGTTTGGTTTACCAGAGACTCTGTCCATCTGTGTCTGAGTGAGTACACCTGTGCCATCCGGCACCGCGCTGTGCTGCACCGCAACACTACACCCTGCGAACCCCATCCTACGGCCACCCTCCCAGCCTACCGGGCCCCGGGACCAACAGCCACTACCCACGGAGGGGTCAACACCTAGCTGCTCCCTGCCATCGCTCCCGGGAACCCCGTCTCCAGTAGCGGTGGTGCCCACCATCACCACAACCCGTGGGTGGCGTCACGAACTCTATACATCCCAAAAATCAAATTCCCCTTTTCACTCGTGGGTGAGGAGCGCTGCTCGAGCCCCAGATCTGGCCCCACTCGAGCCACCGAGGAGAAGGCACCGGATCCGAGCGCGATCTCTCCGAACAGCCCCCGCGACGGGGGGGGAAACTGGCCCCGGCCCTCGACACTAGTATTCTCAGACTGGGGAAACCCATGGTTATTGGACCCTTCCCAGCCTAAAAATAGCAGCCTGCAATAGTCCCAGAATTGGTGCATCAATTAGAAGCATCAATCCTGGCTTTGATTGCCTGGTTCATCCCGATTCCCTGAAGTGCAGTGGCAATCAGGGTAATAAAAGGGGTTAATGCAGCTGTGATTAGTCAAAAAACTCACAGCTATCATCAAGGTAGTAATGGGGAGGGGAAAAAAAGCCTTTATATAAAAAATAAAATAAAAAAAACACCTTCTTTCTCAAATTTATTAACCCCAAAAACACCCCTGCAGTTCCTATGTAATCCACAGATACAATGTCCCACGACGATCCTGGTTCTGTTACATCTGAGGTCACAGAGCTCGATCACATTAGAACACGTGATAGAGCACTGCAGTGTCAGGGACACACTGACTGAGCTACAGCTGTGAGAGCAGTGACATCAGTGAGTTCACCTGATGTCACAGCTGACAGTTCCCATGGAACCCCAGCTGTGACCTCAGGTGAATTCAATAAACTCATTGAACTTAGTGAACTCACCTCAGCTGAACTCTATGAACTGACCTGAGGTGAACTCAATGCAGGATTACTGGCTTAGGCTATGAGCAAACGTTGAATATTTGTTTGCAGAAATTTCTGCATCTTGTGCAGAAAAAGGCACCAAAAAAATTAATTCATCAAGTGAAATGATCCTGTGTACAGCACAAAAGATCATCATTCTTGGCGGTGCATTGTCCTTTGCAAACACCACCAAGAGCCATGGCAGTCTATGCGCACTGAGCGATCCAGTATAGATTGCTCAATGTGTATCATTTGCTTAGTCTGCCTTTGTAAGCAGGCACTCAAACAACTGACAATCGTTATAAGTTTACCATTTGACGGTTGTATCATGCCTCCATCCAGTTGCACTAAACAGACCTTCAGTATCACAGCAAGAGTTAAAGCAATTCTGTCACCAAATTTGACAATTCAAACTGCACATAATAAAAAAAGATCTCTCAGATCTGATAGGGATGCTGTATTTAATTTGAAAATCCTTGCAAAAAATTGCTGTATAATAGTTTTTGAAATACCTCTGTCTGTGCCCACTTAGCCAGCGCATCAGTGTCCCTCCTTCCTGCTGTGGCTGCTGAGATCTCGCATTGTTCAGTACAATCTGAAGCTGTCAGTCAAATAGGGTGGGTGGAGACTGAATGCACTTTGATGCATCAGCGCTTGAGTTTTCTCAAGGGAAGCCTGTCACTAAATTCATGCTTCCTGAACCACATGCAGGATGAATCCGAGCCTGGCTGCATAATTGCAGGAAAATATGTCTCTCTCTGAAATGTTGAATCATTTAAAAAGCTGGATGGGGACCATAAGGAGAGATGTGAATAGTGCAGTGCGACACACAGATGATACTGCCACATTGCAGGTGATTGGCAGACTCTCACTTTGTGCACACATAGGAAACATGCGATAAGACTTTTGCTTTTGCTCTGTTCAGAACACTGTTTTTGTAGCCACATTGCCGCAAGCATTTTGTAATACTATTCTGCAGTATATGAAGCATTATCTGTACTTTGACAACCTCACTACAAAGTCCACCTAGAAAATAAGAAGAAACAGAGGCATGTGAGCTTTAGGTCCTCGAGAATGAAGTCACAGATGTCAATACTGACATGTTGGAAACTGAGAGGTTTGGTAGTGCAAGTGCTAATGTAGCGCCCCACGGGGCAAGTGCGTTAACCTACTTGTTGCCGGACCGTCGACTGTTGCTGTCACGGGCGGCCAAGCCCGGCTCCGTTGCCCCGAGGCATACAGAAGATGGCTGGAGAAGGATGATGGGGGCGGCACGGTGGCTCAGTGGTTAACACTGCAGCCTTGCAGCACTGGGGTCCTGGGTTCTAGTTCCACTAAGGACAATATCTGTATGGAGTTTGTATGTTCTCCCCGTGTTTGCGTGCGTTTCCTCCGGGTACTCCAGTTTCCTCCCACACTCCAAAAAAAAACACATACTGATAGGGAATTTAGATTATGAGCCCCAATGGGGACAGTGTTGCCAATGTATGTAAAGCGCTGTGGAATTAATAGTGCTATATAAGTCAATAAATATTATTATAGTAGTGAGGTGAATGTCGGGACGCCAACTGTGGTATGCCACTGCTGTCGCTGACATCTGGGGCAGATGGTGGTAGCAGCTATGGGTGGTAACGCTCCCCACAGGTGGAGCGGGCCCTGGGGAGGATGATGAGAAGAGTTGTAATGGCGGATGCCGAAGCGCAAGGCGGCGGAACAGGGAATCAAGAGACAGAGTCTATGGCTGCAGTTCCAGGTTGTTTACTCACTCTTTGTACTGTGCTGCTCACCCGGGTAATACCAGTCACTTGCTATGATGGGCTCCGTTGAACTCGAACCTGTTACAGATCAGTCCAGTTTGGGTGTTTGGTGGGTTTCCTCCTTGTAACGTCTGTCTGTGGATCCCCTGGCTTGAAGCTACGAGGGGACCCTGGGATTCACAAGTAAAACTCTTGTCCCTATATGCATGTGCCGCGGTTCCACTGTGGGGTCTGAAGTCATCCAAGGTCCTATATGGCACTGTGCTCTAGGGCGCTTTTTGGCCAGGGAAGCTTGAAACTTTTCCCGTCCAGGCAGATTCTGGAAAACCAATGTAGAGTATGATCTTCCTTAGGGTCCTGCCGCCCTGTGTGGTGTCGATTCCGAGGAGAGCAGATACACTCTCCCCACGGCAATCGTGTCAACTCTCCTCCTTCCCTCCGGAGCACCTGTAAGATGCGACTGCTCCGTTCCTCTCCTACTGGAGAACTATCTAACTGTTATGTTGGCTCCTGATTCCCCCTGTTGGCTGCACCTACCCCCCTCCCAGGTCCTAAGCTAGTGAGACTGGGGCCCCTGTATGAGGGCATCCTGTAAATGCCACTCTGTAGGCGACCCTTTTATTACCCTACCCTAGCCCAGTCCCCAGTGGGAACAGGGCAACCTGGTGTGTATTTGAGTATGTAATGTGGTGAAACCGGGACTGAGCTCTTCAGGATCCGGGTTTAGCACTACACCCAAATTTGGGTGCAATACTCTGTGGCGACTGAAGCCTCAGGGGTGCCACACTATCAGCAGCACAATAATATGCCATTCATAAGAACAGTCCTCTGACAAATTTTCCAAAATTTTTCATAGAGCGGCTAGAATGCCAAAGACATGGAGATTTCCAACAATATCACATCAGCTTTTACTGAGATCGATTTTCCTACTCTCAACATAACAATTGCTCAATCTTATCAAAAGGGCTTAGATTTTATAGCAAAAATATGTTGTCATTTATTTCAAACAATTTCAAACATTACTAATTTTATGTGTTTCCTGACAATCAAGAAAACACTGATCAAAATATTCTCACATGTGTGTTACAGCGCCACTCTACGTGGAATTTGGGGAACAATTATCCACATTAACATTAGGAGATTTACATTGTGAAAACAAACAAAAATGATTCTTCAATATTCATAATACATCAAAACTCAAAAGAAAATAATCCTGTTATCCATTTCACTAAAAATTCCAAATCTGGATACTTTTCAGATGGTTCTAGAGATAGAGATCAGTGCACTGCTACAAACTGAAGAAAGTAAAACTCCCAATGTAAGAAATGAACAAAAGCAGACATTACAGCAGCTACATAACAATATAAATATTATATATAATGCGTCCCTCGGCAAATGGAGGTACAATTGTCGTCATGATTTGCCAGTTATATGAACAATCAGTGATTAGACTGTTACAGCTCATTGGCTAATCTTTAAATGGCCTATTGGAAGCTGAGTCATGTGTATTTGCCCATTAATCTGTTCAACAGTTACATAAGGTGATACAGCCAATATATAGATGACCTCCACATTATCTGAAACCAAAGTCGTTTGAACCCTGTTCTGTTTGTGCATTTTCTCAATGACAATACTTTGAACTTGCGTTTTAGGGTTCAATGTCATGACAACATTGCACTTTTTTTTGATGTCTTATTCTATGGGGGGCGGGAAATCGGCATGTGGCCTGCGATAACCTTTTCTGCAGCCCCTGGGCATATTTCCAGGGACCACAGTGTTTGGGTGGCAGGCAGGTCTTGCTGACCCATGTGTGCTGCGAGCACATACACTGAAAGATTGGGTCCTCATGCTAGCCAGTGCCAGCGTGCTAAGGACGTGCTTTGTGACCGACGTTAGAGCATTATGTGCTCTTATACCGACGAATTTAGAAGACGAGCCACAGCCCCAGCATCACCAGTGCTGTACATGCCTCCCAGTGCGGTCTGTGCCCCCCACAGATATATATACCCACCAGTGCTATCTGTGCCCCCCCACTGATGTATATATCCCCCAGTGCCACATTCCAGGAGCCATAACTTCTTTACTTTTTTGGCGATATAGTTATAAGAGGTCTTATTTTGGGGGTGATCCGTTGTATTTGTCAGTGGAATCATTTTGGGTTACACAAATTATTAACAAAATTTTATTAATTTAGGCATTAGCTATCTAGGGAAAAGTGTAGGGTAACCTATAATAAAGATAATTACAAAAGTGGTAAGTGTGTAGACACTTCAAAAATATATTTTAGGTGGTGGACCACCCCTTTAACTTTATTTTATATATTTTTTTTGGTCAGTACGAATGTAACCAAACTTATATAGTTTTAGGTTTTAATTTTGTACAATAAATAAAAACTGAAAAAAGGTAATATTCTGAGAGCAAAAAGTCTTACAATTTTCCGTCAGTAGAGCTGTATGACGGCTTATTTCTTGCGGGGCAAGGTGCTGTTTTAATTGGTGCCAAATGTGGTTCATGGGAATTTTTTATCACTTTTTATTAACCTTATGATTAGGCATAAAACCCCCCACAAAAAGTCAATTTTATTTTCATCTTTAATCACCATTCATTACAATTGTCAAATTATCTTTATTCTGTGAGTTAACACAATAACGGCAATATCAAACTTACAGTTCAGTCCAGAAATATTTGGCCGGTGACACAATTTTTGGCATTTCAGCCGTTTACCAAAACATATTCAAACTACAGGTATATAATCAATATGGGCTTACAGTGCTGACTCTCAGCTTTAATTTGAGGGTATTCAAAAATGTATTTATTATTTTTTTAGGAGTTACAGTTCTTTAATATGTAGGTTGTTGTGAATATCATCAGAGATGGTGCTGTTCCCGGGAGTGTTTCTGAACTCCCTCTCGTGGCTAGTGCTGGTAGTGAGTCTGATTCTGCATCTGTCGCTCAGACAAGTGTTGGAGATGACTGCTGTTTCAGGAAGCCTATGGAGTCCAATCTGGGGGGATATAGGAAGGCATTCTCTGTCTAACCTTTGCTGGTGATAATTGTTTCTGCTCCATGTGAAGATGTCCTGAATTTTGTCCTCCATCCTTTAGGCTTTTGCCTTTTCCTTTAGGTTTTTGTTTTGCTTTTTTTGCACCTTTTTGGATTCTCAGGAATGATTTCTACAGCGTTTTTTTGTTCCTTTGCATCGGTTTTGTTTCCATGTCATCCTGGGTCTGCAGCTATGCCTGATTATATTTTGTTCTCTTATTTTGGTTAAGGCTGAGTTTGTACTGAAGGGAGTTTCTGCTTAATCTATGTCTTTTTGTAAATTTGTGTTTGAGAATATTCCCTTTTTGTTTCTTGCAAGTGAATAAGTGCTCTTCCTGCACTATTTTTGGAGGACGATTTATTCCCAACAAGAAAGCGAGTTTTTACTCCCTGTTTGATCAGGAGTTTTGTATTTTTGTATCTCATGTGTTTTTGTAGTTAAGATCTTTTCTATTATATTTGCATTTTCTATTTAAATGTATTTGCACTAGAGTTCCTGATATAGTGGGAGGAAAGATCATGTGATCTTTAAGGGAATTTTTGATTATCAGGTGTTGGTATTATTCAGGGTTTTAACTGGCTGCAACCAGCAATCTATCATATACTTTTGTATCTAGCTAGCAGGGCCTCATTTTGCTTAACTCTATATTTACCATCTGTGTGTCATTTTTTCTTACATCACCTTCATTATATGTTGGGGGCTTTTGACTTTACATTGGGGCTGCTCTGAGGCAAATCAGGATTCCTCATTCCATCTTTGAGGTTAGTTAGTTCTCCAGTGATGACGAGGCGTCTAGGTTTGTTAGGAATGCTCCACCGCTACTTCTAGTTGTGTTTGTGTAGTCAGTGCATTGCAGCCAGCTAAGTTTCCAACTACTCTTGTGTATTATCATCAACCTTTTTTATGGGATTTTTTCAAGATCTTTTACAGTCTCCTGACCATAACAGTAGGTCTTTAATTATCTCAAAAGATCTTTAAGCAGGTAAAAGGTCTGGAGCTGATGCCAGGTTTGGCATTTGCATTTGAAAGCTGTTGCTTTGAACCCACAGTATGTAGTAAGTGGTGATACAGACAAATAAGCCACTGCGGACTGAGCACCTCTTCCTCACTGTGGTGTTACTACTGTAGGGGTCGTTTCCTTTCTGAGAGGGATCACTTTCTACCAATAGGGAGGGTAATACCCAGGGATAGCCGTCGATGAACGGGGGCGTCTTCACATTAGGACGCCGACCCCCGTATTGAGGAAGGAACAGGATAGGGTAAGATCATCCTTCCTCTATCCACTTTGCTTTTCAATTGTTTGTTATGTACGTAATTTGATACTAATAAAAGTATACGTTTTTATGTAAAAGTAGTAAGAATCTGGTTTTGCAAATATCTACTTTTAACATCCAGAATTGGTATAGAATCCACAGTACGTAGTCAAAGGAGCTCTCAATGGAGGAGAAACAGATCATCATGAGGCAGGAAAAAAAAGAAGTAATCCATCAGACAGATAGCAGAAATGTTAGTAGTGATCATATCAACAGTTTGATACATTCTGCATGGTTTCTAATGGCCCTAGGTCACTAGTATTTATTATTGATGTGACTGAAAACAAAAACAGCGGGATGAATTCTGAAGTGAACTTTCTGGTTAAATTCAACCAAGTGCAGCAAGGTTGATTGGATGGTGCTTCACGATATAGATGGATAACGACCCAAAAGATAGTGCGAAAGCAACCGAGAAGATTTTTTAAGGCAAAGAAGTGGAATATTCTGCAATGGCCGAGTCAATCACTGATCTCAAATCCATTGAGCTACATTTCACATGCTTAAGACAAAGCTTAAAGAGTACCAACAACCGGGATTTTGCAATATGAACTAAATGCAGTGCCATACAGGCACTACGATGCTGAATCTAGGCATACCTGTTATAGAAAGATCCGATGCTTCGCTGCATTAATATATTTATTCAAAGTTGCAGAAATGCCCTGCACTTTGATTGACGGGTGCAGGTCTTTGTGGGTCGGGTCCTGTGCGTTTATTCCTCCTCCGGTGTCCTTCTGGCTTGCCCCATTTTCTTTATTTGAATATTGCGCAGCTCCTCCATTGCTGTTGTTGGCAGCGCAATCGCATTGCCACAGAACTTTTCCATGCTTATGTAGCTTCACTATACTGTATGTCATCCGGCCTTAAGGTGACTGAAGACCATGTTCACATGTTGCATAAATACTATGGGGTTTTTTCCTGCCGCTGTGTGCATCAGACTTCATAACTTTTTTCTGTTTATAACACTTTTGCTGCATTTTTATGCCTTTTCCTGTTTATTTCATGCATTTTTGGTGTATATGTGAAGCAGTGTTTGTTTTGTTTTTTTTTTTTTTATTGTACAGGAAAGCCTTGATTCTGCACTTAAAGAAGTAATTGTAGTTTTTTACACATTTTTTTTTTCAGGCTCCACATGGAAGCCTCTAGAGGGAAAATGCACCAAAACCGTACAGTTCAGTAGTGTCTTTAGATGAACAGTGGGAGACGTTTTCATGAAATCCACTATGTTTGGACAGTTAAACACCACAGGAAAAATGCAGCATTTACGCTACATCTGAACACGGCCTAAATAAACAAGCAAAGTGAATGTGATGTCATGAAAATTTCTCCCACTATGCTGGTAAAGACGCCGCTGACTGTTTGGTTTGGGTGCATTTCTTATCTAGAAGCTTTTATGTGGATCTTAAAAATAAACCTATGTATAAAAATAGTGTTTAATTGCACAATCAAAGCATTTCTGAATTATTAAAAAAATAATTAAAAAAACAGATTCTAATCTGCACCAAAAATACATCAAATAAGGAAGACGCAAAAAAAAAACAAACCAGAGCAAACACACGAAAAAAATCAGTAGGAAAAACGCAGCATTTACGCTACATGTGAACACAGCCCCTGCGTTACATTTTTATTACATTTTTTTATAATGTGCCTTACTAACTGCAAATGTTTTGAGCGAGGTGATGCCCCTCTAGTCAGAATGTGGTCGGTAGTCTGCATATCGCATACACGAGTTACTGCAGACTTATCACTTTAGACCGAACAGCCCCTTTAATAGAGAGAGAAAAAAAAAATCAATCATGCCATTTTTTATGACAATTACTAATCAACATAAATAACCTGATTGCTGTGTTCTGCCGGTCATTGCGATTACTGGGACACCAAATATGTGTTATTTGCTAAATTCTAACATTTATTATTTTTAATAAAGTGCATTAAAAATCACATTATTGTAAATGTTTTTTCATTATTTTTAGTAATTTTACAGGAAGAAAAAAAAATCGGACTTTTACTTTCCTTCTAGAAAACAGGGACATTGAAATACACTCTGGCATGTACAGATGTATCTCTCCATTAGTGGACACAACAGAAGAGGGCCCCTGTGCAAGAACAATATGAGGGCCCTTTGCAGCCCAAGAGCTCATAAAAATGGATAATTCTATAAAAAAAAAAAAATAAATAATATGCATAATTCTGCTTGGTGGTAGAAATGGGGCCCCCTCGCCTCTTGGGCCCCTGCACAGGTTGCACCAATGATATGTCCGCCCCTGTATTTTCCTGCCTATAGGTTCAGTGACTGCATTGCAAGTAAGCTTCAAGTATAGAAAGTTATTCCATATGGATTAGTGCTGTGGCTCACTGTTTTTGCTGCTACCTGCAATGATACAGATTGTGGGTTTGATTCCCGGCCAAAACAAATCTCTCAAGAAAGAGAAAATTACATTTTTGTAATTGTTTATTATTATTTTTAGTAGTTTTATAGGAAAAAAAAACCCTGACTTTTTCTTCACATCTAGAATACAGGGACATAGCAATACATTGCAATGTACAGGTGTATCTCTCTGTACCAGTATAATCTGTTTCTGTGTTCACTGCCTGCATTGCCACTTCAACTAAACAAAATACTACTATGTTGTGAGCTGTGGCTCATATCTTTAGCTAGTGTCTACAAAGATAGAGGTTGTGGGTTAAAATCCTGGGGTGTCCAGACAACAAAAAAAAAAGAATTGCTTATTTAATTAATGTCAGTATGTGCAGAGCAGAGAAATACCAGCCATGTCCCTGACATAGAGGGACTGACCCCTGAAATCCGGATGGTTGGGAATTTTGGATTTTTCTGCTGAAGTAATTGAATTGCTGCAGATTTGAAAGATCCCTTTAAGGCCATGTGTGCACTAGAAATTGACCTGTTCTTAAGGAAAATCTGGCCCCTCTGAAAGAATCCCACACCTGCGGTAAAAAAACAAAACAACAAAAAACGCACTAAAACTGCAACAAAATTCGCATGCGGTTTTCCCGCGATTTGGTGCGGAGTTGCCACGGTTTTTCCACTTGATTGGTCCCTGCGGATTTTAACCATTATCTATGGCAAAAACCACAGGTACCTGTGGAAAAGAAGTAACATGCACATTTATTCCGCAGCGGAAATTCCGCGGGTAGTGTGCGCACAGCATTTCTTTTTTTTTTTATACCCATAGGTTTTGCTGGGTAATAACCGGAGAAATGTTAGAAACATTTTCTGCAGCAAATCCATGGCAAATCCACAGTAAAATCAATGGTAAATGCGCAGTGTGCGCACATAGCCTTAAGGTTCAAATCTGCATGAAAAAAAAACAAAAAAAACGCATGAAATTTCAGAAATCAATCATTCACTTTGCGCTTTTGCTGTGGGAAAAGTAAAGCCTTTCACAGTACCAGCAATGTGTGACCGAGCAGTTACACATTAGATAAAATAATAATAATAATAATAATAATATTTATTCACTTATATAGCGCCATTCCACAGCACTTTACACACATTGGCAACACTGTCCCCATTGGGGCTCACAATCTAAGGTCCCTATCCGTATGTGTTTGGAGTGCAGGTAAAGTATTTAGTGTTGTTCCCAGGGCGCCTTTTGGGGAAATATCACATTAATACTACTTAGAATATTGTTCTGAAGATGCTGCCGATAAGTCACATGTAACCCTCAGTCTTGCACAGGCTGAAATCCATAATTAACTCACGTTATCATTGCTCATCTTCAGTATATCTAACCCCCAGCATTAATTAATTTACGATACAGATATTGTTTGCTGCATGAACATAAGATTTCTGGGCATGTGTTCACACCAGACATATTTAATGAAATTTGCAGTTTCTTCACTTTCTTTTGCAAGAGTGCGCAACATGTGTAGCAATATATTATATGTTGGATGGACTCTAGGGGTATCACTACTTGTATGTGTACACCACAAACAAGTGGGAAGTCGCTGGTACTGCAGACAGAGTGCAGGCAGCAGAGAGAGATGTAATAGCTGACAACACCACCTAAGGCCCCCTTCACACGTCCGTGTCGCCGGTACGTGTTTGGCCCATTTCCTCACGTGCCGGAGACACGGGCACACGTAGATCCATTAAAATTAATGGGTCTGCGATCATGTTCGTGTTTTGCCATGAACCGTGTGGTGCATACATGTGTCTGTGTGGAGCATACTTGGGCCGTGTGCTCCACACGTAGACATGTCAGTTTTTCTCCGGCATCATGGGTGTCACATGGATCACACACGGACCTCACAGATGTGATCCGTGTAACACACACCGGAATAAAACATATGTGCCTGTGAAATAAAAAGCATTTCTATACCCACGTTCTCCAGCACAGCTGTCTCTGCCACTGCTGGCACTTGCTTCCGACCCCCGCTCATTATGCTGATGAATATTCTCTCCACTGCGGGCCAGAAGCAGCAGCAGCGGGGAGTCGGCAGGGCGGGAGACCGCAGATCAGCACCACGGGCAGCAACGCCAGGGACAGGTAAGCAGAAAGTTCCCATTCTCCGTGTGTTATCACGGATAGCACACGGAGAACACACGTGTCCCATAAACACGACACATGGAGGGCAATACGCACCTTTGACACGTCCGTGAAAAACATCCGTGATTTTCACAGACGTGTGAAGGAGGCCTAATCAAGAGCATGAAGATCTGCACTGAGTGTGAATCATGAGAGACACCGCAAACAAAACACGTCACTGACTGCTCTACAGCCTCTTAGTTTTCCTGCAAATTATTCCCAAGTAATGTCCAAATAGTTTAGTGACCAGTTATAAGTTCTTGTGTGTCCGGAGCTGTCAGCGGCGCTGGAGATGTTACCAAGGGGCACGTGGCTAGTACAGAGACCTGGGCCCGGAGAGCCTCCATCTTGTCAGTCTCTGCATTCCTTAGAGAATGTCTGTGATCCCCTAACAAGCATTGGTGTACTCCGTCTGTAATGCTCCAAATATTGTTAAAGACCAAAACTTGATTTTCTTTTTCAGTGTCCACAAACTTTTAATCAAACAAATAAAAAAAATTACTAAATACATTAAATACCTCAGTATTTGTAGCCAAAACCAGGACAGGGGGGGGTAAATCCAGAAGTGGTGCCCGTGTTTCTATTATACTTTTCCTCTGGTTGTTCCACTCTTTGTTTTGGCTTAGAAATACTGAGGTAAAAAAACTCACCAAATACTCAATATGTGCAGGTGGCCCTAGACAGCGACCCTCACCTCAAACATTTCCTATGTACAGTCATTCTAACTGGTGCCCTACTCATCTCTCCTCCTCTGGCAGATCGGTAACTAGTACTCCCCAAAATGGCTGCAGCAGAGGCGTTGGTAGGGATGTGCAAAGATAAACCCTAACTTGCCTATGTCACTTGTTGGAGCCAGCACCATCGTCCTTGGCGTGGACGCATGCTAAAAAATTGGTAGGTCAAGGGGGACGAGGCTTGGGTGAGACTTTCAATAGAAAATATTCAACATATCAATTAGATATGAGCTAAACTCCAAAATCATTATAGCAAACAAGAAACAAAGTTTTAGAATTGAGTATAAAAGCTCCAATTTTATTACATAATAAATATTAGATTACAACAGCAATCATAAAATTATTATATCAACAGCAAGGTTGCCAATCCATCAAGTCCAAAGCAAACTATACCAGCACTTAGAATATATGTAAGAAATCCCAGAAATTAAAATAGTAGTGTGTTAAAACCTATAATGTTCAATAAATCAAACTATAGCACCACCTAGTGATAGAATTAAATATTACCTCTCTAATAAAATACAATACAATAAATTAGTAGTATTAGCCACACCTGTTTCTAGAAGCTTCTGGGAGTCCTTGTGGAACTATATAAACCATCCAGAACAAGTGAGGTTCTGAGCAAAGTGCAGGGATTGCAGATAAGTGCGGCATAGTTTAACACAAGAACAGTTTGAATTTATCCTTATACGTTCCCCATTGTTTTTTTTTTTATTTTGTTTTCCTACTTTACTGTTTATCCCCATTTAATAGGTGTTCCATGGACAATGCTACCAGGTGTGTATCTTGCCAGATGTATGCATGCCTTGAGCAGCCGTTCGAGGGTGAATATGTCTGCACTCGATGCAAGCATGTTGCGTATTTGGAAGCCCAGGTAACTGATCTAAATAAGTAGCTTGCAACACTCAGGGGCATTGCAAACCTGGAGAGGAGTTTAGAGCTCACTGAGCTTTCTCTGGCTGGGGCCAGTGATATGGAGGATGGTGGAGGTGGGGAAGATCAGGACCCAGAGGTAGGTAGCTGGGTAACAGAAGAAGAGGTAGGGGAAAAGTGTCAGGGAGCCTAGTCCTGACCTGGTACAACCTAGTAAATATGCCTGTTTGGCTATTAGGAATGAAGGGCCAGGACTAGGGTCACTATAGCAGGACGTTGCTCCTAGCAACCAGGAAAACGACTGCTGTAGGAAGGAGGGAAATAGGAGTGCAGCAAAGCCCAGACAGATTTTGGTGGTAGGGGACTCTATAATTAGGCAGACAGACAGGGTCATATGTCGCCGAGACCGTGAATGCAGAAAAGTGTGTTGTCTGCCGGGTGCTCGGGTTCGGCATATTGCGGATCAGATAGACAGATTGCTGGGTGGGGCTGGGGAAAACCCAGCGGTCATGGTGCACATTGGTACTAATGACAAAGTTAGAGGCAGGTGGAAGGTCCTTAAAAATGATTACAGGGAACTAGGAGAGAAGCTGAAGTCCAGGACCTCAAAGGTGGCGTTTTCAGAAATACTACCGGTGCCACGAGCATCACTAGAAAGACAGCGGGAGTTTAGGGAGATATGTTGCGGGCAGAGGAGGGGACGCTGCGCTCACCCACTGCTCGGGTCCGGCTGCTGCTCGGTGGTGGCTCAAGTGGTGGGCCGGATCCCGGGGACTCGAGCGGCGTTCCTCGCCTGTGAGTGAAAGGGGGTGGTTTTGGTTTAGGGATATTGTCCGTGACGCCACCCACGGTTGTGGTGAGGTTGTGACACCACCGCTGCTCTGGACGAGGATCCCGGTAGCGATGACAGGGAGCAGCTTGGATGTTGTTTCTCCCCTCTGTGGGTAGGGGGGTTGGTTGTCCCGGGGCCCGGTGAGGGAGGGATGGCAGGCGGGCTACGGGGCCTGATGAGGTGCAAAGTCGTGGGGGCAGCGCGGTGCCGTACGGCACGGTGGTACTCACTCAGCCAATGACGAATGCAAAGTCTCCGGTAAAACAAACGGCTGGATGGACGGGTCCCACAGACGGCTGCGGTGTTTCTCCTCCCGGCAGGTTGATGGTGACTGCCTTTCCCTTCACCTGTGTTGTGTTACGGTTCCAATGGATTCCCACCGGTAACCCGCTCCCCAGCTTGGATGGAGGCTGAGGGAGCCCCTTTTGCCCGCAGGCTCTGGCCCTGGGAACTGTAGCCTTGGTGGTGACTGTGTTTCCCTCTACGGTTTGAGCGGTTGCCTTTAATCGGGTCTTGACTGCTGGGAAACCCCAGAGGTTCCCTTCGCTAACGGATTTGACAAATTTGACGGCGACTACTAGCCTTGTCGGGGTCCGTAAGCCCTGCCGGATGGTGCTGGCTTCTCTTTGCTCGCCGATCCGGTACCACCGGGCCACCGCCCGTCCACGGTCCTTACGGTTCGCTCCAATTAGCCTCTCCTGCAGACGGTCACCACCGCCTGCCAACCTTGCTGTTCCGTCTGGGCCACACACCCGGACCGCCTTCAGACTGCTCCACTACCACTTTACTTCCTCTCACTTCCACTTCCTCTCACTTCCACTTCAAACTCTAATCTCCTCTGCTCCTTTTCCCGCCTCCAGGACTGTGAACTCTTCAGTGGGCGGGACCAACCGCCTGGCCCACCCCCTGGTGTGGACATCAGCACCTGGAGGAAGGCAACAAAGATTTTGTGTTTGGCTTTGGTGTGCCTAACCGGGGTGTGGGGTGTGTTGGTGTAGTTCTGTGACGACCTGGCTTGTCCAGGGCGCCACAAATACGTGGCTAGAAATTGGTGCAGGAAGGAAGGGTTCGGGTTCATGGAGAACTGGGCTGACTTCTCAGTCGGCTACAGGCTATACAGTAGGGACGGGCTGCACCTCAATGGGGAAGGTGCAGATGTGCTGGGGGAGAAAATGGTCAGACGGATGGAGGAGCTTTTAAACTAGGATCTGGGGGGAGGGAGGGTAGTGGAGCAAATAAGGGGATAGATAGAGCAGATAGAGACAGTGAGACGGTAGGGGTCAATGAAGGATTGGGGGGGGGGGGACATGCAAGGAACGTAGGGAGGCTAGGAGTAATAAAGGTGTTAATGGTATTAAATGTTTACTGGCAAATGGAAGAAGTCTTGCAAACAAAATGAATGAATTGGAGACTCTTATGTCAACCATGGATTATGATGTGGTGGGCATTACGGAAACCTGGCTGGATGAAAGCCATGACTGGGTGACAAACATACAGGGTTATAGTACATTTAGGAAGGACTGGAAAGACAAAAAGGTGGTGGGGTGTGTATATTTATCAAATTTAACCTAAAACCTGTGTTGAATGATGACATTGGGGGGAACTGCAACAATGCAGAGTCAGTATGGGTAAATGTACATGGGGAGGGGAATAATGGAAAAATGCTACTTGGAGTTTGCTATAAGCCTCCTAACATATCTGAACAAAGAGGGTGAAATGCTGGAACAAATTGAAAAGGCAGCTAATATTATTATTATTATTATTAATAATAATAATAATAATAGGGTTCTTATTATTGGGGATTTCAACTATCCAGACATACAGTGGGACATAGAATCTTCTGTTTGCTCTAAAAGCTGTAAGTTCTTATCTACAATT
This sequence comes from Anomaloglossus baeobatrachus, assembly GCF_048569485.1. Lineage (NCBI taxonomy): Eukaryota > Metazoa > Chordata > Amphibia > Anura > Aromobatidae > Anomaloglossus > Anomaloglossus baeobatrachus. The sequence continues at coordinate 128,050,642 of NC_134363.1, read as the reverse complement.
CAAGACAATTTCCTCTCTCAGATGGTAGATGAAGCGACAAGGGGAGAAAATTTGCTAGATCTGGTTCTGTCAAATAGACCGGATACAATTTCAGATCTACAGGTCCGGGAGCACTTGGGCACCAGTGATAATATGGTAAGCTTCAACGTAATATTCAATAGAACATTTCAAAGGGGAAATGCAAAAACCTGGAATTTTAGGAAAGCTGATTTCAACAAATTAAGGGAAGGGCTTAAATGTGTAGATTGGGACAAAGTCATGGTAACTGGGGATACTGAACATAAATGGGGTAAGTTTAAGGATATACTGCTAGAGTCCTGTAAAAAACTTATACCCTCTGGTAATAAAATGTCCAGGAATAAAAAAAAAACCCGCTATGGATAAATAAGACTGTACAAAGTATAATAAAACAAAAACAAAGGGCGTTTAAAATTTTAAAGGCTGAGAATACAGAAATAGCATTTCAGAAGTATAAAGATATCAATAGGCAATGTAAAAAAGAAATCAAACAAGCAAAACTAGCTACTGAAACAAATCGCCAATGACATTAATATAAATCCCAGAATCTTATGATTACATTAATGCCAAAAGGAAAACAACGGATAGTATTGGCCCCTTAAAATATAACAACATGTTAGTTATAGAGGACAAACAAAAGACTGAGATATTAAAAAGAGATTAGATCCCGTAATCCCAACGTATTATTACCCCTCTATAAATCACTTGTAAGGCCACATCTGGAATACAGGATCCAGTTTTGGGCTCCAAATTTTAAAAAGGACATTCAGAAGTTAGAGTCAGTTCAAAGGTGGGTAACTAGACTACTACAAGGAATGGAAGGCCTCCCATATGATGACAGGTTGAAAAACTTAGATATGTTTAGCTTAGAAAAAAAAAAGACGTCTCAGATCTCATTTATATGTGTAAATACATGTGTGGTCAATATAAAAGGACTGGCACATGACTTATGTCTTCCAAAGACAATATTAAGGACTAGGGGGCATACACTGCGAGTGGAAGAAAAGCGATTCCGGCAGCTAAATAGGAAAGGGTTCTTTACAGTTAGAGCAGTCAGACTGTGGAATGCCGACCACAAGGGGTAGTAATGGCAGATACTATAACAGCTTTTAAAAAAAGGGCTGGATGATTTCCTCAGTACACAACATTGTTGGTTATAAATGACTTCGTGACCAAATGTAGAATTGGTGGAAGAAGGTTGAACTAGATGGACCTAGGTCTTCTTTCAACCTAAGTAACTATGTAACTATGTAACTAATAATTTAGATAAAGAGGGAGCTTTGCCAATGTGGTCCAACTAATACCTTAGCACTAGGTAAGTTTTCTGATTCCCTCTTTAGCTAAATTATTATTTAATTTATTGTATTGTATTTTATTAGAGAGGTAATATTTAATTCTATCACTAGGTGGTGCTATAGTTTGATTTATTGAACATTATAGGTTTTAGCACACTACTATTGTAATTTTTGGGATTTCTTACATATATTCTAAGTGCTGGTATATTTTTTTTTTACTTGATGGATTGGCAACCTTGCTGTTGATATAATAATCTTATGATTGATATTGTAATCTAATATTTATTATTTAAAAAATTGGAGCTTTTATACTCAATTCTAAAACTGTGTTTCTTGTTTGCTATTGGGTCAGACGTTGCAGTGCTTGCGATGCCTCTGGGGTGGGCATTTTGGTGAAGACTCGTATGGGCTGCAGCAGACTGAAGACCAGTTATGGTGTCTATACATGGGAAATGTAGGGTCTCATTTAGGTTTGGTTGGTAAGGCTTGTTCTAGGGCATATTCAACGTTTTGGTTTTTTTTTGTTTTATTTTTTCCCCCAAACAGCTACTTAAGAACATGAGGTTTTCATGCAGTTTTTAGTGCAGATTTTGAAGATTTTTTTTTCCCCAGCCTGTTTTTTTTCCATGTGTTTTTAATTACAATATTGGGTGTAGTATTAGGGTGTGGGCTCTTCTGGGGCTCATTTCTGCCTCAAAAACCTTGCGAAAAGCTGTTTGTTTTACCGAAACATGCAAAGAAACTGACATGACACTATATTTTTCTGTCTTGCATAAGAAAGTGATATGCGCACTCACTCAAATGAATTGGTGGAATATTGCGGGCAGCAAACAAGGTGTTTTTTTTCCATGTGGACACTGGTGTGTAATCCATATAAAAAAAAACAAAAAAAAAAACTGTGACAATACCCTCAGGTTAGCTATATTACTGAAGACAGAAGTCAGTTGATTGAATGATCGTTCGTGATGCGGAGAATGATTTTTGCTCACATTGGCTGTTGAAGGTTGTTCACACTGGCCAGACATGTTCAATGGCACCAGGTGAAGAACTAAAGATCATTCTAGGAATTTTTAGGAAATAAAACAATTGTTCATTCGTTCATTGGGGAAATTCACACATGACCAGCCATACCATATCAACCATACCACTGTAGGCCAAAATGTGGGAAATTTATTTGGAGTGTCAATACCATTGGAGGTCTTGGTAAAGTTTTCAATCTACTTCAAGAATGAACTACTTGTTGTCAAATATTTCCCACCTGCATGATTTCACGGAAGAATCAATGCCATATGTAGGAGGCTGTGTGGGGGCCTCTTGCCGTGAGTAGGAGGCTGTGTGGGGGGCTCCTGCTATGTGTGGAGGGTTGTGTGGGGGCCTCCTGCCAGTATTTGCATATAGTTGTAGTGTTGCCCCTAGAGTTAACGCCTCCTGTGGACCCCAGACACTGCAGTCCAACCCTCTATCTATGTGTGTGTCATGTATATGGTGTAATTTATGCAGGGGCACAACAACTGGGCCTGTGAGTGATGGTGGCCATTGCAATTTCCTCAGATGCATGGTTGAACACCATTGAGGAATGGATGGCCACTGTCTCCCTGTTCCGCAATTGCCCTGCAGCTGTGGGCCCCTGATAGGCATAATTACATCAAGGGGGACCTGTGACGTGATGCCAGTGTGCCCTGCAGATGCAGCCAGAGTGGGTGCAGAGCATGTGTAGGGTGTTTTTATATTTATATAGCTCAAGTGTGTATGATGAAGTTCTGCTGCAGCTGTGGCGTGTATGAGAAGGTGCTGCAGACTATCATATGATCTTGGATTTGTCTTACAAATTTTCCAACAAATTTATTTGCAACATTGCCAAATGGTGTGAGCCCAGACTGGTTAATAAAGGTTATGCTATATATGCCGTGGTTCTTCCATACACCGCACCCCATCTGTCCTCATGGTGTTTATGTGGTTCTGCACCTCAGTGTGTTCATGTCATTGGAGTTCAGAGGCAGCAACACACACTGCGCCCCATCCTCATGGTGTGTATGTGGCCCTGCACCTCAGTCTGCTCACATCAGTGGAGCCGAGAGGCAGTGACACATATACAGGACTCCCTGTCCTCATGTTGTGTATGTGGTACTTTACATCAGTGTGTTCAGGACAGTGGAGCTGAGAAGCAGTGACACATTTAGTGTCCCCCCTCTCATGTTGTGTATGTGGTACTGAACTTCAGTCTGCTCAGGTCAGTGGAGCTCAGAGGCAGTGACATACACAGCACCCCCCCATCCTTATGGTGTGTATGTGGAACTGCGCCTCAATATGTTTATGCCAGTGGAGCTCAGAGGCAATGACACATATATAAAATGAGGATGGGGTGCTGTGTATGTGGTACTGCACCTCAGTCTGCTCACGTCAGTGGAGTTGAGAGGCACCAAATATAACTCCAGGACACATTATTATGGAGAAAGCAGAGATATTTTCTAATATTGTACAATCCCCTGTAACATCTGTATTTGGTCTTTTTCGGTCCTGAGTATATGCACTACAGGCCACTGGCTCCACTTTGCAATATTTTGTATTCTTATCCTGTACATTTATATCATATCCACAGGATTTGTATAGTAGATGCTGATCCTACCAATGTGGCCACGACGTGCACTGCGCTCAGTCAAGAGATGACAGAACTCCCATCCAAGTGTACAGGAATTTATACCATCTCTTCACAAAAAAACATCAGCGCCTCATTATCCAGATACGTGTGCCCCATTGGTGATATCTGCATGTACTATCTCTGGCGCCCCTGAGGCTTCAGGCACCACAGGGTACTGCACCTCCATTAAGGTGTAGTACTCATCCCGGGTCTATGGAAGGTCGGGACCGGTTCCACCAACATACACATAGAAGGGGATCGGGCCAGGGTCGGGTCACGGAAGAGTGTCACCACAAGCGGTTGGGTCTACAGGATGCCACAGCACTTAAGGGCTCCCGATCCACTGAAACCGGGACCCAGGGTCAGGGAGAAGCAGCCACCAGGAGTAGAAGGAGTACACAGTTTGGAAATAGGGTTGACCTAGTGAGAGTAGTGAACCAGCCGGTGGCAGCGGCTGGGGACAACAGCTTCCATCACAGTTCAACACAGCAACAGGAGAACAGCTACAGACACAGAGCAGAGCGGACGTGTCACGCGACAGCTCTGTGAGCCAAAGCATTTTCACCACGGTCGCTGGGGTGGAACGGGAATCCACTCTCACAGTACCGGGTTGAAGGAAAAAAAAAAAAAAAAAAATCAGTAAGGTGGGGGCATTAAAGGGCAGTTTTGCACAGGACACCGTTCCGGCTAAGGCCAGCCGTGCCCGTATGCTTTAACCTTCTGCACATATTTTGTTCTCTCTATCATATATTTCTCGATTTGAACTGTGTTTTCAGTCTGATCATCTCACCCGCCAGAATATTTTAGTCACTCGTAATGCTAATTTACATGATCCTAGCAGTTCTGGGTGGATATTGCGAATCCCTGCCTTACTGTCCCTGTATCTAATAGCATGGATAAAGAGATCTTTAGAAAAATAATTTTTAAAGATCTAATATCATATGCTAATGAGCAAGGGCACTAGTCCCCTTGGCGTTTGTTCCCTTACTAGTCGGCCTCTTTTGCATTTTAGTACGTCCCTGTGGGCGTGCTAACATGCTAATGAATGTACAGCGTCATCAGGATGATCTCTCACTTCGCCGCCAACATCGCGTCCGACGCTGAATTTTGGCTCAGTGCGCATGACCCCAGAGTTTGGGTCATGCGCACTATGAAGCCGGGTGTACGTGTCCTGGCTTCAAACTGAAGTAGTGCGCATGACCGAATCTCCATGGTCATGCGCACTGAGCCGAAATCCCCCGTCGGACGCGATGGCAGCGGAGAGGTGAGCGAGATCATTCTCTGACGCTGCACATTCATTAGCATGATAGCACACCCACAGGGGCATACTAAAATGCTAATGAGGGGCGACTAGCAAGGGAAGCAACACCCTTGGGGCAAGTCCCCCTGCTCATTAGCATACGATATAAGTTCTTTAGAAATACTTTTCCTAAAGATCTCTTTATCTATGCTACTAGATACAGGGATGGTTAAGAAGGGATTAGCAATATGCACCCAGAACTGCTCGTGGATCTGGGTGCACATTGCACCTATAACTGCACGTGGATCTGGGTGTACATTGTACCTATAACTGCTCGTGGATATGGGTGCATATTGCACCTATAACTGCTCGTGGATATGGGTGCACATTGCACCTATAACTGCTCGTGGATCTGGGTGCACATTGCACCTGACAGGTTACCTTTAATTCCCTTGTGGTTATGTTCAATCCAAAAGTCGTTGCCCTTTAAACTTCCATTTAAAAACAAACATGCCATAAACTGTAATAAAAAGAAATAAACATTGTCAAAAAACTAGAGCGTGCACCAAAAAAACGGATTTCAGATTCGGAATCAGTGATGCAGCAATGTATAGAAAAAGTTCTAAAACCTCATGCAACAGGAAATTAAAAAAAAAATTGTTGCCCATATCAAAAGGGAAAATCATTGTGGCTGAGTAGGTACTCGACTGAGATTACAAGAAATTCTTTTAATTCTGGGGTATAATTGCTGTAAGAATGTAAGAATTCCGATAAACAATGTATAGCTATGGGATGTGGGATGGATGGATATAATGCTACCACATCATATGCAAGCCAAATGTAGTTGTTGTGCCATTCAAAGTTTTCAAACATGGCAACCACTAATTTTGTGTCCCTAATGAAACTAGGGATAGTATTCACTAGAGGTTGTAAGTAATGATCCACTCACTCCAAGTTTTTCACCAACTGCACCTATCCCAGACACAATGGGTCTGAGTGGTGGTGGAAAAGTATTTTTATATATCTTGGGGAGTGAGTGGAAAATAGGGATTACTGTTTTTTTTATATGGTGCCCTTGAGTCATCAGGTGCCACAGGGTATTGCACCCAATTTTAGGTGCATTACTTTCAGTCTAGTTCCCTCGAGGACACGGACGGACACACACACACACACACACACACACACACACACACACACACACACACACACACACACACGGTATAGACTAAGGCGGGCTTTGCACGCTGCGACATCGGTAACAATGTGTTACCGATGCTGCAGCGATAGTCCCGCCCCCGTCACACGTGCAATATCTAGTGAAAGCTGCCGTAGCGATTATTATCGCTACAGCAGTTTCACACGCACTTACCTGTCCTGCGACGTCGCTCTGGCCGGCGACTCGCCTCCTTCCTAAGGGGGCTGGTCGTGCGGCGTCACAGCGAAGTCACACGGCAGGCGGCCAACTGAAGTGGAGGGGCGGAGATGAGCAGGATGTAAACATCCCGCCCACCTCCTTCCTTCTCATTGCAGCCGGGAGGCAGGTAAGGTGATGTTCCTCACTCCTGCGGCTTTACACACAGCGATGTGTGCTGCCGCAGGAGCGAGGAACAACATCGTCCCTGTCGCACCATCGGCATTATGGAAATGTCGGAGGCTGCAGCGATGATACGATAACGACGCTTTTGCGCTCGTTCATCGTATCAAAAAGGTTTTACACGTTGCGATATCGACTGCGACGCCGGATGTGCGTCACTTTCGATTTGACCCCATCGACATCGCACGTGCAATGTCGCAACGTGCAAAGCCGCCCTTAGAGGTGGATCTAAAGGGTGGCCATCTACTGTTGGGGCACATCCAGTCCGCAAGTCTGGAACCCAGGAGGTGGAGCAGCCAGTTAATGAGTAGTTGGGAGTCGAGGAGAGAGGTCAAGATCAAGACCTAGGTAACGACGGGAGTATGGTTGCCCAGTGGAGTAAAGAAGAGGTACTCCCGGGACCGAGCACAGGCAGGGTGCAGAGCCCTAGTACAGGAAGACGCTCCAGGCTCACCCATTAAGTTTGCCGGTGAGGGAATCATCCAGGTTCCTTACCCACTTGAGAGTCCAACAGGCAAAGCAGTGACGAGGGAACCCGGGAACAGGGGCAGTGTCCATCCCAAGAGAGGTTCAAGCTGCCGGTTATACAAGCCAAGACAGTGAAACCAGGAGGGGACCCCAAGACGCTTCAGGCCACAGTGACCCACCAAACTACCAGAAGTAAAGCTCACCAGGTCACATAACCGGCACTGGGACAAAAGGGGTACCAGAGGACCTGAACTCAACTTGGCGGAGACCAGCACCAGTCAGGTGGCGGCACTTGGAAGTGTGAGTAGAAAGCACCAGTAAAACTCAGCTTTGCAGTGCAAAACCCAAATGGGAAAAACAATTGACATGTTGCTTCTTTGAAAAGCTGAGTTTTTGACCAAAGTTCTGCCTCAAAAAGGCAGCATTTTGAACAACATAGTGTGAACAAGAAACCCAAATTCCCATAGACTTTGCTTGAATAGAAGAACACATCCATTTTGGCATTAAACAGCGCAGAAGAAAAAGCAGCAAAAAAGCAGGTAAAAAGCAACGTGCGCACATACCCTAAAGATGGCTGCTGTGTTAATGTGAGGGCAAGCAACGTCAGATGTGATCATTGGCTGGCAAAAGGCGCTAGGAAGTGAGAAATGAAAATGGAAGTATCGGAGCGGATGTCAAATTAGCCGTTGGCTATCGGATGTCTGATACCCTATTAGCCATCGGATAGTGTCTGATACATCCGCTCATCCCTAATCATCACCAATCAGCGCCCCGCAATCACATCAAGGGGACGTCAATGGGAGCGCAGAATAACGCACTGTCAGAGATTGATAGTGAGATTTAACAAGTTATTAGCAGCAGGTGAGCTCTAATCTGCCCACCACTGATCACATCAGCCAACATGTGCAGGGAAAGAGGTGGGCTTGGTGTAAAAGTCAAGATCAAAGGGAAGTACATCCTTTTCCAAATGCAAGCCCCCGCTCAAAATGCAACATCACCCCTTCCCTGTGCAAGCCTTCCCAATATGCAGCACCATACTCGTACATGCATAACCCTCCCCAATATGCAGCACCATACATGCATAACCCTCTCCCCTGTGCAAGCCTCCCCGACATGAAGCCCGATGACATGAAGCCCCATGAACTAACAGTATCAACTGTTTTGTGCCCGTAAAATAGTTTTAAACCACTCCAAGTTCTATGAACAAAAAAACAAAACAAAACAAAAAAAAACAACTAAAAAAAGATGCTAGTGTCATCTGCACAGAGCTCCACAGTGCAGTCTCTCCACGGCACAGCGCCTTCATGTGGTCAGTCCCTTGGCACATTCTCTCCACTGTGCAGCCCCCCTCCCCATATGTAATCTCTCCACTGTGCAGCCCCCCTCCCCATATGTAATCTCTCCACTGTGCAGCCCCCCTCCCCATATGTAATCTCTCCACTGTGCAGCCCCCCTCCCCATATGTAATCTCTCCACTGTGCAGCCCCCCTCCCCATATGTAATCTCTCCACTGTGCAGCCCCCCTCCCCATATGTAATCTCTCCACTGTGCAGCCCCCCTCCCCATATGTAATCTCTCCACTGTGCAGCCCCCCTCCCCATATGTAATCTCTCCACTGTGCAGCCCCCCTCCCCATATGTAATCTCTCCACTGTGCAGCCCCCCTCCCCATATGTAATCTCTCCACTGTGCAGCCCCCCTCCCCATATGTAATCTCTCCACTGTGCAGCCCCCCTCCCCATATGTAATCTCTCCACTGTGCAGCCCCCCTCCCCATATGTAATCTCTCCACTGTGCAGCCCCCCTCCCCATATGTAATCTCTCCACTGTGCAGCCCCCCTCCCCATATGTAATCTCTCCACTGTGCAGCCCCCCTCCCCATATGTAATCTCTCCACTGTGCAGCCCCCCTCCCCATATGTAATCTCTCCACTGTGCAGCCCCCCTCCCCATATGTAATCTCTCCACTGTGCAGCCCCCCTCCCCATATGTAATCTCTCCACTGTGCAGCCCCCCTCCCCATATGTAATCTCTCCACTGTGCAGCCCCCCTCCCCATATGTAATCTCTCCACTGTGCAGCCCCCCTCCCCATATGTAATCTCTCCACTGTGCAGCCCCCCTCCCCATATGTAATCTCTCCACTGTGCAGCCCCCCTCCCCATATGTAATCTCTCCACTGTGCAGCCCCCCTCCCCATATGTAATCTCTCCACTGTGCAGCCCCCCTCCCCATATGTAATCTCTCCACTGTGCAGCCCCCCTCCCCATATGTAATCTCTCCACTGTGCAGCCCCCCTCCCCATATGTAATCTCTCCACTGTGCAGCCCCCCTCCCCATATGTAATCTCTCCACTGTGCAGCCCCCCTCCCCATATGTAATCTCTCCACTGTGCAGCCCCCCTCCCCATATGTAATCTCTCCACTGTGCAGCCCCCCTCCCCATATGTAATCTCTCCACTGTGCAGCCCCCCTCCCCATATGTAATCTCTCCACTGTGCAGCCCCCCTCCCCATATGTAATCTCTCCACTGTGCAGCCCCCCTCCCCATATGTAATCTCTCCACTGTGCAGCCCCCCTCCCCATATGTAATCTCTCCACTGTGCAGCCCCCCTCCCCATATGTAATCTCTCCACTGTGCAGCCCCCCTCCCCATATGTAATCTCTCCACTGTGCAGCCCCCCTCCCCATATGTAATCTCTCCACTGTGCAGCCCCCCTCCCCATATGTAATCTCTCCACTGTGCAGCCCCCCTCCCCATATGTAATCTCTCCACTGTGCAGCCCCCCTCCCCATATGTAATCTCTCCACTGTGCAGCCCCCCTCCCCATATGTAATCTCTCCACTGTGCAGCCCCCCTCCCCATATGTAATCTCTCCACTGTGCAGCCCCCCTCCCCATATGTAATCTCTCCACTGTGCAGCCCCCCCCCATATGTAATCTCTCCACTGTGCAGCCCCCCCCATATGTAATCTCTCCACTGTGCAGCCCCCCCCATTTAATCTCTCCACTGTGCAGCCCCCCCCCCATTTAATCTCTCCACTGTGCAGCCCCCCCCCCATTTAATCTCTCCACTGTGCAGCCCCCCCCCATTTAATCTCTCCACTGTGCAGCCCCCCCCATTTAATCTCTCCACTGTGCAGCCCCCCCCCATTTAATCTCTCCACTGTGCAGCCCCCCCCCCATTTAATCTCTCCACTGTGCAGCCCCCCCCCCATTTAATCTCTCCACTGTGCAGCCCCCCCCCCATTTAATCTCTCCACTGTGCAGCCCCCCCCCCATTTAATCTCTCCACTGTGCAGCCCCCCCCATTTAATCTCTCCACTGTGCAGCCCCCCCATTTAATCTCTCCACTGTGCAGCCCCCCCCATTTAATCTCTCCACTGTGCAGCCCCCCCCATTTAATCTCTCCACTGTGCAGCCCCCCATTTAATCTCTCCACTGTGCAGCCCCCCCCATTTAATCTCTCCACTGTGCAGCCCCCCCCATTTAATCTCTCCACTGTGCAGCCCCCCCCATTTAATCTCTCCACTGTGCAGCCCCCCCCATTTAATCTCTCCACTGTGCAGCCCCCCCCATTTAATCTCTCCACTGTGCAGCCCCCCCATTTAATCTCTCCACTGTGCAGCCCCCCTCCACACATGTAATCTCTCCACTGTGCAGCGCGCCCCCCCACATTTAATCTCTCCACTGTGCAGCCCCCCCCATTTAATCTCTCCACTGTGCAGCCCCCCCCATTTAATCTCTCCACTGTGCAGCCCCCCCCATTTAATCTCTCCACTGTGCAGCCCCCCCATTTAATCTCTCCACTGTGCAGCCCCCCTCCACACATGTAATCTCTCCACTGTGCAGCGCGCCCCCCCACATTTAATCTCTCCACTATTAAGCCCCCCCCATGTAATCTCTCCACTGTAATCTCTCCACTGTGCAGTCGCCCCATGTAATCTCTCCACTTGGCAGTCGCCCCATGTACTCTCCCCACTGTGCAGCCCTTAAGCCCTCCACAGCTTCTTCCCCAGCACAGTCCATGGTGCGCGCTGCCTCAGCTTTTCCGGTGACGTCACGCTTCTCAGGCGCGGCTCGTGCTAGACGCCTCCCTTCACTTCCCGGTCTCCTTGTGACAGACGCGGCTGTTGGTTTCGGTCTCCGTTCCGCCCGGCGCCGTCATGTGAGTGTGTGAGGGGCTGAGTGATGGCGGGGAGGGCGGATTTATTGGGGCGCAGAGGGCTACAGGTGGCCGCTCCTGTCTTAACGTGGCTCCACCCTTAACCCCATAGTGTCTGGTCCAGAGTTCTCCAACTTCCCTGATGTCGTCATTCTGCTTATTTCTTTGTAATTACTTGTATCCACGTGCATTGTCCCTATTGGGGTTTCTTTACCCCCCACCTTATTGTGTAGTCAGACCTGGGCTACTCGGTGACTACTGAGCTTTAGTCACCCGGGTTATAGTCTGCACCTCAGGGTGTCCTTCCTGGCTATGGGTCCTGACCCCAAGTACATGTTTCCATGGTAACAGGCTCGTCCCCAAATATCCAATAACCAGAGGCCGAGCAGAGCGAAACCTTACAAAGAGTCGGGGTTGCTGCAGGCGGTCCCATTTTTTAAATATCTGTTCTTCCTATAAACCAGGGGCGGGGAACCTTTTTTCTGTCCGGGTCCATCATTCGGGGGGTCGCACAATTTGAAAATGATATAATCCATAGGATGTAAGGCACTCACCGGTGTTGCCGTATCAAAAAGGCTTTATTCCTGAATCACGTTACATGTGAAGCTCATAGGACAACGGCCGTTTCGCACCTGCACACGGCGCTTCCACGGATGCATGGTGGACCCGTGGAAGCGCCGTGTGCAAGTACGAAACGGCCGTTGTCCAATGTGTTTTGTGTCTCCCCCTCTCCGCTTGCCTTCACATGTAACCTCATTCAGGAATAAAACCTTTTTGATACAGCAACACCGGTGAGTGCCTTACATCCTATGGATTATATATTTTGTGGCATGTGTTATCTTTGAAAAGCGCACCACGGAACTTTGTATTGACACTGCCAGTATGTTGGTCTGGTTTTATACAAACATTTATGTTTTGACTCTATTCTCAAGCAAAAAAGCATGAGATGTATGCACTTCATCAGTGTAATAGTGCCCAGCATTTCTTTCTATGAACTCTCTAAGGCTATGTGCGCACAGTGCGTTTTTCGATGCCTTTTTTGCGCGTTTTTCAGGTGCGTGTTTGTGCGTTTTGGGGCTCAAAACTGCATGACTTTGCTTCCCCAGCAAAGCCTATGAGTTTTCATTTTTGCTGTCCGCACACAACTTTTTTTGTTAGCTGCATTTTCGAGCTGAACAAAAAATGGTCATGTCAATTCTTTTCTGCGTTTTACTGCGTTTTCCACCCATGCAAAGCATTGGAAAAACGCAGCAAGACGCAGTGATCCAAAACGCAGCCAAAAACACACAAATGCATTTTTACCGATGCGTTTTTGCCACGGGTGTGTTTTTGTGCATTTTTAGCGGCTTCATCTTTGTAGTCACAAAAAATGGCAAGGTGCACACATAGCCTAATTTGAAAATTACCCTACTATATTTGTTCAAGCAATTAATTCACTGTGGCGGCTGGAGCTGCTTCTCTTTGGTGCGGCTGTGATATTAGGCCATATTGATCTTGTTGCTTCTCACAACTGTTTTACCAGGTTTGTGTCGCCTGGGACTGCTGAGGGCATATACACCACAGGAGACGCTGGGGGCATATACACCACAGGAGACGCTGGGGGCATATACACCACAGGAGACGCTGAGAGCATATACACCACAGGAGACGCTGGGGGCATATACACCACAGGAGACGCTGAGAGCATATACACCACAGGAGACGCTGGGGGCATATACACCACAGGAGACGCTGAGAGCATTTACATGAAAAACAAAAAACCTCAATTTCAATTAAAATTAAACTTTTATTGATATATTTTAAAATTTAGACACCCATTAATAGTGAACACACAAAGGGCATAGATGATGAAGGGGAGGAGCTAAATATATGGGGTCCCTATAGCACCCTATGGGACCTTGCTCCTACCTACCAACGGAGGGTATGACGCCGTAACTGTTTTGGGCGCCCCCGTTCCACGTCGGCTCACCCTCTAGTTGCCCTGGATAGTTAGTGAATTAAAATAATAATTACACTACGGATGGCCATACAATAGTACTAGAATGTATTAAGTACAAAGTGCTCATGTAATCACACTGTCTGATAGATAACAGCTTCCTATCAGGAAAACCAGGACAAAAAAAATCAAAAATTAGGCCCCAATATAGGTAGGCTTCTGCAGAAAAATTTGTCCATAGTACATGATCCAGTACAAATTAGTACATGGTACAACAAAGTGCTCATATAATCACACTGTCTGATAGATAACAGCTTCCTATCAGGAAAACCAGGACAAAAAAAATCAAATATTAAGCCCCAGTATAGGCAGGCTTCGGCAGAAAATTAGTCCATAGTACATGATCCAGTACAAATTAGTACATAGTACATAATACACAATCTACATTAACATAATGGAGGAGCACATTAACATAATGGAAAATTCAGTTCCATCTGTCAGTTTTTCCTCCCATGTCCCAGTGTGTTATAGTATGGTATGGCAATCACACATGGATAAACTTTTACACAATCATAATTGCACAGATTTGCACTGCATAAACCGATGCGAATACATGTAATGCAATGCCTGAGGGCAATCATGCAGATGATTCTAATAGAGCAGAAAAAAGGGGTATAGATAACCCCACAGGGAAGAAAAGAATGGTTACTTCCCTTTTAGCAGCATGCTCTGTATCGCCTCTACGCGTTTCCCCTTTCCATGATATAAGGATCTTCAGGAGGCTGGAGGATTGCAGTTATCAGATGTGAATGTAAGAGTAATCCATGGCTGTGAGAGCATTTACACCACAGGAGACGCTGGGGGCATATACACCACAGGAGACGCTGAGAGCATATACACCACAGGAGACGCTGGGGGCATATACACCACAGGAGACGCTGAGAGCATATACACCACAGGAGACGCTGAGAGCATATACACCACAGGAGACGCTGGGGGCATATACACCACAGGAGACGCTGGGGGCATATACACCACAGGAGACGCTGAGGGCATATACACCACAGGAGACGCTGGGGGCATATACACCACAGGAGACGCTGGGGGCATATACACCACAGGAGACGCTGGGGCCATATACACCACAGGAGACGCTGGGGGCATATACACCACAGGAGACGCTGAGGGCATATACACCACAGGAGACGCTGAGGGCATATACACCACAGGAGACGCTGGGGACATCTACACCACAGGAGACGCTGGGGGCATATACACCACAGGAGACGCTTGGGGCATATACATCACTTGGGGGTACAGACATCTCTGGGTGTATATACATCACTAGAGGGCACAAATATAGTTGGGGGCACACAAACATCGCTGGTGATATATACAGCACTGGGGGGCACACACAGCGCTGTGGAGGCTGGAGAGGCACGCACAGCCCTGCGGAGGCTGGAGGTGCATACACAGCCCTGTGGAGGCTGGAGGGGCACGCAGAGCCCTGTGGAGGCTGGAGGGGCACGCAGAGCCCTGTGGAGGCTGGAGGGGCACGCAGAGCCCTGTGGAGGCTGGAGGGGCACGCAGAGCCCTGTGGAGGCTGGAGGGGCACGCAGAGCCCTGTGGAGGCTGGATGGGCACGCACAGCCCTGGGGAGGCTGGAGGGGCACGCACAGCCCTGGGGAGGCTAGAGGGGCACGCACAGCCCTGGGGAGGCTGGAGGGGCACGCACAGCCCTGGGGAGGCTGGAGGGGCACGCACAGCCCTGGGTAGGCTGGAGGGGCACGCACAGCCCTGGGGAGGCTGGAGGGGCACGCACAGCCCTGGGGAGGCTGGAGGGGCACGCACAGCCCTGGGGAGGCTGGAGGGGCACGCACAGCCCTGGGGAGGCTGGAGGGGCACGCACAGCCCTGGGGAGACTGGAGGGGCACGCACAGCCCTGGGGAGGCTGGTGGGGTACAGCCCTAGGCACGGCTGTGGAGTCGGAGCTCATTTTGTTGGAGTCAAGGTCGGTATAAAATGCACCGACTCCGACTCCTAAAATATATAATAAATTGGGGACAGTAGTGCAATGCAGAATGTGCTGAATATTTTACTAAATAACATTTAGCATAATGCTTATATTTAAGTGAAAAATGTATTGTAGTACAATGTGAACATCAGACATTTAATCATTTTTATGATACAATAATCAATATATTTGGATAGATCATAAAATATACTTATTAGAATACAACTCTAGAACACAAAAAACTAATAAATTGTAAATATGTAATACAATATATATATATATATATATATATATATATATATATATATATATATATATTGTATCTATATATATATATATCTATATATACATACACATATACACACACAAGATAAATACACACACAAGATATATATGTAATCTACTGTATATTACATAGTGTATTACATATTTACAATTTATTACAGTTTTTTGTGTTCTAAAGTTGTATCCAATAAATATATTTTATGTTCTATCCAAATATATTGATTATTGTATCATAAAAATTATTAAATGTCTGATGTTCACATACACATGTTCATGTACTACAATAAATTTTTCACCTAACTATAAGCAATATATGTAGGAGTCGGAGTTGGAGTCGGAGTCGGTGCAAGAGAAATTGAGGAGTCGGAGTCGAAGGTTTGGCTTACCGACTCCACAGCCCTGGCCCTAGGGAGGCTGGAGGGGCATGGAGGCTGGAGGGGCATGCACGGAGGCCTTGGGAGGCTGCAGGGGTACACACAGAGGACGTAATCTTCCAGTGTATGCATGGTTGAGCCTAGAATGTATGGGCTCCTTCCAGGTTGGTGGGTGTGCATTGCGTAGAGGGTCTTAAAGGACCAGGGGCAAGCAAGATGCAGCTGCCGCCCAAGCACTGCTGTCCCTTGAAATCTGCTCGGGGGCCGCAGAAAAGGTCCCCACCCCTGCTATAACCCAATTGCAGGTATGAGTAAATAAAGTGTATCTCCTTCACAATACACCATATAGTTAAATCATACGATGGGGCCCTTACAGCTGTGGATTCACGCATTTTTCCCCTCAGATGACTGTTGATTATATCATGTGCCTCTAGCAGCAGCGGAAATCTCTGACAGCGACATTTAACACACCCTAATAGGAGGGGGCATCATCCCCTGCACCCATCAGCACGTCTGTGACATGAGTGCGGGGCACAGATGTGTTGCCATGACAGCGAGGGTTCTGCTGAAGACCCCCATGTCTGTCATTATGAACATCATGATTCCCTATGAACGTCAGCGTTTTGCTGCCGTTCAGTATACATAGCAGTGCTGATGCATTGCTGTGTATAGCACAAGAGATCAGATGATCACAGCTTTAAGTTCCTTAAACAGACCTATTACATGCAGAAAAAAGTGTTTTTAAAAATGGGGAAAAAAAGTTTAAATCACCCTCTAAAAACAAAAAAATAAATACATTTTTGGCATTTGTACGCTAGAGGGGAGGAGCTCCTTTCCCAGAAGAATAAAGGGTGCTTTACACGCTGCAACATCGCTAGTGACCGGTGCTATAAAAACGACCTATGTGCGATCTCAGCAGATCGCATCTGCAATCTGGCGTGTCACATCGCTAACGAGATCGCTAGCGATGTCGCAGCGTGTAAAGCACCCTTAAGAGTTACAGGCCTCAGAAAACAGCAAAAAAATCCAAATGTATGTGTGCGTGTGCGTGTGTGTGTGTGAGAAGGGGTGTCTGTTGTATTTTTATTTTTTTATACAAAGTTCAGATTTTGTTTTTGTTGGTATCACTGTTCTTGTTCTGAACTGAAGACATGCTGCCAGGTTATTTTTTTTTACTGCCTCAGGCTGGTTTCAGACGTCCGTGTTTTAGGTACGTGTGACATCCGTTTTTATCACGGATGCCACACGTACCCATGCTATTATTTGCTGTTACTCACACGTCCGTGTTTTCACACGGATCGTGTGACCGCTCATGACCCTGCACGCACACACGCAGACATGTTTGTTTTTTCTCCGGCAGCATGGGTGTCACATGGATCGCACACTGATGTGATCCGTGTGACATCAGTGTGACATGTAGCGGAGAAAACATGGGTCTTTTTAATAAAAAGATTTTCTATATTTACCTCTAGCGATGATGTCTCTGACTCTGTTGCTTCTCGCTCCTGACCGCCGCTCATTATACTCACTGAATATTCAGTGCCCCGTGGAGCTGGAAGCAGGAACAGCGCTGTCGACTTCAGTGCCGGGTATCGCATCGCTGGGTGAGTATACAGCAGTGTGTGTGTGTTCAGTGTATAATGCTTGTGCGCTATGTGTGTGTATATGCTCGGTGCATCCATGTGTGTCTGCTATGTGTGTATACATATGTGAGTATATGTGCTCAGTGTATACGTGTGTGTGTGTGTGTGTGTGTGTGTGTGTGTAGTGAGAATCTGGAAGCCGGATCATCGTGGGGACAGCATCGGGGACTCATCACAGTTCCCAATGAACTCTGATGAACCCATGAAGTTGTAGCGCGGTGGTCATCAGGAGGTCATCAGAGTTCATTGGGAACTCCGATGACCCCCTGGATGTCAGTGCTGAAGAATACTCACCTGCCCCGTGATGCTGTCAGCGGCGGTGCTGTCCACAGCGATGCTCCGGCTTCCAGGTCCTGAGTGCGGTGAATAATCGATGAATATAATGAGCGGCGGTCGTGAGCGGGAGGCAGCAGAGCCGGAGACAGCAAGTAAATATGGAAAATCTTTTTATTTCACAGACCCGTGTTTTCTCCGGTACCTGTCACACACATGCAAACACGGATGTCACACGTGTGACACACGCGTGACACATGTGTGACACAAGTATGAGCATAACGATGCGTGTGACTGGTACCTGATTAAACACGGACGTCTGAAACTGGCCTAAGGAATATTGTAAATATATATCCTCCCCCAAAAAATGGGAAAAATGTGGGTTTGTGTTTTTTGTTTTAAAGTTCTCAAAGTATTATATAATAAATGTCATTCCACACTAGTATGTCTCTATGGAAAGATACTGTATGTTCTCTTGGAAGTAGGAGGGAGGAAAAGGCAATTGTAAAAAATGAAAATTGGACCAATCGGAGGATGTTAAAGAGGGGTTCCACTATTATATTGATGATCCATCCTTTGGATACATCATCAATATATGATTGTGTAGGCCAGATATAAACAGTGTACGAATCAGAACAATGCGGCTCCATTGACTTATGGGTACTGCTACTCAGCTAATGGGAGAATCTGTACATCTGAGGATGGGGACATATTTCCGTGGAGGGTGGTTAGTGGTACGATTGGCCACCACGTCTTCCCTGGTCAGCAGGCAGCGCTTATTTTCTGAATAATGAATGGCGTGTTACATGCAGGCTTCCTACACCCTTCGTGTATGTGAACTGTACGATTGTCATTGTAGTGTCCCCCTGATCTGATGAATCACGCTTTGCTTCCTTTTAGTGTGATAAGATATTCACTTTTTTTCAACACACTAGTATAGTTGGTGGTGGATGGGGCCTTCTCTGCTTTGGTGGATGGGGCCTTCTCTGCTTTGGTGGATGGGGCCTTCTCTGCTTTGGTGGATGGGGCCTTCTCTGCTTTGGTGGATGGGGCCCTCTCTGCTTTGGTGGATGCGGCCTTCTCTGCTTTGGTGGATGGGGCCTTCTCTGCTTTGGTGGATGGGGCCCTCTCTGCTTTGGTGGATGGGGCCTTCTCTGCTTTGGTGGATGGGGCCCTCTCTGCTTTGGTGGATGGGGCCCTCTCTGCTTTGGTGGATGGGGCCTTCTCTGCTTTGGTGGATGGGGCCCTCTCTGCTTTGGTGGATGGGGCATTCTCTGCTTTGGTGGATGGGGCCTTCTCTGCTTTGGTGGATGGGGCCTTCTCTGCTTTGGTGGATGGGGCATTCTCTGCTTTGGTGGATGGGGCCTTCTCTGCTTTGGTGGATGGGGCCTTCTCTGCTTTGGTGGATGGGGCCTTCTCTGCTTTGGTGGATGGGGCCTTCTCTGCTTTGGTGGATGGGGCCTTCTCTGCTTTGGTGGATGGGGCCTTCTCTGGATTGGTGGATGGGGCCTTCTCTGCTTTGGTGGATGGGGCCCTCTCTGCTTTGGTGGATGGGGCCTTCTCTGCTTTGGTGGATGGGGCCTTCTCTGCTTTGGTGGATGGAGCCTTCTCTGCTTTGGTGGATGGGGCCTTCTCTGCTTTGGTGGATGGGGCCTTCTCTGCTTTGGTGGATGGGGCATTCTCTGCTTTGGTGGATGGGGCCTTCTCTGCTTTGGTGGATGGGGCCTTCTCTGCTTTGGTGGATGGGGCCTTCTCTGGATTGGTGGATGGGGCCTTCTCTGCTTTGGTGGATGGGGCCTTCTCTGCTTTGGTGGATGGGGCCCTCTCTGCTTTGGTGGATGGGGCCTTCTCTGCTTTGGTGGATGGGGCCTTCTCTGCTTTGGTGGATGGGGCCTTCTCTGCTTTGGTGGATGGGGCATTCTCTGCTTTGGTGGATGGGGCCTTCTCTGCTTTGGTGGATGGGGCCTTCTCTGCTTTGGTGGATGGGGCCTTCTCTGCTTTGGTGGATGGGGCCTTCTCTGCTTTGGTGGATGGGGCCTTCTCTGCTTTGGTGGATGAGGCCTTCTCTGCTTTGGTGGATGGGGCCTTCTCTGGATTGGTGGATGGGGCCTTCTCTGGATTGGTGGATGGGGCCTTCTCTGCTTTGGTGGATGGGGCCCTCTCTGCTTTGGTGGATGGGGCCTTCTCTGCTTTGGTGGATGGGGCCTTCTCTGCTTTGGTGGATGGAGCCTTCTCTGCTTTGGTGGATGGAGCCTTCTCTGCTTTGGTGGATGGGGCCTTCTCTACTTTGGTGGATGGGGCATTCTCTGCTTTGGTGGATGGGGCCTTCTCTGCTTTGGTGGATGGGGCCTTCTCTGCTTTGGTGGATGGGGCCTTCTCTGCTTTGGTGGATGGGGCCTTCTCTGCTTTGGTGGATGGGGCATTCTCTGCTTTGGTGGATGGGGCCTTCTCTGCTTTGGTGGATGGGGCCTTCTCTGCTTTGGTGGATGGGGCCTTCTCTGCTTTGGTGGATGGGGCCTTCTCTGCTTTGGTGGATGGGGCCTTCTCTGCTTTGGTGGATGGGGCCTTCTCTGGATTGGTGGATGGGGCCTTCTCTGCTTTGGTGGATGGGGCCCTCTCTGCTTTGGTGGATGGGGCCTTCTCTGCTTTGGTGGATGGGGCCTTTTCTGCTTTGGTGGATGGAGCCTTCTCTGCTTTGGTGGATGGGGCCTTCTCTGCTTTGGTGGATGGGGCCTTCTCTGCTTTGGTGGATGGGGCATTCTCTGCTTTGGTGGATGGGGCCTTCTCTGCTTTGGTGGATGGGGCCTTCTCTGCTTTGGTGGATGGGGCCTTCTCTGGATTGGTGGATGGGGCCTTCTCTGCTTTGGTGGATGGGGCCTTCTCTGCTTTGGTGGATGGGGCCCTCTCTGCTTTGGTGGATGGGGCCTTCTCTGCTTTGGTGGATGGGGCCTTCTCTGCTTTGGTGGATGGGGCCTTCTCTGCTTTGGTGGATGGGGCCTTCTCTGCTTTGGTGGATGGGGCATTCTCTGCTTTGGTGGATGGGGCCTTCTCTGCTTTGGTGGATGGGGCCTTCTCTGCTTTGGTGGATGGGGCCTTCTCTGCTTTGGTGGATGGGGCCTTCTCTGCTTTGGTGGATGGGGCCTTCTCTGCTTTGGTGGATGGGGCCTTCTCTGCTTTGGTGGATGGGGCCTTCTCTGGATTGGTGGATGGGGCCTTCTCTGGATTGGTGGATGGGGCCTTCTCTGCTTTGGTGGATGGGGCCCTCTCTGCTTTGGTGGATGGGGCCTTCTCTGCTTTGGTGGATGGGGCCTTCTCTGCTTTGGTGGATGGAGCCTTCTCTGCTTTGGTGGATGGAGCCTTCTCTGCTTTGGTGGATGGGGCCTTCTCTACTTTGGTGGATGGGGCATTCTCTGCTTTGGTGGATGGGGCCTTCTCTGCTTTGGTGGATGGGGCCTTCTCTGCTTTGGTGGATGGGGCCTTCTCTGCTTTGGTGGATGGGGCCTTCTCTGCTTTGGTGGATGGGGCCTTCTCTACTTTGGTGGATGGGGCATTCTCTGCTTTGGTGGATGGGGCCTTCTCTACTTTGGTGGATGGGGCATTCTCTGCTTTGGTGGATGGGGCCTTCTCTGCTTTGGTGGATGGAGCCTTCTCTGCTTTGGTGGATGGAGCCTTCTCTGCTTTGGTGGATGGGGCCTTCTCTACTTTGGTGGATGGGGCCTTCTCTGCTTTGGTGGATGGGGCCTTCTCTGCTTTGGTGGATGGGGCCTTCTCTGCTTTGGTGGATGGGGCCTTCTCTGCTTTGGTGGATGGGGCCTTCTCTGCTTTGGTGGATGGGGCCTTCTCTGCTTTGGTGGATGGGGCCCTCTCTGCTTTGGTGGATGGGGCCTTCTCTGCTTTGGTAGACGGGCAGATCAGTCATTGTGGCCTCTGGTTGCTGATATCAGGAGGCTGTAGATATCGGTCAGCTGCCTCCCTCACACGTGCCTGTGACCATAGAGGGGGGCGGTCAGAATGTAGTGTGTGCTTGTTATCAGGCGTCATGTGAAGAGCTCCAGTATAACCCCCACCATTACTGTTTATAACTTGCCTGTGTGTAAACCCTTAGGCTATGTGCGCACATAGTATTTGCAGATTTTTCTATTGCAAAAAAATAGTGCATTGGCCAGAAAAATGCTACTTTCAGTGCATACCTTTGTTTGCATTTTTACTTGCTGCTTTTCTTTTTGGAATGGGTGAGATACACACAAAAATGCTTAAAGAGAACCTAGAAAATTGTTTAAAAGAACTGACAATCCTCAGTGTTTGATAGCTTTTAATGGCTGACTGAATAGATGGTAATATATAGCAATCTTTCGAGACTACTCAGGTCTCTTCATCCGGCTAAGCCGCACTACAATAATCTGCCCTGCTCAGGGCACATCAAAGTGCGCCTGCGCAGGACCTCAATGCTGGCTAGTGTGGATGATGTAGAACGCTTCATGCACCTAGGCTTCAGAAGAAGGAGGACAAAGATGGACGAAAGAGGAGGCGCTGGAACCGGAGCGGCCTGGGCTGTTATATACAGCATGTTAGAATGCCGTATATAACAGACCACTGGTGGTGGCCGCAGCTTATAGGCCCCAAATCTGGTGACCGGTTCCATTTAGGGAAGGAACTTGTTGCAGATTTGAAAAATAATTCTTAAGGTTCAAATCTAAAGAAAAAAAGCAGTGTGAGCATGAGATTTCAGAAACCATTCACTTTGCTGATATTGTAAAACGCTATATGTTTCCCACAGCAAAAAAACGCAATGTGTGAATGAGCCCTTCCACATTAGATATATACAGTTACTTGCATAACAGTGATATAAGCGTCATATACTACTGAGATCAGCAGCCATCATAGATCGAGTCTGCTGGGAAGCTGCTGCAGCGGCTCTTGGCACAGGAAAAGAACTGCTTATGATCAGTAATGTGTAATTGCAAGGAAGATGTATACACAGGACATTGACTATAGGGGCCATTCATGGAGAACATTGTGATTGACATTATCTTCCTCTTCAAAAAGAGGTTCTGCAGCAACTAGAGTGGAATATACCCCATTTCTGTAGCCTAGTACTTGTGTATTATCACAGAACCCGATGGTGATGTCTTGTGTATCCTTGTTCCTCCTTCCCCCAGTAATTCAGGTAACCTGACACTTATTTGTTACAGCAGAGAGATGACATCCAGTGATTTATTCTGACACAGCAGAGAAATACAGGGTGTGCTCCGTACTTCATAATACAGCGCTTCCCTATGAACTATGTGAACAGTTTCCAGGGAAATTTCTACCAGGAAGTTGTACAAGGGGTTTTGGCTGGGATTCATAAAGCAGATGTGCTGCAGGCTGACATCTAGTGGTGACTTGTTGAATTGCAGGTAAAATATTTAGGATTGTTTGCAAGGGGCCTTGAGGAAATATCAACAATTAAGGCTATGTTCACACACACTGCATCTTTTTTCCGAGTGCATCTTTTCCTTATGGTCTCATAAAATGCAGCTTGTGGCCCAAAAAGCGCATGACGTTTTTTCCACGTTTTACCATATTTCTGTTGCGTTTTTGTTAATGCGTTTTTTTAAAGAAGAAACAATGTTAGAATAGGATAATTGATATCTAGAATAGATGGAGAATTGATAGCTAATAGTTAGATAGATAAATAGAACATATAGAATAGATAAGAAAGGATAGATAGAAATAAATAATAGAATAGCTTGATAGAGGGATAGCTAGCTCGGCCAGCTGGTTTTTTTTTTTTTTTATTTTTTGTTAAAAAAAATGACGTGGAGTACCCCACATTTTTCATATCCAGCACAGGAACAGCAGCAACTGCAGGCTGCAACCCTCAGCTGTCTGCTGTACTTTAGCTGTTTATGAAAAATAGAGTGGATCCCACACTTTTTTTTAAATTATTATATATTTTTTTTTTTTAAATAAAAAACATTGGGTTCCCCCCCCCCCATTTTTCTAAAACTAGCCAAAGTACAGCAGACAACTGGGGGCTGATATTATTAGGGTGGGAAGGGCCATTGTTATTTGCCACTTTCTAGGCTAACGATAGCAACTCACAGGCGCTCCATAAGATGTGCCAATTCTGGCGCTGGGCCCGGCTCTTCCCATTGCCCTGGTGCGGTGGCAATCGGAGTAATAAGGGGTTAATAACAGCACACAGCTGCTACTAAGCCTTAATTTAGTGATGGCAGGCGTCTGAGCCCCCCCATCACTAATCTGTAAATGAAAGTAAATAATCACAAACACACAAAAAATCCTTTATTTGAAAAAAAAAAAGACAAAAAAGCACCCTCTTTCACCACTTTATTAACCCCCTCAAATAACCCCTCCAGGTCTGCCGTAATCCACAGAAATCCCACAACGCTTGTAGCACTGCTACATATCTGAAGCTCACAGCAAGCGCCATAAAACAAGACTGCCCGCTATAAGCTCCACCTAGCAACTGAAATGAGTCGCGCTATCAGCGGTGGTGTCACTCAGGTTACCAGCGGCCACACCTGGGTCCTCCACTTGTGACTGCAAATCAGTATGTTACTGAAGAGCGCCGTGCGATCAGCGGGACGTCACTTAGGTGATTTGGTGTCACAGGTGGAGCCTGTGGCCTCGGCTAACATGAGTGATGTCACTGCTGAGCGCATGGCTCACTTCAGTTGTGGCCTGAACTTCACAGTGGGCAGTTCTGTTCTATGGCACGCGCTGTGAGCCTCAGATATGTAGCAGTGCTGGAAGCGTCGTGGCACCTTGTGTGGATTACGTCGGACCTGGAGGGTTGTGTTGGGGTTAATACATTGGTGAAAGAGGGTGCTTTTTTGTCTTTTATTCTAAATAAAGCATCATTTCGGTGTTTGTGTTTATTTAATTTCACTTACAGATTAGTGATGGGGGGTCTCGGGTAGATGCCTGCCATTACTAATCTAGGACTTAGTGGCAGCTGTGGGCTGTTTTTAACTCCTTATTGTCCCGATTGTCATTGCACCAGGGCAATGCGGGAAGAGCCGGGTAAAGTGCCGGGACTGTTGCATCTAATTGATGCGGCAATTCCGAGCAGCTGCTGGCAGATATATTTTTAGGCTAGGGGGTGCCCAATAACTATGGGTATCCCCAGCTTGAGAATACCAGCCCCCAGCTGTTGGGCTTTATCTGTGCTGGTATCAAAATATGTGGGGATCCATCCTATGCCAATTTTATTTTATTTATTTATGTATTTATTTATTTAACTGTATGGTATAGACCCGCCCACTGCTGTCAGTGATTGGTTGTAGTCAGACAGGTTGCTGTCACTCAGGGTGGGGGCTTGTCTGACTGCAACTAATCACAGCCACTGGTGGGAGGGGGAAGCAGTGCATATTCAATGAAGATAATGAGTGGCTCGGGGAGTGAATGACTGGCTGTGGGAGCAGTGTGACAGATGCGCCGGTGATTAGTTTCAGAGCAACCTCCATCAGGATCATCACATTTTCAATGTGATGATCCTGATGAAGGCGGTTGCTCTGAAACGCGTTGAATAAAGTCATATACCGTATATACTGGCGTATAAGACGACTTTTTACCCCCTTAAAATAATGGCTACAGTGGGGGGTCGTCTTATACGCCGGATATACGGGGGGGGGGGGGTGTATGTACACTGCAGCGTCCAGGGGAGGTGGGGGCAGCAGCTCTGGAGCACAGGGGAACGCTGCGGCCTGCATCCTTTGATCTCCTGCACCCGCTCATATAATATGCACAGCCGCTGTCCATCTCCAATGGTGCTGAAATCGCACGCAGTGATGGGCTGGGGAGCGGTGCATATTATATGAGCCTACGTCCCAGTGTGGTCGCACATGCCCACCCCTGTGTTAGATTTGGCCCCCAGGCTGCTGCTCATTCTAAAATAAAAAAGCTTTACTTACCCCTGCAGCGTTTCTCCCCGTGTCCCTGCTTCCACTGTGATCAGGCAGGCAGAGATCTCAGGCTGCTGTGCCGATCACATGACCGCACTGAGAACCAGGAAGTGGAAGAACAGAAGCACGGAGCCAGACAGGAGGGAGCTCAGCGCTGGAGGAGGTAAGGAAAGAGGGTTTTATTTTACTTTGGGCAGCAGCCTAGGGGCCATATCTGACACAGGGGGACTTGTGCGATCTATAGGGGCCATGGGCAGCACTATGGGGGCAATATCTGACACAGGGGGACTTGTGCGATCTATATAGGGGCCATGGGCAGCACTATGGGGGCGATATCTGACACAGGGGGACTTGTGCGATCTATATAGGGGCCATGGGCAGCACTATGGGGGAGATATCTAACACAGGGGGACTTGTGCCCATTATGGGCCCCGGTGAGCTGCTTCTAACCCCCCAGATGTATGCCCTGCCAATCCCCCCCCCGCCGATGCCGCGGGTGCTGTACCCGCCGAGCCGCGGGTGCAGGCCCCACAGAGCAGCAGAGTTGTGTGTATTTGTCTGTATGTAGCAGAGTTGTATGTGTTTGTCTGTATGTAGCAGAGTTGTATGTGTTTGTCTGTATGTAGCAGAGTTGTACGTGTTTGTCTGTATGTAGCAGAGTTGTATGTGTTTGTCTGTATGTAGCAGAGTTGTATGTGTTTGTCTGTATGTAGCAGAGTTGTGTGTGTTTGTCTGCATGTAGCAGAGTTGTGTGTGTTTGTCTGTTTGTAGCAGAGTTGTGTGTGTTTGTCTGTTTGTAGCAGAGTTGTGTGTGTTTGTCTGTTTGTAGCAGAGTTGTGTGTGTTTGTCTGTTTGTAGCAGAGTTGTGTGTGTCTGTTTCTAGCAGAGTGTAGTACCATTGTTTCAGTCCAGTTGTGGCTTTATACAGCAGGGAGGAGCATTCCTTGCTGTACTAAGTGAACATTGGAGCGATTGATCTGTCAATGGCCCTTTAAAAACATATTGTACGGCTCTCGCGGAATTAAAATTAACATGTTGCAATCAAAGCAGACTTTTTTTCATTTGGGAGCGGGGTAGTCTTATACAGTGAGTATATCCCAAATTCTATATTTTTAGGGCAGAAGTTAGGGGTCGTCTTATACGCCCAGTCGTCTTATACGCCGGCATATACGGTATCAAAGATCCAGCATTCAACTTTATTGCACAGCAGCGCGGCAATTTAACCCTTTCCATCCCTATTTGCAATCTCTCATTATTCTGACAGTTGGCAAATATAAATACTTTTGGTTCCTAATTGACCTAAAACGGAAAAGGTTTATTCTGATTTCATGTCAGATAGTGAGAAAAACCTGCAGATGTGTCTTTATAGAGAGCGGATGGAGGCCTCTGGTTTCAACTGTACATGACTCACGTTTGTGATAAATTCACTGTAGTAAAATGGTAACATCACTACTTATATCCTGTAGGTGAAGTGCAGTACAGATTCATCTCAATTAAAAGCCTAGAGCCTTTCATCAGGAATAGAACAGACATTTATAGGACATTTCATAACTTTCCCAAATTCTTAAAAAATATTCATCACATACTGCACTGAACCACTTTACCCAATTTATGATATATCTTAGGAGTCTGAGTCACTCCATTTTATACCGACTCCACCAAAATGGACACCGACTCCACAGCCCTGTAAGCAGGACACACTGAATCTCTAACAAAAATTAAGTAGGTCACAATCTAATGTGAGAGGCAGCAGACAGAGGTCCGCCATCTGAATATCCCATATATCAATGTTAGTGTAAAGACAACGTGAGAAGTTATGAAGTATTAAAATGGAAACAATCTCACCGAGGTGCCAGGAAGAACGATCCTCAGACATCCAGCTTTACTGAGAGTCATCCATCCTTGACAGAGGGGGACCTGTTCACCACAAAGCTTCCGCCCTGACAAGGGCAGCCCACACCTATATAGGATTTATACTGTACAATTGCCCTGCGTGTCCCCTGAAGAGTTTCTCTTTTTCAGAGTCATCGGGGGATTGTAATGTAACGTAATGTAAAAAAAAGGGGGAAATTGTTTAGGAATAGGCTAATGTCAGCAACCCAGTGGTGGATCTGATCTAAGAGCTGCACAACCAAACTCTAGCAGTTTATATAATCATGAGAGTGAGGTGGCCCCGAAATAAATCATGTGCAACCCCACCCTCCCACACAATCACAATAATGCCTAAGCCACACGGTGTGAAAATCGGAGCGAGTGGGATGTGATAAAACATCACACATTCCACTCTGACCAATATTAGCCTATGTGCCAGCACCCATGAACGATTATTTTCTTAGCCCTAATCGGACCGAGAAAACAATCGCAGCATGCTGCGGGTGCAATGCGATCCAGGTTTCTCTCGCACCCATTCAAGTCTATGGGGCAAGAGAATAATCGCACTGCACTCGTATTACACCAGTGTACCGTGAGTGCAGGCGAGAATAGTGATAGCCGGCAACAGAGGAGAAAGGGAGATAAATTCCCGCCCCTCCTCAGCGCCGGCCCGCCCCACGCAGCTGAGGGCCGTTCGCATGATCGGACCTCAGTTGAAGGGACACTCGCATTACACTCGGCTCCTGCTGTGCTGCCAGCGTGAGCCAAGTGTCATGCGAGGATCGCATTAGTCCCCTGTGTGGCCCTGGCCTAATCCCATTAATAAAACTGAAAACCTGCAGTTAAGGCCTCTTTCACACGTCCGTCTGTACGGTACATGTGATGTCCGCTTTCACACATACCGGAGACACTGACACACGTAGACCCATTAAAATCAATGGGTTTGCGCACATGTGCATGTTTTTACATGGACTGTTTGTCAGTGTGCTCCACACGCAGACATGTGTGCTTTTCTGCAGTAGCAGGGATGTCACACGGCCCGCACACTAATGTGCTCCATGTGACATCCGTGTGACACGTATTGGAGAAAACACATGTATGTGAAATAAAATGCTTTTCTCTACTCTCCTATCTCCATTGCTGATGTTTCCAGCCATGCTGTCACTTGCTTCTGACCCCCGCTCATTGCATATTCACTGCACCTCGGACCCGGTTAGCAGCAGCATCGGACATAGCAGCACCATGGACAGATAAGTATAGAAGTTCATGCTGTTAGTGTGCTATGCAGATGTCACACGGATAGCGCACTGACAGCACACTCTGAACACACACACATATGCACCTACACCACAGACCGTGTAAAACGTGTGTGTGTTTTGCACGGACGTGTGAAAGAGGCCTATAGGGAATCTGTCACCAGGTTTTTACAATATAATCTGAGAGCAGCATCATGAAGGAGCAAGGGGCAGAGACCCTGATTCCAACGATGTGTCACTTACTGAGCCGTTTGCTGTTATTTTGATAAAATCAATGTTTTCTCTGCTTCAGATCTAGCAGTTATACAGATCTCATGAATACGCTGGGCTACCTGGCAACATGCCAAGTAGTCCTGTACTGATAATCTACTGCTAATTAAACAGTCATTTTATCAAAACGACACTAAGCAGCCCAGTAAGTGACACATCGCTGAAATCAGGATCTCTGCCCCTACATTATGCTGCTCTCAGATTAGGCGGCAAAAACCTGGTGACAGATTCCCTTTAATGCTGGACTCACACGAACGTATGGAAAAACGGTCCCATTCTTTCTCATCCAGGAGAGTAGGACAATTTTTTTCTCACTTGTCATCCATGTGCTGTCTGTGTGCTGTCAGTGTGCGATCCGTTTTTTTCTCAGCAGCTTTTAGTCATTTACAGTCATTTATAGGACCATTTACAGTGTTCTCTGCTACATGATAGTAATGTATCCATAAAAACGGACGTCACTAGGCTGGTCCGTGTGGCGTCCGTTTTTTTCTCGCACCCATTGACTTGTATCGGTGAGTCTCGGACAATTTCGTTAGCAAAGCGCAGCATGTTGCGACTTTTCTCTCATAATTTTCTATTCAAAAATACCCCAAAATTATTAAAATAACTTTTTATTAAATTTTGCTAAAATTCACCCATAGACAAACAAACTAAATCAAGTGCGCATCATAATTAGGCATTGATATACATACCAACACTGATATAATAAATCAGACATATAGTTAAAGACTCAGATCCCCAGAAATTGATATCGCTGCTCCCACCAACCCCCAATCGCACCTAATTTTTCAAACAACTCAATCCCCTTTAAACCCCCATTGGCTACACAAAGTAGTGCAATAAGGAGATATAGATGGAAAAAAGAAGGGGAAGAGAAGGATGTAGATAAGAGACGATTAGGTTAGTAAGAACATCTGCTATAAATGACCTTATTGTACAAGTGTATGTTTTTTTAAACAATATTATATGGCAAAAGATTGTTCGCCTCTTAGAGCTGTCTCAATAGATATATTTATAATACTTTATAACCAAAACTACCATATACTGATAGGAGTAATTGTAGCACAAACCAAAAGAAAAAACTCCTAAAAACAATTATTTATTTAGATCAATGTTAAAAGATTATAGGTATAAGCCACTGCTCATCTAAAATAACTACAGTGATATATTACAGTGAGTGTAATAGGGTGATAGACTTAATTGGTGGGGACAGTGCAAATGATTTCCTGTTCCCAAGGTAGGGGCAACATTAGTAGTTGCACTAGTTTTTATTCAGATACAATAATACGTGGTTAAGGGGATGACCTATCTCTCCCTCCCTTAGGCTATGTGCGCACGTCGCGTAAAAACATGCAGTTACGCTGCGCTTTGTAGCGCAGCGTAACTGCATGCGTCCTGCGTCCCCTGCACAGTCTATGGAGACTGTGCAGGGGCCGTGCGCACGTGGCGTTTAAGAGCGCAGCGCTTCGGCTACTGCCGAAGCGCTGCGTAAAAAGAAGTGACATGTCACTTCTTTCCTGCGCTTTGCCGGCAGCTCCTGCTCTGTCTATGGCAGGAGCTGCAGGCAGAGCGCATGGAATCGGAGCTCACTACGGACATTTCTGCAGCGATCTAAAGCGCACATGTGCTCTTCAGATCGCTGCAGAAATTTCTGCAGGGCTTGTACGCAACGTGCGCACATAGCCTTACTCCTACCTACCAGCGGAGGTGTACCATAAATTATTGGGTACCCCCCGCTCCACGTCGTCTCTCCCTACTATCTCCCTTCAAGCCAGTCGCTAAGACCCGGGAGACCCACCACCAAAGAAATATGTGCAATTAGTCACAGTACTCAAGGATAAATAGTTATTAAAAACTTTTTTCTAGATATTAGATAAATCTCAGATCAAAAAGGAGATCTTATATATATACATGGATATGAAATCCCAGCAAGAATTAGCTTATCTGCCGAGATCATCCAATGTAAATCCCAAACTTAGTTTATCTGTACATATGGATATAAAGTCCCAGCAGGGAATGACTTATCTGCCGAGACCATCCAGTATTCTATCCCGACGCGTTTCCCCCCTATATTTTTTCTAGGGGTTCATCAGGGGACTGATCCGGATTAAATCTCTAGGAAAAACAACATATCCAAAACATAATATCATATTTTATTCCAATGGAACACACAACAAAAAAATATATCAGAAAAATGGAACTACCGATATCAGCAAGTGGAGGGAGCATACCTTATATCTTAATAACTGGTAGTCGCATCAACAGTGTGGCATCAATCATCATAGAGGTATTCACTCCGTCCTGGGACACTGCTCTCAGTAATCTGCAGGTCCCATAACGACAACTACCAAAAATGACACACAATGGTATACTTATTGCTCCCTTTCAAAAGGCCATGCAGACCTCACAGGGCTATGGAACTTATAACATTATCAAAGGAAAAGAGACATACCTTGTAACTAAAAGAATGTCAGTCACAAAAGCCACATGGCATCAATCGCCCATAATGGGGCACTCAGTCAATAGGGGAACGCCGCTTCTACTGTCCCGCAGGTCCCGTGGTATCAGCCAGCGTGTCATACACTTTCCCCCTCTCTTTCAGTGTCTTATACACTCTGGGAATTTGTAATTCCCGCCTCCCAGTGATGCGCGCCGGAAGTGCCGGGTCTCCCACCTCCACATCCGCTCCCTGGGACTGACATTCTTTTAGTTACAAGGTATGTATATTATGGGACCTGCAGATTACTGAGAGCAGTGTCCCAGGACGGAGTGAATACCTCTATGATGATTGATGCCACACTGTTGATGCGACTACCAGTTATTAAGATATAAGGTATGCTCCCTCCACTTGCTGATATCGGTAGTTCCATTTTTCTGATATATTTTTTTGTTGTGTGTTCCATTGGAATAAAATATGATATTATGTTTTGGATATGTTGTTTTTCCTAGAGATTTAATCCGGATCAGTCCCCTGATGAACCCCTAGAAAAAATATAGGGGGGAAACGCGTCGGGATAGAATACTGGATGGTCTCGGCAGATAAGTCATTCCCTGCTGGGACTTTATATCCATATGTACAGATAAACTAAGTTTGGGATTTACATTGGATGATCTCGGCAGATAAGCTAATTCTTGCTGGGATTTCATATCCATGTATATATATAAGATCTCCTTTTTGATCTGAGATTTATCTAATATCTAGAAAAAAGTTTTTAATAACTATTTATCCTTGAGTACTGTGACTAATTGCACATATTTCTTTGGTGGTGGGTCTCCCGGGTCTTAGCGACTGGCTTGAAGGGAGATAGTAGGGAGAGACGACGTGGAGCGGGGGGTACCCAATAATTTATGGTACACCTCCGCTGGTAGGTAGGAGTAAGGGAGGGAGAGATAGGTCATCCCCTTAACCACGTATTATTGTATCTGAATAAAAACTAGTGCAACTACTAATGTTGCCCCTACCTTGGGAACAGGAAATCATTTGCACTGTCCCCACCAATTAAGTCTATCACCCTATTACACTCACTGTAATATATCACTGTAGTTATTTTAGATGAGCAGTGGCTTATACCTATAATCTTTTAACATTGATCTAAATAAATAATTGTTTTTAGGAGTTTTTTCTTTTGGTTTGTGCTATATTTATAATACCCAATTAATGATACCTCAAATACAATAAAAAGATAAATGACTAGAGGGCCACCTTGCCCAAGCTCTATATATCAGAATCCATTAATTTATTAATAGCATTGGCATTATAGCGATTATTGCGATTAATAGATACTGGTAGTATTAATATAGCTTGGGCAAGGTGGCCCTCTAGTCATTTATCTTTTTATTGTATTTGAGGTATCATTAATTGGGTATTATAAATATATCTATTGAGACATCTCTAAGAGGCGAACAATCTATATAGCACAGTGCAGAGCCAGATAGCATTAGGCACTTTCATGTAGCATACAGCCCTATAGAGCACAGTGCAGAGCCAGATAGCATTAGGCACTTTCATGTAGTATACAGCCCTATATAGCACAGTGCAGACCCAGATAGCATTAGGCACTTTCATGTAGCATACAGCCCTATATAGCACAGTGCAGAGCCAGATAGCAATAGGCGCCTTCATGTAGCATACAGCCCTGTATAGCACAGTGCAGACCCAGATAGCATTAGGCACCTTCATGTAGCATACAGCCCTATATAGCACAGTGCAGACCCAGATAGCATTAGGCACCTTCATGTAGCATACAGCCCTATATAGCACAGTGCAGACCCAGATAGCATTAGGCACTTTCATGTAGTATACAGCCCTATATAGCACAGTGCAGAGCCAGATAGCATTAGGCACTTTCATGTAGCATACAGCCCTATATAGCACAGTGCAGACCCTGATAGCATTAGGCACTTTCATGTAGTATACAGCCCTATATAGCAAAGTGCAGAGCCAGATAGCATTAGGCACTTTCATGTAGCATACAGCCCTATATAGCACAGTGCAGACCCAGATAGCATTAGGCACCTTCATGTAGCATACAGCCCTATATAGCACAGTGCAGACCCAGATAGCATTAGGCACCTTCATGTAGTATACAGCCCCCATGGTCGTCTCGCCATAGTGATGAAATACATACTCACTTCTCCTCGTTCCCACGCTGCTCCGGTATCCTCGGCGCGTCCACTGCAGTTGCTCGCTCTGACCTCACTGCAGGTGCGCAGTGATGACGTCTCCGCGCTCCGCTGCAGTCCTGTCAGAGCGCCGACACTCCAGACACAGCGGGGAGAATAATGAAAGAGGGAGTGTGCTGCTCCCTCTCTCATCATTGCTTTTAAATGTATCTGCATCCTTGGCGGGGGTGGTTACAGTGCAGCCACCGGGCCCCCCTGAGTAGCGGTGCGCCACTCCTGCCACTGCGAGTGGGCCCCCCCCCCGGCAGCCCAGGGCCCCGAGATGTGACCGGGCCTGCCGGTTGCTGATGCCGGCCCTGGTCTGTGAGTTATACTCCTGGCTTTGACATACAAACATTGATGAAACACTGAAGCAACATGTGAATGAAGTCTTACTGTGGATTGTTCTTCTAGGATTAAATTTGCTTATGTCCAGGTACATGGGCTCAGAGCCTCAGCAACGGTCAGCTTACACTGCTGGGTCTCTGCAGCGTGGGGATAAGATCTCATACACAAGCTGTTTTTCTAAACCACAGTGGAATTGCCAGAAGTAAATCGTCTGTGTGCACCTTGTAGGAACGTGCACAGAGAATTTCTACTGCTCCAGGGTTCAGTATGATGTAAAGAGTAGTGATGGGCAAACCCGAACTGTAAAGTTCAGGGTTCATACTGAACACATGGTGTTCTTGCACACGATCCCGAACACGAGCTTTCAGGGAAGTTTTTGTTACAGTTCAAGTCCGGATTGATCCAGGGGGCTGTAAAAAAAAAAAAAGCGCATTTTTAAAAAACATTATGATTATACTTCCAGGTCCCGCGACACGCGACACGTCCTGCAGGCTCTGCCTCCCGGCCACTTCTGCTTCCTCGTCCGATCATTGCTGTGCCGCTAGTAACCACCACTGACTTACAGGACCTGCCATGACTTCATAGCCATGTGATTAGTCTACTGTGAATGTTGTACAGACTTTGGGTGAGACTGGTCCATGGCTATGATGTCATTGCAGGTCCTGTTAACTTCCGGGGGTATGCACTGCTCGTCACTCGGCAATCTTCGGTTGTTTTCGGCCATGTTCGCGGTGACTTCAAGGTTTACCCGAGTCCATGGCTCATGGACTCAATTGAACTTTGACTGTCACTATGCAAGTCTCGCATCATATCACCTGGTACGGCCGCACACTGTCCTGACAGAAACAGTCGGCTGCATATATTTTCATGCAGCTGAGGCGCTCGTGTCCGGAGAGTGTCAGTCCATGCCGGGTGATGCCGATGTGAGACTGCACAAGTCATACGGAAGTGAAACTCCGGCCTCAGTTTCAGCCTCTCTCTGCTTCTTACTATGTATAGACACTGTCTGGACAGTGTGATGAAGCAGAGCTGACAATGCTCTTCCTGTGGACTACATCAGAATTAGAATTTTTTTATAAGAAACATGGAGTCTCTAAATGTTTTTTTTTGTTTTATTTCTAATAAAAACAAATTTCTGTGTTGTATTTTTTTTTTTTTAGTATTTACTAGAAATTCATGCTGGCCATATCTAATTTGGCGTTACACCATGAATTTCAGGCTTAGTACCAGCTGAGACTACAAAGCTGGTATTATACCCAGCATGCCACTGTAGCACCCATGGGGCCAGGGTTTTACTCCGTCACCGGGTCGGTGATGGAAGGGGATGTCACGGGAACCCTGCCAGGCTTCATGGCCCCGAGGCGTACAATAAAAGGGAGGATGATGATGGAGAATGGGATGAAAGTTTTGTGGCGCCACCTACGGTGAGCAGCCAGGGAGTAGCCACCGCTGCGGTCGCAGTCCTCTGGGGCGGATGGTGTCGCAGTTAGAGTTCAGCTTCCCGCAGGTGAAGCTAGGCCCCAGGGAGGATTATGAGGGTTGTAGTGATGGAGGGCATCGAGGAGCGGGGCGGCGGCGCCTGCAATGAAGGACGGACATGGAAGTTGCGGTACCAGGTTTTTACTCACTGTCCTTTGGTTGCCCGGGAGCACCAGTCTCCACCATGATGGGCTCCAACCGATCCCGATAAGTTAGAGGTAGCCACTGATATTTGAAAGTGTCCGTTCCCAAGGGATGTCCCTCCAGAAGTGAGGAACCCGGGCTGAGTTTCCTGCTTCAAGCCATAGGCTCTGTAAAAAAGAAGAGTGGTGTCGTGCTGCCAGGACTGAAGTCCCGACTTGACTGACTATTGTGTGAAGGTTGCTCCTACTTCTACCCCAAGTGGCACCCTCCCCCTAGGAGGCTGTCCTAGTGTCTGGGAAAGTCCCATGCTTCTTGATGGCCACCCCCCAGCGTACCCTAGTCCAATCCCCAGTGAGAAGGTACCTAACTGCATGTGAGGTGAAATGTGGAAACACCGGTGATTGAACCCCTTCTTTCCCGAGATTAATACCGCACCTTAAATGAGGTGCAGTACCCTGTGGCGATTGAAGACTTCACGGCCTCTGGA
Organism: Anomaloglossus baeobatrachus; assembly: GCF_048569485.1. Lineage (NCBI taxonomy): Eukaryota > Metazoa > Chordata > Amphibia > Anura > Aromobatidae > Anomaloglossus > Anomaloglossus baeobatrachus. The sequence goes on along the minus strand of NC_134363.1, from coordinate 128,014,276 downwards.
GGAGCCAGGTAAAGCACCTGGAAATGGCGCTAAGAAGCAATTTCCAGGGGCTGCTGCGAGCTGAGGAGAATCACATCCCCCAGCTGCCTGGTTTTACCTGACTGGTGATCAAAATATGGCAAGAGCCCACGCATTTTTCTTTAATTATTTTTAAAAAAAAAAATACTGCAGAGCGCTACGTTATTTTTTTTAATTATTAATTTTTATACAACTATATATATTGTGTGTGTGTGTATGTATATATGATATATAAAATATACAGCTCTGGCTAAAATTAAGAGACCACTGCAAAATTTTCAGTTTTTCTGATTTTTCTCTTTATAGGTATAGTTGAGTAAAATGTAAATTGCTCTTTTATTCTATAAACTAGTATTTTCAGAAAATAAATACAAAATGTATTGCTTGGAAATTCGAAGACGTTGTCAGTAGTTTATAGAATAAAAGAACAATTTACATTTTACTCAAAAATATAAAGAGGAAAATACAGGCAAACTGAACATTTTGCAGTGGTGTCTTAATTTTTGCCAGAGCTGTATGTATGTATGTATATATATACGGTATATATATATATATATATATATATATATATATATATATATATTACAGTCATGTGTAAAAGTTTGGGCACCCCTATTAATGTTAACCTTTTTTCTTTACAACAATTAGGGTTTTTGCAGCGGCTATTTTAGTTTCATATATCTAATAACTGATGGACTGAGTAATATTTCTACATTGAATGAGGTTTATTGTACTAACAGAAAATGTGCAATCCGCATTTAAACAAAATTTGACCGGTGCAAAAGTATGGGCACCCTTATCAATTTCTTGATTTGAACACTCCTAACTACTTTTTACTGACTTACTAAAGCACTAAATTGGTTTTGTAACATCATTGAGCTTTGCACTTCATAGGTAGGTGTATCCAATCATGAGAAAAGGTATTTAAGGTGGCCACTTGCAAGTTGTTCTCCTATTTGAATCTCCTATGAAGAGTGGCATCATGGGCTCCTCAAAACAACTCTCAAATGATCTGAAAACAAAGATTATTCAACATAGTTGTTCAGGGGAAGGATACAAAAAGTTGTCTCAGAGATTTAAACTGTCAGTTTCCACTGTGAGGAACATAGTAAGGAAATGGAAGAACACAGGTACAGTTCTTGTTAAGCCCAGAAGTGGCAGGCCAAGAAAAATACCAGAAAGGCAGAGAAGAAGAATGGTGAGAACAGTCAAGGACAATCCACAGACCACCTCCAAAGACCTGCAGCTTCATCTTGCTGCAGATGGTGTCAATGTGCATCGGTCAACAATACAGCGAACTTTGCACAAGGAGAAGCTGTATGGGAGAGTGATGCGAAAGAAGCCATTTCTGCAAGCACGCCACAAACAGAGTCGCCTGAGGTATGCAAAAGCACATTTGGACAAGCCAGTTACATTTTGGAAGAAGGTCCTGTGGACTGATGAAACAAAGATTGAGTTGTTTGGTCATACAAAAAGGCGTTATGCATGGAGGCAAAAAAACGGCATTCCAAGAAAAGCACTTGCTACCCACAGTAAAATTTGGTGGAGGTTCCATCATGCTTTGGGGCTATGTGGCCAATGCCGGCACCGGGAATCTTGTTAAAGTTGAGGGTCGCATGGATTCAACTCAGTATCAGCAGATTCTTGACAATAATGTGCAAGAATCAGTGACGAAGTTGAAGTTACGCAGGGGATGGATATTTCAGCAAGACAATGATCCAAAACACCGCTCCAAATCTACTCAGGCATTCATGCAGAGGAACAAGTACAATGTTCTGGAATGGCCATCCCAGTCCCCAGACCTGAATATCATTGAAAATCTGTGGGATGATTTGAAGCGTGCTGTCCATGCTCCGCGACCATCAAACTTAACTGAACCGGAAGTGTTTTGTAAACAGGAATGGTCAAATATACCTTCATCCAGGATCCAGGAACTCATTAAAAGCTACAGGAAGCGACTAGAGGCTGTTATTTTTGCAAAAGGAGGATCTACAAAATATTAATGTCACTTTTATGTTGAGGTGCCCATACTTTTGCACCGGTGAAATTTTGTTTAAGTGTGGATTGCACGTTTTCTGTTAGTACAATAAACCCCATTTCAATCCAGAAATATTACTCAGTCCATCAGTTATTAGATATATGAAACTGAAATAGCTATTGCAAAAACCCAAATTGTTGTAAAGAAAAAAGGTTAACATTAATAGGGGTGCCCAGACTTTTTCATATGACTGTAGATATATATATATATATATATATATATATATGTATGTGTGTATATATATATATACATATATATATATATATATATATATATATATATATATATATATATATATATACACAAACACACAATAGATAGTTGTATAAAGATAAATAATTTTAAAAAATGACGTAGCCCTGCACGGTATTTTTTATTCTCAGCGCACATAAAGCAGATTGGATGACTACGGGCTGCCACCCACATCTGCCTAGCTTTACCTTAGGTGGAAATCAACATACAGGGAAGCCCATTATTTATTTATTTTTTTTCTTAGTTATTTAAAAAAATAATTACCGTAAACAAAAATGCTTGGGCTCCCACTGCATTTTCTATTGCTAGCTAAGGGTAATCCAAGCAGCTACTGGCTGCTAACCCATACTCCTTGGTGTTACATTCACTGGCAATGGAAAATCCAAGGAAGCCCTTTTTTTGCCAAAAATCTAAAAAAAAAAAAAAAAAAAAAGAGTATGCTAGCCAGGTACAGCAGGCAGGTACGGGCTGCCCCCAACCCAAAGCTGCCTATTTGTACCCGGCCAGTTAACAAAAATATATGGAAGCTGTTAATTATTTCATGAATTTAAAAAAAAAAAAATAACATGGGCTTCGCCCAATTTTTGTGTCCAGCCAGGTGCAGCTAGGCAGCTGGGGATTAGAATCCGCAGCGCAGGGTGGCCCAAGCTTTCTGGACCCCCCCCCACTGCGAATTGTAGTCCTCAGCCGCCCCAGAAAATTGCGCCTTCTTAGAATCGCCATCTTCTGGCTCTGTATCCAACTCTCTCAGCGGTCCTGGTTCCGGATGGCACGCTGGGTAATAAGGGGTTAATACCAGCTTTGTTTTACCAGCTAGTATTAAGCCCGAGATTCTTATTGTCAGGCCAAGTTTGACCCGGCCATTAAGAATCTCCAATAAAGGGTTAAAAAAAAAGACACCACGCAGAGAAAAAATACTTTATTAGAAATAAATACACAGACACACTTAGAGACTCCATGTTTATTACTCCCTCTCACCCTTCCACGATCCTGGTCTTCTGTCTTCTTCAACCAATTTAGTTCTGCTATATCAGAAAGCACAGGGGAGGAACAACGCTTCTGCTCCCCGTGCTGTCTAATCACTGAATGAGTGAACACAGACTGCGGGCTGGTAAGCGGTGATGTCACCGCTGCCACCGTTGCATAGTAACCTAAGGAGCGGGTTAGTATAGCAACGGTGATCTCTGATCACCTCATTCCCGGTGCTGCTATTCATCGGCTGTGGCATTACAGTATGTGGCAGCCAATCCCTGCATGTGGGCTGACTCAGTAAAGAGCGCCAACATGCAGGGAGGGGGAATCGATTATGTGCCTGGGCATCTCACCGGTACTCGGTGCTCGCCGAGTATAGCGAGTATTGAGATGCTCGGGCGAGCGCCGAGTACTGCCGAGCATGCTGACACTACAGGACCTTGCATGACGTCATAAATCATGTGACCAGTCTGTAGCCAGTGAGATAATTCAACATTCACATGTGACTGGTCACATGGCTATGACGTCATGGAAGGTCCTTTAGTCATTCTGGTTACTGGGAGGCCACAGCAATGATCGATTCGGAAGCAGAAGCAGCGGGAGACAGAATCTGCAGGAGGCGTCGCGGGACCTGTAAGTGTAATGACAATGTTTATTATTAACTGCATTCTTTATTTTACAGCCCTCTGCAGCCTCGTCACATAACTGTAAAGTCCAAAATCGGTGATCGGACGCAAGATCGTGTTATCTCGATCCCGATCTCTGCAAAACGATCGGGCAAGTCTCCCCGATCCCAACCATCGGGGGGATCGCCCATCACTACCAAGCGCACATGGCTAGTACTCAGAGACCTGGGCTCACAGCGCTCTCAACTTGTCAGTTTCTGCATTGCAGAGAGAAAATGTATCTATGATCCCCTGCCAAGCATTGATGTACTCCATGTGTAATGCCCCAAATATTGTTGAAGACAAATCCTCAGTGATTTTCAATCTTTTCCTTTAAAGATATAAAGCTTTTATCAAAGAAAGGAAAGACAGATTAAGAGATTAAAGAAAGAAAAATTACTAAATAGGTGAATTATAGTGGTTTTACAAATTATCTGTAATGTCCTTGATCGTTGATGCAACAACCCAATCTGTGCTCATTTACTTCCATTTTTTTCTACTTCCTTTCCCAATCTCAAACATACATTTCATATGTATAGTGGTCATAATTGGTGCCCTACTCATCTCTCCCCCTCTGGCAGATCGGTAACCTGTGTACTTCCCCAAAATGGCTGCAGCAGAGGCGTGGGTAGGGTTGTGCAAATCTAAACTATTGAATAAGGGCACTCTGGTATTGCATTACTGCTATAAAAATATTTGAAAAAAAGAGATACGGTACTTAGCTTATGTATTGGCCAATGTATGTGAGCCTTAAGCGGGCTTTACACGCTACGACATCGCTAATGCGGAGTCGTTGGGGTCACGGAACTCGTGACGCACATCCGGCCGCATTAGCGATGCCGTTGCGTGTGACACCGTTAAGCGATTTTGCATCGTTGCAAAAACGTGCAAAATCGCTAATCGGCGACACGGGGGTCCATTCTCAAATCTCGTTACTGCAGCAGTAACGAGGTTGTTCCTCGTTCCTGCGGCAGCACACATCGCTGCGTGTGACGCCGCAGGAACGAGGAGGCTCCCCTTACCTGCCTCCCGGCCGCTATGCGGAAGGAAGGAGGTGGGCGGGATGTTACGTCCCGCTCATCTCCGCCCCTCCGCTGCTATTGGGCGGCGGTTCAGTGACGTTTCAGTGACGTTTCAGTGACGTCGCTGTGACGCCGCACGGACCGCCCCCTTAGAAAGGAGGCGGTTCGCCGGTCACAGCGACGTCGCCGGACAGGTAAGTATGTGTGACGGCTGTGGGCGATGTTGTGCGGCACGGGCAGCGATATGCCCGTGTCGCGCAACAGATGGGGGCGGGTACCCACACTAGCGATATCGGGACCGATATCGCAGTGTGTAAAGTAGCCTTTAGGCTAAGACCGCACTTTGTGTTCATCTACTTGCAGTTCTAAACGCACATTTTGGGCTTAATTGATTTAGCCAAAGTTGCCTTTTTCAGAACTTTAGCGCTGAAAACGCTTGCTTATTTACCGCATTTAAGATGCGTTTTCAGCGCTTTTTACATGCTTTTTCACCTGCGTTTGACAGATGCGTTTTGAACATCAAGACACTGCTAAATAAAGATTAAATAGTCAAACATCATGAAAAAAGAGAAAAAAAAAAACATATAATATTTGAATTAATACAGAAAATATTTATATTTCATGAAATTATAGCGGTTTTATAATATTTAATGTTAAAATAGCAATAAAATCAAAATTTTCTTTAATTTTATTGTCGGACTATGTGTGTGTGTGTGTGTAAAGGGACCTATTATTCTATTATTTTGATGTCAGAAAAGCATGCGTTTTTAAAATCAAAAACGCATGTTTTCAGCACCTAAAAAGCAGGTAAAACGCAGGAAATTTAAAGTTTCTTGGTTTTTGCCATTTCTCATTGACTTCAGTGTTAGCAAAACGCACCCAAAATGGCAAAAACAATTGACATGCTGCTTCTTTGAACGCATGTTTTTTGCCACAAAATATGTAAATTAAACGCAGCCTTTTGAAACGCAAAGTGCGGTCTAGAAATCCCCATTTTCCATTGACTTTGCTGGAAAAACAAAACGCATGCCTTTTGGCATGAAAAAGGTGCTTCTCAAAACGGACCTAAAAAGCACTTGAAACGCAGGTGGAAACGCAAAGTGCGGTCTTAGCCTTATAACCAACGACACGGTAATCTCTTATTTAATTTGTAGTTATAATGTGTTTTCAGCTAGCACCTGTTCACACCTATTGGATGTGTGGGTCAGTCTTTTTGATATATTTGTAGTGCATATCTATACCATGTCTACCCTAACTTTCCTCTGCCACTTGTTGGAGCCAGTACCGTCATTGGCGTTGGTCCATGCTAAGAAATTGGAAGGGACAGGTAGGTTTGGGTTAGACTTTCCACAGTACTCGCAATGCTTCCGAGATCAACATTTTGGTGAAGACTCGTATGGGCTGCAGCAGACTGAACAAAAATACATACCTTGACATATAATGACAAAAAAAAACATTTGCACTCTGAAATGCTAAAGCATGCAAACCATGGTGATTTTATTCTCTATTAGCAAGTTCATGTCCGCCCATACACATGGAAGCTTTTAAACCCAGAGACAGGCTTTATCTTAGTGTAGGAACCCAGTAATGACATATGCCTTGACGTGGCTACTGGGCAGATATAGAAATGGCCATTTTTGTATGCTAAATATCTCATTTTTTTCTTATATTTCCTTAAGCAGTAATGCATGTCTATATTTTTACATTCATGGTTTGTATGCTTTAGCATTTCAGAGTGCAGCTATGTTTTTTTTGTCACTGCAGCAAACTGAAGGCGCCAGTTATGGTGACTATACATGGGAAATGTAGGTAAAGGTTGCTTTAGACCATGTTCAGTTTTTGATTTTTTTGTTTTCTTCCAAGCCGCAACGTAATGATGTGTCTTTTTGGTGCACTTTTGTAAAAACACGAAGTTTTTAGTATAGTTTTTAAAGATTTTTTTTATTTATTTTAATTTCATGTGTAGCAATAGTGTAGAGTGTTCTGGGCACATTTTTAGGGTTCGCTCACACTACCATATAGCATTCAATGATTCTCTCATAATCAGATGCTATATGCCAATGATACTTGGCTCATTTTCTGCTGTGAGCGTGAGTCGAGCGTCATTCACTGTGATCTGATTCTCTTGCATGCGATAATCTAGTTTGGAGATGATGGAGAGATTTAATTTTTCCATGTTCTCTATTGTCTTGTCATTGTTATGTTGGTGTTTATCAGACTGATATACTTCAAGTTCAGCCCAATGTATCTCATGCACCCATAGACTTGGATGGGTGTGCGCCGTCCGATATGAGCTGGCAATTGATGATTTTGTTTCTTCTCATGCCTTATCAACATGAGATAAGGAACACTGGTTGGCACTGCCCCATAAAACAACACTGGAGCCAGGGCTCTCTGATAAAACATCAAACCGTACTTGTTTAAAGCCCGCTTTACACACTACAATATATCTTACAATGTGTCGGCGGGGTCACGTCGTAAGTGACGCACATCCGGCATCGTAAGGTACATTGTAGCGTGTGACAGCTACGTGCGATTGCGATTGAACGGTAAAACGTTGATCGCATACACGTCGTTCAATTGCTAAAAATTGAACGTGAGGTTGTTCAATGTTCCCGAGGTAGCACACATCGCAGTGTGTGACACCCCGGGAACGATAAACAGATCTTACCTGCGTCCCGCCGGCTATGCGGAAGGAAAGAGGTGGGCGGGATGCTTACGTCCCGCTCATCTCCGCCCCTCCGCTTCTATTGGCCGGCTGCCGCGTGACGTCGCTGTGATGCCGAACGTCCCTCCCACTCCAGGAAGTGGACGTTCGCCACCCACATCGAGGTCGTATGGACGGGTAAGTACGTGTGACGGGGGTTAATCGTTTGTGCAACACGTTCAACAAATTGAACGTGCCGCACGCACATACAATGGGGCGTTTACGATCGTAACGTGTAAAGCAGGCTTAAGTTATAAGCTAGCTGTATGCCAGTGAGAGCATGCTCTTACTGCAAAAACCTCACAAAAAGCAGTGTCTTCCTGCAATTTACAAATTTACATGCGAAGAAATTAGAAATTAACATGACACTTTTTTTTCTATCTTGCTGTAACAACTGGAGAAAAAAATCTGAGCAGTACAAGCATTTTTTTCTCATTCAGATGAATGGGAATCTTGTTGCCAGCAAACTTAGAGAGTTTTTTTTATCTGGACATTGGCTTGTAATCACTGGAAAAAAGAATACCCTCGGGGTGGCCATACTCATTAGATAGAAGTCTGTTGGTAGCTGAACAATCGTGACTAAAGCTGGTCAAACTCGAAGAAAACCGGGACCGGCGGGTCTCTGCTGAATTCTTAAAAATACACGGATCCGGTCTGGATATAAGTCTATGAGAACCAGAATCCGGAGATTAAAAATATTGGTAGCAGGAGATAGGGGGTAGGAGTGCACGCGGTGTACTCACTGAACCTCCGTCATGGCGGCAGGCTACTTCTAGGTCATGCTTTCCCTTCTGGAGCCAACCATTAACCCTCATTGAATATTCACTGCTTTCCCCGCCCACCGGCGCATGTAATTGGTTGCAGTTAGACACGCCCCCAGCCTGAGTGGCAGAGTATCAGCTGATCACAATCACAAGTGCCAGGACGGCTGGTGGGCGAAGAAAGCAGTGCAGCTGTCTGCGGCTGAATATCGTGTTATAAAAATAAATTAATAAATAAAACAATCGGTGCAGGGTCCCCGTATTCTGATACCAGCACAGATAAAGCCCACGGCTGCAGTCCCCAGCTGTCGGGCTTTATCATGGCTGTGTATCAAAATAAGGCTTGAGTCACACACTTGCACGAGTTTTGCATCGCATTACCCAGCAGCCGCACACTCTCATGACAGGAGCGTGCATCTGCATGTATTTCTATGCAGCTGCTTGCTTGTGTCCGGAGAGTGTGCGGCTGTCAGGTGATGCGATGTGAGAGTCATGCGAGCGCATCATAAGGCCGGAGTCACACACATGCGCGAGTCTCACATCGCATCACCTGGCAGCCGAACACTCTACTCACAGGAGCGTGCATCTGCATGTATTTCTACGCATTGCACTCTCATGTCCAGAGAGTGTGCTGCTGCCATGTGATGCCGTGCAAAACTCGTGCGAGTCATATGGTTCTTGTGAGCGCACCATAAGGCTGGAGTCACACTTGCGCGAATCTCGCATCGCATCACCCCAATGACCTGATGCTCTCCAGACACAAGCGTGCAGCTGCATAGAACTACATGCAGCCGACCCGCTCCTGTCAGGAGAGTGTATGGCCGTGCTGGGTGATGCCAAAGAAGACTCGTGCAAGTCCCTCGCAAGTGTGACTCCGGCCTAAGAGGAACTGGATGCGGCCTTTTTTTTTTATTTAAATAAATAAAATTTTTAAAAAATTGGTCCCCCCTATCTTCATACCCAGCCAAGATAAAGCAGACAGCTGGGGCTGTATTCTCAGGCTGGAGAGGTCATGACGTCCTCCTCATGAGTTTGGAGGATTACCTGGCAGTAGCTTTACTAGTTCTCTAGTGATAATATGTTGATAAAAGAGTGATTTCATCAAAACTACAGCAAGTAGCCAAGTGAGTGACACATCACTGGAATCAAGGTCTCTGCCTCCACATTATGCTGCTTTCCGATTAGGTGGTAAAAGCCTGGTTCTAGATTCCCATTAACTGTATGTAAATGTATCTAGGACTCAGTACACTTGCACACTCTGAATTGGACAACTAAAATTAGGAAAAGTTGCTGTCACTTCAAAAGTTGGAGTCAGTTATTGGAATGTTACATTTGGAAGATTAGATTGCATGCTCATAGGACAAGGTCTCTCACCTACAATCTAAAGCTTCTGCCCTACATGCAGCAGAGCGGTATAGGAGTGTGACAGCGTGTAACTGTACAGGAATATACAGATCACTGGGCCATCATTATGTAATGTGCAGTGGATTAAGCCTCTGACACACAGCCAAGTACAGTACAGCCTGTTCTACATAGGAATTGCTTCATCTTCCGGCCGATCCCTTCAGAATCCACGTGTTCATATCAGGAACAAACATTAAGCCACAGTGTGCAATGTGCTCCACTACAGACATTCCCAGGCTGGTGACTGATGGGCACAACCGAGGCTGAGAATTAGGATTTATTACCAAGGATACATACAAATATCTGGGGCACATTGTGAGAAGGAGGGAAGGGATGCCCGAAAGACTGATCTTTGCTCATTTAAAGGATTGCGAGCGCACCGGAGGCATCCACCAGTGGACGAGCATGTTGATGGCCATGGTAGCCATTCAGATGAATGTATGAACAGAGCAGATCATCAAACAATCTCTCTACAATTCTACCATTTGCTCTATGTTTCCATATGGAAATCATCCAGAACCAATTGTGCTGGGACGCCATTGACCTACATCCCCATCCTACCACATTTGCTGTATATTTCAATACATTTTTCCTGATGGAAAGCAAATCGGAGAAAAAAAGATATTAACAGGGAAAAAAAAATAATCTTGAAAAACAATTCTTCTTGTCAGTACAATTGCGGAGATAAGCTCAGTTTGGCTGGACAGCCAGGTCTAGGAAGACTTCTGATAGTCCCAAACTTCTTCCATTTAAGGATTATGGAGGCCACAGAGCTCTTAGGAACCTTGAGTACTGCAGAAATACTTTTGTAACCTTGGCCAGATCTGTGCCTTGGCACATTTCTGTCTCTGAGCTCCTTGGGCAGTTCCTTTGACCTCATGATTCTCATTTGGTGTGACATGCACTGTGAGCTGTGAGGTCTTATATATACAGGTGTGTGCCTTTCCAAATCAAGTCCTATCAGTTTAATTAAACAGAGCTGGACTCTAATGAAGGAGTAGAACATCTCAAGGAGGATCACAAGGAAATGGACAGCATGTGACTTAAATATGAGTGTCTGAGCAAAGGGTCTGAATACTTATGGCCATGTGATATTTCAGTTTTTCTTGTTTAATAAATTTGCAAAAATTTCCACATTTGTTTTTTTTTCTGTCAAGATGGGGTGCAGAGTGTACATTAATGAGAAAAATAAAATGAAAATTAACTTTTTTGAACTTACCAAATGGCTGCAATGAAACAAAGAGTGAAAAATTGAAAGGGGTCTGAATACTTTCTGTACCCACTGTAAGTGGCTTGGATGGAACCTGTCGGGCGAGAACTAACTACTCTGCTGTGAACACTGGTTTATAAATCCAGGTCCCCTCACTGTGCAGCTATTTGCCAGGCCGTGTAAAACTGACGCCTGACCTAGGGCCCTGTGCCCCGTCAGTGCAGTGGTACTCGGATGTACCTACCCTGGCGACCACTCTCCTGTGCCCCCGGGTCACCGTTACACGACCCAGCTCTAGACACCTCTCTCTACTCTACTGACTACTGTACCCTCCCACCAGGCTGTCTAGTCATCTGGACTGGCTCTGCCCTCTAGGTGGCCATCCCCTTGTATCTGACTAGCCAATTTCCCCTGGTGTGGAGTGGAAACTGGGATTTTGGTGTGTGTAGATGTCACTGACACTGGTGTTCCAGGTCCCTGGGGAGGATGCAGTACCTACCGTAGTAGTGCCCCGAGTGGTTCAGGGGCGCTACAATGGCACATCATAGCATCCAAAATAAGAAGTGATGCAACTTTGCAAACAAGATTAATAAAAAGTCTTGGTTTGTGTTTACAGCTCTAACGTTGCCCAACAATTTACAAACCTCGAAATCCTACACCCTTTTATTTGAAATCACTGAAAGAAGCAAGAAACAATTTGTAAACAGTGGCAGGTGATAGTAGAAAGGAGAACACTCACATGGCGGGGGGAGGCAGGTGACCCCCAACCACTGTATCCTGCAGCCCCGGCAGGATTATCGTCAACATATGTTGCTTACACTGCTGCCATCCCACTGAATTAAAGTCAAAATTCATTCTATATTTTTTATTGCATATGTTTTTATGCCTGTGTTCTCTTTTTCCGGCATCAATGAAGACAAGGGATGAAAGCTGCAGGCTGATTACCATTAATTGAAGGCTTGGTTGTGTGTGCGTGGTTTTCAGCCAGTCACACAGTGCAAGTTCCATAGTTCTTCTTCAACAGAAACGCTGTGGTTTTCAGATCCCTTTTTTTTTCTTCTTTAGACTTTAAAAGTCAGCAAAAAGTAGGGGATAAAAGGATGCAAGTATGTCTGTAGGATCATACTTTACAAGGTTTGCAAGCTGTTACCATGGCAACATAGGTCTGCTTACATGCTGCATTCAGAAAATTATTTTTTTTGTTAATGAAAAAGTATTTGCAGAGTTTATCATTACCAAGTAAGTAGATACAGGATATTCCTAGCAGCGGCTCACTTCTATATTCATAAAATATTTATTTTTAAAAAAAAAACAAAAAAAAAAACAAAGAAAGTTTGGGGTTTTTTGTCAGTGTGGAGTCCATCTGCTGGTACTCTGCGTGATCCAGACAACCCTGAATGGAGTGGAAGCGCACTCTGTTTTGGCTGGCAGACCCATAGACAATGAATGAATGAATGGAGTGAAGGCCAAGCATGTGCACATCCTCTATTCAAGATCAGGCTTCAGAGCACCGTTATTGGGAGAACCTTATTAATTTGTTTTTGTACAGAAGTAAAACCCATCCGATGTTTGCTCATTGCTGGAATATTATTGAATTTTTGAGTTCTAATCCTAAACAGTTCCCTTTCTAATCCTCTCTCTGGTTCTTTCAGGTCGTCCTCTGGAGCACCCAGCGATGCTGCGAGCAGTAACAGACGTCTCCAGCAGACGCAAGCGCAGGTCAATGAGGTGAGCAGCCCCTTTATTTGCTAATTAATACTTTACCCTCTCTCCTGCAATCCAGATCTGTCACATACTGTATGTACAAGCTGCAGGATATCAATCTTCTTTTTGTAGCCTGTTGATGTCCAATGTCGTCATCTCATCCAATTTACTATGGCAGCGAGGCTGGCACGCCGGGGTTAATTTCCCTGACGTCAGCTTTAGAACCGTGTTATTTCAATCGGTTGATTGCGGTATCAAGAGGGTAGTGGCTTCGTGACACCGTAAGTGTCTCCGCGGTAGTGTTCACAGACCTAGTTCTGAACAATCGCTTTATTCTACATCATTCAAAGCAAAGGCTCGTCAGGTAATTCATGCAGAGAACTGGTTTCCGGCGAACATCTATTTTTGGCCGTCTCTTTTGTATTGTTATTTTTTCACTATCAATGGCTTGCTATGCGTCCACTCGAGCCCCTTCTCTAGAAATAAACTTGCATCCTGCAGCTCCAAATTGCTCTTCTTCCTTCCTTGAAACCAATTACTCAACACTTCCTCAAGCCGAGCTTCAGCTGGGAAGTAGAACAGCGATGGGAAGGAAGAGGTGGACCCAAGTGTCCCGCAGGTGAGTATAATAAAAGATGTTTTTTACAGAGCGGTCTGGGCTCTTATATACAGCATTCTAGAATGCTGTATAAAAGAGGTCACTGGTAGTGGCCACAGCTTATAGGGGAAAAACCTGGTGACGGGTTCCCTTTTACAAAATTTTCTGTTTGTGTTTTTAATCTTATTGAGGGCTCATTCAGATGACCGTTCTGTTTGTCCTGGTCAGTTCCTTTCTTTTTAAGCGGACCTACTGACAAGACCATCTTTTTAATGTGTTTTCTATAGGATTGGATGGCACACGGAAGTGCTTCCGTGTGCCATCCGTGCCCATATGTCCATTCCGTTATTATAGAGAGTAGTAGAGAATGGGTTTCATAGCCGCGCCAAAAGACTACTGGATTCTTCTCAGATTAATGTTTCTTTTATTTCATAACAGGTCAAGTCTACGCGTTTCAGGAGAACACAGCTCCCTTCTTCAGGACAAACCAGCAAAGAATCATCAAATCATCAAATCAATTGAGATTTGATGATTCTTTGCTGGTTTGTCCTGAAGAAGGGAGCTGTGTTCTCCTGAAACGCGTAGACTTGACCTGTTATGAAATAAAAGAAACATTAATCTGAGAAGAATCCAGTAGTCTTTTGGCGCGGCTGTGAAACCCATTCTCTACTACTCTCTGTTATCTGCCTCATGGGGACCGCTGCCGGGACTTGGTGTTACATGCTGCTATAGGTGTTGTGACTGCCACAACCCGAATTGGTGAGTAGGATTATCCTTTGCTTTACCCTATATATATTGGGGTAAGACCCTATTGCGCTTTCTTTTTCCACAGTTTTCACTCATTCCGTTATTATGGAACATGTCCTATTATGTTCCGCAAAATGCGGACCGTGACACAATACAAGTCAGTGGGTCCGCAAAATCCCGATAAGCCACACAGAAGCACTTCCGTGTAGCTTCCGTCTATTAGTGCCATTGCAGTCTATGTCCCACTGCCCTGGCCAGCACAGCACAGTGCGAGCAGCTGCGGGGATGATGAGCACTGCCGTCAAGAGGTCAGCAAAGCTCATTACCTACTGTGATAAAGTGCGCTGAACTCTTGAAGTCAGCGCTTGTCACTGAGTTTCATGCCCGCTGTGATGTCACCTCAAGTCTCACGGGCGGCCTGAGACTGACTAGCGGTGACATCACGAGCTCCCGCGATACTTTGTGGGAGAACACGGCGGTCATGGAACTCAGTGACGAGCACTGACGTCACGAGTTCAGAGAACTTCATCACTGCAGGTAATGAACTGAGCTATCCTGATGACGTCAGCGCTCATCATGCCCTGCAGTGACCTGGCCTGACCTAATGATGTTAGCTCAGGTCACTGCACTGCTCTCCCAGCCAATGGGGAACATTCTATTCTTCATTGACTGGGACAGAGCGTATGGATCATCATAGGACCCCCTTAGTGGATTACTCTGCACCCGGATTTGTTTTTCCTTTTCAATAAATTGGTAAAAGAGGGAATGTGTTGGGGAGTGTTATTTCAAATAAAACATTTTTTGTTGTCTATTTTTTTTATTTATTTTATTACTGACTGTTAATGACAGGGCTGTGGAGTCGGAGTCGGTGTCCATTTTGGTGGAGTTGGTATAAAATGGACCAACTCAGGCTCCTAAAATATATAAAAAATTGGCTATAGCGGTTCAATGCAGTATGTGATTAATAATTTTTTCATAAGAATTTAGGAAAGTTATAAAATGTCCTGTAAATATCTGTTCTATTCCTGATCAAAGGCTCTAGGATTTTAGTTGAGATAGATCTGTGCTGCACTTCAACTACAGGATATAAGTAGTGATGTTACCATTTTACTACAGTGAATTTGTTACAAACATGAGTCCTATACAGTTGAAACCAGAAGTTTCCATACATTTATCTAAAAAGACATATTCATGTTTCTCACTATCTGACATGAAATAAAAATAAACCTTTCCCATTTTAGGTCAATTAGGAACCAAAATTATTTATATTTCCAAATGCCAGAATGAGAGAATGTTTCAAGGCATTTGTATTACTTTCTGCAACGTCATAACCTTACATACACTAAGTAGTATGCTTTTAAACAATATGGGACAGCCCATATGATGATGTCATGTCTTTTGAAGCTTTTGATAGGTTTATTGGCAACATCTGAGTTAGTTAGAGACACACCTGTGGATATATTTTAATGCACACCTGAAATACACTGCTTCTTTGCGTAGCATCATGAGAACGTCAAAAGAAATCAGCCAAGATCTCAGGGAGAGAACTGTGGACTTGCACAAGTTTGGTTCATCCTTGGGCGTAATTTCCAAATATCTGAAGATGCCTCGTTCATCTGTACAAACAATTATATGCAAGTACAAACAAGATGGGAATTTCCAGCCATCATACCGCTCAGGAAGGAGACGGGTTGTATGTACCAGAGATGAACGTGCTTTGGTCAGACATTTGCATATGAACCCAAGAACACAAGCAAAAGATCTTGTGAAGATGCTGGCGGAAGCTGGTAAGATTGTGTCATCCACAGTGAAACGAGTACTGTATCAACATGGGCTGAAAGGTCACTGCCAGGAAGAAGCAATTATTCCAAAAGAAACAAAAAAACAAACAAATTAATGTTTGCAAATGCACACAGGAACAAAGACCTTACTTTTTGAAGACATGTCCTATGGTCTGGTGAAACTAAAATTGAACTGTTTGGCTACAATGATGACCGTTATGTTTGGAGGTAAAAGGGAGGCGCTTTGACACCTAAGAGCACCATCCCAACTGTGAAACTCAGGGGTGTTAGCATCATAATGTGGGGTTGTTTTACTGCAGGAGGGTCTGTTGCACTTCACAAAATAGATGGCATCATGAGGAAAGACGATTATGTGGCAATACTGAAGCAACATCTCAAGACAGTAGCCAGGAACTTAAAGCTTTTGTGGAAATGGGTCTGCCAAATGGACAATGACCCAAAGCATACTGCCAAACTGGTTACATAGTGGCTTAAGCATAACACACGCAATGTTTTGGAGCTGATGTATGGAAAACGCTATAGAATTAATAGCGCTATATAAGTGAATAAAATATATTATCTCAATCCTATTGAAAATGTATGGTCAAAGCCGGTGTGAGCAAGGAGACCTACAAACATGGCTCAGTTACACCAGTTCTGTCAGGAGGAATCGGTATAAATTCTTACCTGCTGTCGTGAGAAGCTTGTGGAAGGAGATCCAAAACGTTTCACCCAAATCACAGTTTAAGGACAATGGTACCAAATACTAATGAAATGGAAACTTTTGAATTTGCAGAAAGTAATTAAAACGCCTTAAACATTCTCTCTTTCTTATTATTCTGGCAATTAGCAACTATACTGTAAATAATTTTGGTTCCTAATTGACCTAAACCAGGAAAAATGTATTCTCATTTCATGTCAGATAGTGAGAAAAACATGCAAATATGTCTTTATAGAGAGCAAATGGAAACTTCTGGATTCAATTGTATAAGGGAGTCGGAGTCGGAGTTGGAGTTTGAATCAGGGAAATTGAGGAGTCGGAGGTTTGGCTTACTCAACATCACTAACCAGGGCTGTAGAGTCAGTATCTGATAGACGCCGTGACATCATTAATGCCAGGGCTTGATGCCAGCAGATATTACACAGCTGGTATAAAACCCATACATTACCACGTTTGCCACTGCACCAGGGAAACGGGTTGAGCTGGGGCGAAGCGCCAGGACTGACGCATCTAATGGATACGCCACTTCTGGAGTGGCTGCGGCCTGCTATTTTTAGGCTGAGGAGGGTCCAATAACCATGGACCTCCCTAGTCTGAGAATACTATACCACAGCTGTCCGCTTTACCTTGGCTGGTAATCCAATTTGGGGGGACCCCACGTTTTGTTTTAAATTATTTAGTTTAAAATAACAGTGTAGGGTGCACTCTTTTTTTAGATTACCAGGTAAGATAGAGCTGCCAGCTATGGTCTGCAGGCTCCCGCTGTCTGCTTCACTTTAGCTGGCTACAAAAAAATAGGGGAGACCTCATGTCTGTTTTTTTGGGTAAATAATGAATTTGTAGCTAAAAACAAGTCTAAACACCCTTTAGAGCCACATGAAAGGCACTAAAGGGTGCAAGATTACAAAATGCACGGGAGTGGGACATTATATCTATATAGCTATTTATCCTCGCTATCTATCTCTCTAGTTTTTGACTGTATATAACCCTCCTTCCGTCTTTTTGCTGTCCGAAAAAAAACAACCCAGCAGGCACACGGATGTAAAACAGACCGTATACGGAACGGATGCGGTTGTCACACGGATGCATATGAGGAAAAACAGACCAATTTTTTTCCGGACCGCAAAAACAGAATGGTCGTATGAATGTACCCTTCGTCCGATGTTTCTATTGTTCCTGAAGTACAATTATAAACATTTCAGAAAGGTTTCAACTTTTATTGACAAATACATCAAATTTATGCAAAGACTCAATATTTGCAGCATTCTCCCTTATTTCTCAAGACTTGGCAGTTGGATATCCGCTTCGGTGGATCAATTTGCCTATCACAAAACACCAGTTAAATGGATGCACTAGGAGCTTGTACAATTGTACATCAGGTTCATAATGATAATGGATAGGGGTGAGGGTGAATACGCTTTCCTGCATTTATACTGTATATCTGGGTCAGTATTGGTTCAACTCTATGATTTTGATGTCATACATTACAAATTGTTCCCCCTCTTGATTTTCAATGGCTTTCTTTGTTGATTATTAATAATAGCGATTTTTTTTTTTTTACTCTGGTATGTGATCTTTATGTAACATTTCTTCTGGCCTCACAAAATTAATGACCTTCCCTTGGCATAGACCATCAATTTCAGATTTGGGGGGGATCCAAAAGTGCAAGTGTATGGGAAGATTTGGGAAAACAGTTGTTGGCCAAGTGTTCACCGACAGCTATCAAAGGTTTATGGCCAGCTATGGCTTGTTCTAGCTTTATTCTAAACACTCCCTTTTTCTTAAAAATATAATTCATTTTCTTTTTCTTTGAAACTTTAGGTGGTTGACATAATGAGAGTCAATGTGGACAAAGTCCTAGAGAGAGACCAGAAACTTTCCGACCTGGATGATCGTGCAGACGCTCTGCAGGCTGGAGCTTCACAGTTCGAGACCAGTGCAGGGAAGCTGAAGAGAAAGTACTGGTGGAAGAACTGCAAGGTGATACTGTCTTCTGTGCTTGTGTTAGTGGTATCCAGCTTCTAAAGTCATCAGTAGCTGTGTATTTTAGACCGTCCAAGAGTAGATGGGGATGTGACAAATTGTCTTCCACCAGTGGTAGGTGGAAAGCAGAACTCTGCACAGTAATATGTTGGATGGGATGGTGTTCCTATAGTCAGGCTGTTATGTCTCATGTTTATAAAGAAGCCGGTGACTGACCCGCCATAATTTATTCTCTCTACAGATGTGGGCAATATTAATTGCAGTAATTGTGATCATCATCATAATTATCATTGGTAAGTACTCAACTTGCAGTGTTGTCTTTGTTTTTAGATTAAAGATGATTTCATCTAATGGCTGCAGATTCCGGTTTGGAAATGCTCTGTGATCCGTGGTTATCACCAGGCATTTCACTACAGTGAAATCTACTTTTGTATGTCAACCCACTGCTCATACACACTAGGGTCCCCTCCTTTCTCATTCTCACACCTCTGGAAACACGTTCAAAGACCACCCGAATGTCACACTGTTCAGCTCTAAACTCACCGAGTGTTATGGCGACTTCTGGCCCTGTTCACACTGCGGAGTCTGGACACGTCACACTATGGTTTCCCTGGTGCTTTTGAGTCGCACAGTCAGACTCAAGCATCGACCAGTTGTGTGCTTATTAGTGATCAGTCTAGCAGGAGTTATTTGCTGCTAGGGTCACAGGTTACAGGAGGACTATCACAGCTACTCTCTGCCCTTTAAAAGATGGTGGAACCTGTTTCTCCACGCAGATTATAGCTTCATTTGTGATACCAGTCCTGGTGCTGTGGTGAGCTGGTTCTGGTGATTTCCTGTGCATTATTTGGTGTGTTCTGGAAATATTCTCGCTGTCCGTTTATTTTCTTCTTGATTCTTTATTTCCTCCTGAGCACGTCTTGTCTTATGTGTGTGTGCCCAGTGAGTTTGAGTTTTTCCCTGTCTATTTATGTGGGATAAACCACTCCTGTCCCGACCCTCCCCGGGCGTGAAGGAGAAGGGGGTATTGACCAAGGCTATTCAGAAGCTATGGTTAGGAAGATGGCCCAAACATCGTCACCATTAGGCATATCTTTGGGAACAGGGGCAAGATAGGACCACCCTAAGGGTTACCTTGTCACACCTCGTGACAACGAAAAAGCATTACAACTAAATGACAATTTCAGCTTTGCTACATCTGTATGTATGATGAATATTTTAATACATGTCATCAATTTCTTGCAGTGTGGAGCGTGTCCTGATCTCCTTACTGGCAGATGTCGGCTGAAGCTGGCTTACAAGACGCTGCAGTTCACCATATCCAATCTGCTGTAACCAAGAGTTTATATTCTGATCTCCAAGTCTTTTATTAGCTTAGTTTTATTTTTCTAACCTCCTTCTTGTTCAGAGTTAAGTGCCTTTACTGTGATATTGTACACTCCTTAATTTAGACACTATTGAGGATTTTCTACACATTTGCACGGTCTTAACACAACTTATTCAGGTCGATCACTTATCCCTTTGATTGTACATATTGATTCTCTATAATGCTATTAAGTCCATATGTTATCTTTTTTTCTTAGATTTTTCTTCAGTCAATAATCACCTGGGAGTCAAGTATTTTTCCCAGTAATAAGAAATCTGAAAAGTTTATTAAGGCTCAGAGCAAATACAGTTTTGTTAGATATTTTTGGGAACCAGGAAAAGACATGAAAGTAGGACTTGTTCTTCTTTCTGCTAGATCCAATTCTGCCTTTGTCTTCAAAAACTGCATGGGTGATTCCAGTCTAGAAAGGACTCTTTTGACAGGTCTGTTTTGATACATACTTATATTTCTCATGAAATAACTAGGGATGATCGAATACCTCAAATATTCCGCAACGCCCATATTCGCCGAATAGGTCTCCGCTATTCAACTATTTGCGAATATTCGATGCGCAATGTAAGTCTATGGGAAACCCGAATAGTTGCCGAATAGCAACTATTCGGGCTTCCCATAGACTTACATTGCGCATCGAATATTCACATAGCGGCGACCTATTCGTCGGTTATTTGCAAAGCCGAATATTGCCGAATATTTGTGATATTCGATCATCCCTAGAAATAACCAATCTTCGGTAACTTTTCTTGGAACAAAGCATTGTCGTTCTCTATATTTAATTTCATGAATTGACATCTGGTGTTACCTTTACTTTTGTCACAAGGGGGAGACCAAACAGTTCGATATTCTCAATATGGAGTGTGCCTGCAAAAAGGGAATGGTAATTACCAGTATTCATATATTTCCAGGGGGATTAACAGTGGAACGGAACAATGCATAGTCTAAGAGTATGTGCCCACGATCAGGACTCACTGCGTCCTGGACCAGCGGTGCCGCATGTCTCTTCCGCAGGAGACCGCAGCTGCTTGCACCCACGATCAGGGTTCGGTGCGCTGCGGTGAGCTCTCCTGCTTGTGTTCTCCCTACAGAGGACGCATGCGATTCCGCAGCAAACAATTGACATGCTGCGGTCTGGAAATCCGCACCGCAGGTCAGTGTTTGCTGCGGAAAACAGAAGCTTAGTGGGCACAGGATTTCTAGAAATCCATCCAATGTTCTTGTACTGTACACCGCAACGTTTTGGACGCAGCTGAAGCATGCTACATCCAAAATGCTGCAAACACTGATCGTGGGCACGGAACCTAAAGGCCCTGTCACACACAGAGATAAATCTTTGGCAGATCTGTGGTTGCAGTGAAATCATGGACATATTGTTCCACGTGTACACAACCACAGACCTGGTACTGATTGTCCACAATTTCACTGCAACCACAGATCTACCACAGATTTATCTCTGTGTGTGACAGGGCCTTAAGAAATATACTTCTGAATTGTCATTTTATGGGGAATTCATGTATGTAATAAAAGGGCCATGTCAGGAAAATGGACTGGTTATTTCTTTCAAAGCTCCCCAGACATCTGTGTTACTTGCCATCATTTTCAGTGTTGCTTTGAATTTATCTTGGTCTTTAATACAGGTCTGCAAATTGTAGATCTCCAACCTTTGTATAACAAGAGTTCCCAAAATGCTGTGGCCATAGATAACCTAAAGATACACCGGGTACAGTGTATCCTGCCTAATTCCATAGAGGTGCCTTTTCCTTAGCCTCTGGCACTCTTCTTGCTCTCAAGCTTTTGCAGACCTCACTACAATTGGACTAGTGGTTGGCAGGGCTATATTCCAAGGTTGCATGATTTTTAAAGTTGCTTATCCCAGGTATTTGCAGTGCAGTTGCTGATGACCTGTTGAATGATGTTGCTGTACCAGTAGCTGATAAAATATGGGTTGGGTAATACTATGCTCTCTTTGAGGAATTGCACATCCTCAAAGTCCACTTTTAGTGGTACCTGCTGAGTGAGTGTACACGCATTTTAGATTTCTGATCCTATACAAACTAAGCCAATGTAAATATGCCATCTTTTCTTAAACCATTTGAAACTTCAGGGAGAAATCCACTGTTCTTACAGCCACCCTGTGCCTTAGTGCTTTTATATACTCACTAGTGCCTTATTGCTATGTCAGAATTCAGCCATAATAGCAGGTTTGTCTCCTGATTTAATGATGAACAGTTTGACTTTTCCCAGTTTTTTTTAATTTTTGCAATTGCCTTTTACCTGTTTATCTAAAACTGGTAAAGTGGAGGGAAGGAGCAGAAGGTACAAAGGGTGATAAAATAACTATTAACAAATTTATTGGGGGTTACCAGTGTTGATTGAGTTACATGGTTGCACCTGTATGAGCAGGACAGGTTTTGAGCTTGTGCATGTAAATCATTAAGGGCAAGGAGAGCCTAAAAATTGCAAAATGCGGACTAGTGTCTTAAGGACATGGTGATTCACTCTTTAACTGGAATAATTGCTGTAACTTCTTGGTCGTCAGTACTGAAATTTGGACTGTGCATACTTTGGTTCATGAGAAGTGAGAGTCCCAAGAACCTCAGTGCTGGTGACGAGGAACATCCTCGTGCCAACTAGTCTCCCCAACTTGTCACCCCGCCAATCCTCTCCACTATGATAAACTTGTTGCACACCTTTTTGTGCCTCTGCAGTTTGTGTGGTGCTTGCATTTTACTCCTACAACCTACTCCTTCTGCATTTGTTAACAATGTACAGATACATTTTTGAGCAGTGTGTTTTCATTGTGAAATTTATTGGAAAACTGAGTCCTTAAAGAGGCGCCAAAGTGAGTTCCTAACAAAGTTTGGAGACCAAAATCTATTGTCCAAACCGTTTATTCTGTCATTGGTGAATAAGCTAGATCGTACGGGAACATTACTGGATAAGTATGAAGGAGGAGGAGGAAACAATTCACAACTTCTGGCAATCTTCATGTAATTCGCTACAGAGTCTTTCCTAAGAGACAGGCATGTCGTATTCCATATGTCACCGAGCGGCCAAGAAAGGTTGTGTTCATCCGTACAGAGTCACTATCGTTGAGGAATTGAAAGGGACCAATCAAGAGAAAATAATTTGGTATTGTCGGTGGTTCCAGACCTTCATTGCTGAAAAAGAAAACCTAAAGCCTGGTTTCACCTATGTGGCCATGCAAATTAAAAAAACACCCATATCTGCACATGCTTCCTATACGCCGCTTCATCCAGAAAAATTTGGTGTTTGGTGTGCCATTTCCAGGCGGCACATAATTAGCCCCATATTTTTTTTAAGCAACAGTGACAACAGTGGTGTACATGAACATCTTTCAAACCTTCGTCAATCAGCTGGACGATGATGAACATAAAATGAGCTACTTCCAATGGATGGAGCAACGTGCCACACGTCGGTTGTCAGCATGACAGAGGTTGAAGGCTTCTTTGGTGACAAAGTAAAGGCACTGTGGCCATCAAGATCACCTATTTTAACACCGCCAGATTTTTTTCCTTTAGGGCCATTTGAAAGGTCAGGTGTACAGTAACAAGCCACGAACATTACAGGCTCTCAGAGGGAACATTTTCAACACCTGCTCCAAAACTTCAGTTTCTCATGCACTAAAGTATGTACAGTCCAAATTTCAGTATGATATACCGTCTTTTAGAACTTACATCACTTTTTCCAGGTAATATAGTGAGTGAATCACCCTGTACATAGTGATCAAAGCTCCAGTTTTCTGACTATGGAGACCAAAGAAAGACCTGTACAAAGACTTTTCAGAAAATTGTGTATAAACTTTATTATTTACTGTACAAAAAATGTATAAAAGTGCATACAAAAAGATAAAATATAACTTATTGGTGAAGACCAGCAGGTGGCGATCTCACATCACATTTTGGTGTACAATAGAAAATAGCAGAAAGCTGGGAGAAATCCTGCGATGTGCTGCCCACAAATGCCACAAAATAGAAAACTGTCCAGTATCAGGTACTAATAGACCTGCAAAACCTGAACAGTTGTGAAAAGTTTTAAAGTGACAAGAGTGACACAGCAATTGCCGCCCAGACAAACCCAGTCAGAATCATAAAGTATAATGCCTAAATGTGAGTTGAGAGTCCAAAAAACCCCGACCTATAGGTTTCGGTTGTAAATCCTTCTTCCGGGGGTTTCTGACTATGCAAAGCACCTGCATAGACCTAGAGTTAAAGGGATGTCTCCTAAAGACAACTCCTGACAATGTAACACATGACATATGGACAACACAAGCAACTCCCATTCTGGCTGGTTAGGGCCATCCTTGTATTACGGGAACAACCATACCTCTACAGGAGAAATGTCTTGTTAAGGCTTCACCAGGTCATTAAGATATTAGGTAGCCAATATCTATCCTTTTTTATGATCGGTGGCAACTGGAAAACCACTTGGAGTAATGACTGCAGAAAGCTTTTAGTACCGCAGCACCCCCAACTTACTGTATTCTTAAATGTTATTTTTCATTGTTGTCTTCTGCCATGTGGAACCCATGATTTCAGTGAGAAGACCAACCTAGACCAGAGGTACAAGACATGTACATTACTGGTCTATATGAAATGTGTTTAGTGCCAACTACTGTATCCTTTCAAACTCTAGATTACTATTTCAGTAATAATTTTCTGTGTTTTTTTTTCCTCATCAAGTTTGAGAATGTGTAATTCTGCAGCACATATATAGGGTTCACAAATGGACAGTAAATGACCTCTTTGGTCATTTGTTGTAAGGGCTTTAGCCAAAAAAATACATATTTTGTTAATAGTGGACTGAACTGGTCACCCAATAAATCCTTATTGTTACTTGCACTGTTTTTCTGAATGTAGTTTTATGAAATTGTAAGCTCAATGCCAATGTGACATCTTTGAAGCCCTCAGGAAAGATATCATTTGTTATCGTGGACACTGATAAAGGGCTTCTGTGTCCTGTCTCCTTCAGTTTTGCAAAAGGATCTCAATTGTTTCCAAAGCTGCCTACAAATAATATTGACTGTTTACTGCTTATTACAGAATGTTACATTTTCTCTGATTTCTTAGGCTAGAGCTAGACACCTACAAGATGCGGTTACATCCATTGACTTCTGATGCAGCCATCTGTAACTGAACATCATGGGTGTATTGTGCCACCTTTTATCCAGCCATTTTGGGATGCAGAGATGGCCGGTGCCTCTTTCCAACTGTCTCTATCCCTAAAGCAGGTATATGAGATTAGAACAGTCCTTGGCCCTATTCGGGGATAAAGCAGTGCAGTCTCTTAGGGGAAGGGAAACCTGGCACCCTCTTTTTTTTCGTAATTTCATACTTTGTAGCAGAGCTTTGTAAAAATTACAATATATATTTAGATTTTTCCAAACTGTGCCAATAGTGCCTTTCTATCTTGAAGGATGCATTTACACATGTCACCAAATCCATATACTGTTATGTGCATCCGAGATTCATTTTTCAGCAATAAAAGTGGCTTTACCAGTGTGCCAGGACTTACATCCACTTCCAATGTGCCACCTGATATCTTGGCTTATTCAAAGTCTGCTAGTCCATCTTGTAAATCAGGTGCCTATCCTAGAAAATACATCACACAAAGGTGTTTTATGTAACCTTTTAATGATTAAAAAAAAATGCTTTGAATTTTTTTCTGTTTTATTCATGAATGGAGGTTAATTTTGATGACAAATTTTAAACCTGTAGTAGATGTACAATTGTCATGATTTAACACTACTGCATTGTAATAAAGTCACTTTCTGCAGTTTGTTGTCTATTTTTTTGTTTAGCACTAATAAATAGGAGCTGGAAAGAGAATTTGTGCAAAATAGGGTCTTATCCAATTAAAATCAAAGGCTCACCTTGTGCGGTTGTGCAAGTCACAACCACCATAAAATGCCTGAGGCCGCTGCAGAACCCACGTAGAGATGCAAACAATGTAAGGAAGAAAATGTTAATCTCCTGGGCCACCAAACCAAGGATGGTCAATGCGTTTCAAAGCCCTCAGAGGCTTCTTCATCAGGACAATCATATACAGGTAAAAGGCAAACATATACAGTACCTTGCGAAAGTATTCGGCCCCCTTGAATTTTTCAACCTTTTCCCACATTTCAGTGTCACACTGTACTCTAAGATGTACAATAGCAGTACAGCACAGTAATGTGGGACTGAGAGGATTCCTGAAACTATCTGAGAAGGTAGTTAGCTGGTAAACCACTAGGGGGCGTAAAAGTGGAGGAAACGTATGAGCAGGGAATTCCCTAGCAGAGGTAATACTAGTCAAGCCCACCAGATGGCAGTAGAATCGTCAGAAAGCCGTGTCACAACATGAGGTCTTGTAAGTACACAAGGGCAAAGCCTAAACGTAGTCAGAGGGAAGCAAATAGTCAGTAGCCGGGAAATCAGAGCCTAGCAGCGAGGGGGAATGTGAAGACAAGACAGAATTATGGTATACAGATAAGGAACGAACAGGGAGACAGCGGGAGAGACACTGATGGAAACAGACAACAGAGGAGGTTACCAGGTCAGGTGAACACGGAGGTCAGGAGGGGGTAGGGCAGACAACAGGTCACTCAAGAGCAGAACACAGCAGAGCCAGAAATATCACTGGCGAAGTCCAAGAGAAACAGTGCCCTAATAAAGCAGCCTGACCTCCAGAACGAGGCAGAAAGGATTAACCTCTAACGTGACCTGCATCAGAAGTGAAACTAAAAAAAAGGCTCAGCTCCAGCTGAGCCAGGAGTCAATCATGACATTCAGGCTTCAAACATAAAGATAAAAATGTTAATGTTATGGTGAAGAATCAACAACAAGTGGGTCACAATTGTGAAGTTGAATAAAATTTATTGCTTATTTTAAACTTTTATAACAAAAAAATAATAAACTGAAAATTGGGGCGTGCAATATTATTCATCCCATTTAGATTAATACTTTGTAGCGCCACCTTTTGCTGCGATTACAGCTGCAGTCGCTTGGGGTATGTGTCTATCAGTTTTGCACATCGAGAGACTGAAATTCTTGCCCGTTCTTCCTTTGTAAACAGCTGGAGCTGAGTGAGGTTGGATGGAGGCGTTTGTGAACAGCAGTTTTCAGCTCTTTCCACAGATTCTCGATTGGATTCAGGTCTGGACTTTGTCTTGGCCATTCTAACACCAGGATATGTTTATTTGTGAACCATTACATTGTAGATTTTGCTTTATGTTTTGGATCATTGTCTTGTTGAAAGATAAATCTCAGTCACAGTCTCAGATCTTTTGCAGACTCCAACAGGTTTTCTTCAAGAATGGTCCTGTATTTGGCTCCATCCATCTTCCCATCAATTTTAACCATCTTCACTGTCCCTGCTGAAGAAAAGCAGGCCCAAACCATGATGCTGCCACCACCATGTTTGATAATGGGGAACATATCGTTTGGCATTGTGCCCAAAAAGTTCGATTTTGGTTTCATCTGACCAGAGCATCTTCTTCCACATGTTTGGTGTGTCTCCCAGGTGGCTTGTGGCAAACTTTACACGACAATTTTTATGGATATCTTTGAGAAATTTCTTTCTCCTTGCCACTCTTCCATAAAGGCCAGATTTGTGAGGTGTACGACTGATTGTTGTCCTATGGACAGACTCTCTCACCTCAGCTATAGATCTCTGCAGTTCATCCACAGTGATCATGGGCCTCTTGGCTGCATCTCTGATCAGTCTTCTCCTTGTTTGAGATGAAAGTTTGGATGGACGGCCGGGTCTTGGTAGATTTGCAGTGGTATAATACTCCTTCCATTTCAATATGATCGCTTGCACAGTGCTTCTTGGAATGTTTCAAGCTGTGGAAATCTTTTTGTAACCAAATCCGGCTTTAAACTTCTCCACAACAGTATCACAGACCTGCCCATTGTGTTCCTTGGTCTTCATGATGCTCTGTGCTTTAAATGGAACACTGAGATTATCACAGAGCAGGTGCATTTATACAAAGACTTGATTACACACAGGTGGCTTATATTTATCATCATCATCAGTGATTTAGGACAATATTGGATCATTCAGAGATCCTCAATGAACTTCTGGAGTGAGTTTGCTGCACTGAAAGTAAAGGGGATGAATAATATTGCACGCCCCAATTTTCAGTTCATTAATTTCTACAAAAGTTGCTAATAATATATAATTTAAAGTATATAATATGTATTAGATATCTATGTATAATATATGTATAAAATATGTAGTTTTTTAAGGTATATATCTAGGTATGTATGAATATATATATCTATGTAGCGATATGTCTATCCATATGTATTAGAGCCAGAAAAGGACACATGGTGAACAGCCGTCTCGCCCATCTCTTCAGCTGTTCACAAAAAACTCAGCCCAGTGAAAAGACAAGTCTCTATAGATATATAATGTAAGGCTTTGCTCAGGTAGGCATAGGCAGGGTCACATGACGACACAGTATCTTCATAAAATTCCAGCCGTTTATCAAAAAACTTGTCATAAACGGCAAACATTAAACATAACAGGCCTCTCCTGGTTTAAGGCAAAACCATAGCACGACCACATACCGTGGGCTTCCAGTCCAATACAGTCTCTATGGGAGACACACA
Source organism: Anomaloglossus baeobatrachus (assembly GCF_048569485.1). Lineage (NCBI taxonomy): Eukaryota > Metazoa > Chordata > Amphibia > Anura > Aromobatidae > Anomaloglossus > Anomaloglossus baeobatrachus. The sequence goes on along the minus strand of NC_134363.1, from coordinate 127,985,697 downwards.
CACACACTGTACACACTGGCTCCTACCAGCGAACACCTCTTGCTGTGGTTCCTTCCAAGAACCCAGAGATACTCTGCAGACTTCTGTCTGTCTCTCCTCCAGGAGAGGTTCGGTCCTGTAGCCACAGCACTAACCAGCCTGGCTTGCACACTACTTCCAGTCTAAACCCAGACTGAATTCCAGAGCCCTGTGTTCAGCCTCCACACAGGCTGATACATCCAGAGCTCCCTGCTCTGCTCTCACCCTCTGCAGAACACACACTGAGGCTGGACTCACACGAGCGTATGGCATCCGATGCGAGAGCATCGGATGCGATATGCTAATGCCCCCTGGCTCAGGCTCTGCTGCGAGCCTGAGCTGAGTGTCATGCGACTGTAACCCGATCTTGCGATCGGGTCACAGCTGTGAAGCTGTGTGCGGGCGCTGCGGAGGAAAAGGAGGGGTTAATCCCCCCATCTCCTCCACTGTCAGCCTGTGCGTATATCGCACTGCACTGGGATAACATCCGAGTGCAGTCCGATGTATCTCTCGCATCCATTCACTTGAATGGGTGCGAGAGATACGGCGGTAGCAGCAAAACGCAGCATGCTGCCGCTTTTCTCGCATCCAGAATCTGGATGCGAGAAAAGCTGACCAACAGCTCAACCTCATTGCCTAACATTGGTCAGAGTGCAATGCGAGAATTTCTCGCATTGCACTCGTCCGATTTTCACGCTCGTGTGAGCGTACCCTGACAGTCTAGATCCAGTCTCCTCTAGACTGCCCTAGACACTCTGCTCCAGGTTTAGAAACTCAGGATTGATTTAACCCTTGGAGCCACACCCACAGGTGGTAAGGAGTGTTTAATCAGCCTCACACACCCTTTCATGACTCTGAATGTAATGCAATCCTGTGGAACCACAGGTCCCAGCCAATATTCACATTGCAGAGCACCAACGCTTCTGCAAAACATACCGGCCATTTATAATGCAGCCGGTTGATGTCTCACAATATATATATATTAACAGGTGTCAGTAATAACCCAAATGTTAACTCTATACATTCCAGAACCAGCTCAAGAGAACAGACATAAATGTGAACAGAGCTTGTAATGAACAATGTTATCTGATTTTCAGGATGATAAAAACAGGTAAAAAAAAAAAACGTATATAAACAATGGTGATATATGACAGAAATTTTAAAAAATTACAAGGGATAAATGGAGGAATCAAGCAATGATGCGATAATAAAACAAGAAGCTAGAAACCAATATTATAATAGACAGCTGTAATGTCTCGCTAAATCCATTCTGTTATTGACCCCATATGGGAGCCTGGTGTTTAAGAGAAACATCCATTTGCTTTTTCTTGCCAGGATTTTTTTATGATAATCTCCCCCTCTCTCAGGTTTTTTAACCTGCTCTATACCTAAGAAAGAAAAACCTCTAACATCCCCTCCATGCACTTGTGAAAAATGTCGGGAAACTACGGATGCTCCCGCTATTGGTAAATTAGCAGTATTCGAAAGATGCTTTCTGATTCTTTTTTTAGGGTATTCATTGTACAACCTACGTACTGTTTGCTGCAAATTTCACAATTAATTAATTCACTTTTCTCTCTGGGACACCACATTTCATTACTAAACAATTCTTGATAGTTAAGTCACAGTAATAAACTTCGTTTCTTAGTGTTTTTGTATATGATGGCATATGCAAATACAATTTTTTCTTTAATTTGTATACAAAAATATTTTTTCACATAGCACATTGTTGTATTCATATGTTCTCATTGTATTTTCTTTTGCTTTTTTCATAAAAACATATTGATGACAAAAACATATTTAGTGAAGTTTCCTCTATTTTCTTTTTTCTTCACTTTTAAATTTTTTTTTGCTATTCATTCAATTTTCCTTTTTCTTTTTGTCATCTTTTATATCTTCCCCCATTCTTTATTTTTAAAGTAAGTGTACATTCAAATTACTTTTCAAAATAAGCTGTGTGGTGTGTACATGAAGGAAACACTATTTCTGGTCATTATATGATTGTCTCCTGTATTTTCAGAAGATTTTTCTTCTGAAGGCTGAATCTCAGATTTTCAGTTGACCCTCGGCTGATGTGAGATTAGCTGTGATATCTCCCATATACTGCACAGCACACAGAGATGAATTCCTGCTTTTTATCCCTGAGTCACTACACAAAAGTATCAGCTGTGGCATGGAGGACAATATGCAGCAGTACTGATCAAGGCAGATGTGAATTTAGCTCTATGGTGAGGGAAGATACTTGTTAGAAAGCTCTGTGTGATGCTTGACACTATGTGGCGTAGTGTTATACTAGTCACTTTGTGGCTCTAGATACTACTTGCGTGCAGTGTGAACGGAGAGGTAGTCAAACAAGCCATGATCAAGAACCAGGAGGACACAACAGAACACAGGGAGCAGGCAGAGACAAGATCAAGATAAAGATGAGGGTCAGGATTCCAGGAGAGTACTTATAGGATACAGGGAGCAGGAGGAGACGCGGTCAGGAGAAGGTCCAAGGTCAGAAGACAGGAGGTAACAACAAAGTCAGGGTGGCTGGCAGAGCACAGTCAACTACAGTCCAGGGTCGAGAAGCCAAGATCAGATAACTGTACACAAACGAGAGCCAAGAGCACTTACTGTGGAACCAGGAAATATGACTGGCGACGTTCCAGGTAAGCATGCTCCCTAATGAAGCAGAGCAATCACCCAGAACGAGGAGAATCTGAAAAAGCCCCTCTCAGCACCAGCGTAGGACCCAGTCCTGAGAAACAACCCGTTCACAGGAGCTCAAGACAAACAGCAGAGCATCTAAACCTGCAAAATGCCCTGTGCAACAGAACAGGCAAGTACCGACTCTGCAGGAGAGCATGGCAGAACATAACAGAGCACAAGATGCTCCGCACATCGAAACCATGACACTCTACATGATAGTTCTGTCTCCCTCTACCTTGACTGGAATTGAATTCTCAAATTTTACAAAACCCTATTTGCTTAGATGTGGATGATTGCAATTCGCCTCTGTGCATATACAGCAAAATGGAAGCCATCATACTTCTGAACTGTAAAAGGCCATCAAAATGTAGAATAAAAAATCCTTATGCTCACTTTACTGTTCACATCTCCTACCCCTTTGCTCCACCTCACCATCACCCATTCAGTCCTCTAGCATCTTTAGATCGCCACATCAGATTTGATTAATTTCTGCAGATATAAGGTAAGATCATGTTGCATGTTATGACAGCTTGACGCCATTCCCTTTGGAGAACACTTGCAAAGAAACCTCCAGGGCTTCATTAGATCCGAAATTTCAGGCCCAGTGTGAATGGTGGATATCTGAAGATACGACGAGGAGTAGTTGGGTAACGGTGTGGAGCGTAGGGGTCGAAGAGGAAAGCGGTAGTTATACATTTTTTTTTACATATTACATTTATTATGCTCTTGGGTTTGCAAAATATAGAAAAAATCCGGCACACTGGGAATATAGTATTATGCTTGAAAAAAGGACAGAGTCTTCAATATCATAGTATGCAACCTCTGCACCAAATAAGACCAATTCAGTTCATAAATGCTGCAAAAATTGAGACTGTTAATCTGATTCGGCAGCACAGAAAAATCCAATCTGACGTTTCAACCTCATCAAGGTATTTATCAAGGATATCTATGTATAGGGAGCCAGGCTGTGGGAATGTCCAATACCCCACCCATTGCCACTCCTCCAGTATCTATTGGACATTCCCACAGCCTGGCTCCCCATACACAGATATTCTTAGTAAAAACCTTGAAGAGGTCGAAACGTCGGATTAGATTTTTCTGTGGTGCCGAATTGGAATAAAAATGTCACTTTTTGCAGCATTTATGAACTCAATTGGTCTTATTTGGTGGTAGTTTGCAAAGAGATAAGGGCATAACAAGGGACATTAACACTAGAAGTCCCAGAAATTTTGAGCTCCCCCATGTAGTCCCAAAAGAGGGTCAAATGACATACAATAAACTGAATAGAACTAACTAGAAACTAAATCGCTAAACTCAATGGAAAACAACAACCTTCTGTGGTGCGACAGTAATGGCCTTAATTACAGAACAAAAGATGGTGATTATAGGATGTTGGCTAAAATCCTTCAGGTCATTCGACCGTCTCTGGGTTCCAAAGGTAGAAATGTTAAATGACCCCTCTCTGGGACTTCTAGTGTTAAATTAAAATTTTTCGGTAAAATCCACGCTAACAAGCAAATTAAATTTTTCTTGATCCGCTCATTTCTATTCTTATCAAATATGGAGGATTTAAAGTCAGCTTACCCATCCATTAATGGAGCTGGGCAACAGATTCCAGCAGTGTCAGCCGAGCAATGTAGGCAAAGGGAGGGAATAATCCGGCATCCAAGTTCAATAAAAAAATAAAAATTTAATTGGAGAATTCTTAAAAAACTTTCAATCCATAGGTAAAATGAAACCCGCAATGGTCAGGAATGTCCTAGTTCGTACAAACGCGTTTCGGACTCGCTCGTTGCGCTATTCATTGTATCAAGTCTGAAACGCATTTGTAAGAATTTGGACTTTCCTGATCACTGCGGTTTTCATGTTACCTATGACTTGAAAGTTTTTTAAGAATTTATCAATACAATTTTTTATTTTTTATGGAACCTGTATGCTGGATTATTCCCTCCCTTTGCCTACATTTCTATTGTTTTCCCATTTTCATCCCATCCTAACCTGGGTCTATTTTTCTCTCTTTTATTTTTCCTTTGTAATATGTGAGTACATTGCAAAATTAGGAAATAAAAACTGTTGAACATCTTCCAAAGAAGGATATTAAATGTTAGAGATGATTTCTAGCAAATTGCTTATTCTTAGGACTGTGTGTTCCATGATTTATATGAAACAAGCTTTCTGTTACCGGCCACGCCAACAATACAAGCTAAAACGATCCATAACCTCAACGCTGGAACATTATATGATAGGCTAGTAACAATGCAAAGCAGTAACATAATGTAATGTTGACTCTGGCAATTTAAAGTTCATATCGATGATTAAAAAAATAATTTGTTGTAGAATTTCAGATTCTTTCAGCTTATAATGCAATAAAATAAAAGATGATGTTTATAATATAGAAGAAATGCACTGCCTAAAGTAATCTTGTCCTAAGAAAGTAATGGTTGTTGGTTTCAGTATGCAAGAACCATAAATAATATCATGTAGCATCTGAACAAAACAGCTGTTCAGTCAAAAAAAAAATCTACAGAACAAGTATCAAATATAACGACAGAAAGCCAACTGCAAAAGGTATTTCACTCTGTCCCACATAGACATCTGAAGGGTAAATTAAGATGTATAGACTTAGGCGGGCTTTGCACACTACGACATCGCAGGTGCGATGTCGGTGGGGTCATGTCGAAAGTGACGCACTTCCTGCGTCGCTCTCGACATCGTAGTGTGTAAATCCTAGATGATACGATTAACGATCGCAAAAGCGTCGTAATCGTATCATCGGTGTAGCGTCGGCGAATTCCATAATTACGCTGACGTGATGGTCCGATGATGTTCCTCGCTCCTGTGGCAGAACACATCGCTGTGTGTGAAGTCGCAGGAGCGAGGAATATCTCCTACCTGCGCCACCGCGGCTCCCGTCGGATATGCGGAAGGACAGAGGTGGGCGGGATGTTTACATCCCGCTCATCTCCGCCCCTCCGCTTCTAATGGCCGCCTGCCGTGTGACGTCGCAGTGACGCCGCACGACCCGACCCCTTAATAAGGAGGCGGTTCGCTGGCCACAGCGACGTCGCACGGCAGGTGAGTGCATGTGAAGCTGTCGTAGCGATAATATTCACTATGGCAGCTATCACAAAGATATCGCAGCTGCAACGGGGGCGGGGACTATCGCGCTCGGCATCGCAGCATCGGCTTGCGATGTCGTAGTGTGCAAAGCCCGCCTCAAGGCTGCTTTTCACGCTCGTGAAAGCACCCGACCCTGTCGGTTGTGCGTCACGGGCAAATCGCTGCCCGTGGCGCACAACATCGCTAGGATCCGTCACACGGACTTACGGAAGTGGTGTAAGCTAAGACAGTGCTGGCTCCACTATTTAACTTATTAATGATATAGAAGATGGGATTAATAGTGTTGTTTCGATTTTTGCAGATAACACCAAACTATAAACTTGTCACGGTTGTCTCCCTGTTTTCGGAGACTAGAGGCAGCTTGAGGACTGGAGCCCCTTATCTCTATCTGGGTCTCTTCATTTAAATGTGGTTTTGTTTCATTAAGTACCTAAATGGTTAATGTCAACTTCTCCAGCAGTCTTTAGCCAAGTGCTTCAGCTGCAATTACTTTATATTCACGCCTGTCAGGTTTAAATAGAGGTGTTACCCAGCAATCCCTGCTGTTGATACAAATCCATTTGTATACTGGCCCACTTGGTGGAAGGAGCTGAGTTGAAGACTTCCAGAAGCCGGACCTTATCCTATTGTGTTGCGGTATTTCCTCTGATTGTTTTCCTGTTCTTGTGTTTCTGTATTGTAATGGCGAGTCTAGTGACCTCATTGGCCTATGCACTAGGCAGGGTGAGTTTAGGGCCAGTTGAGGGCCCAAGGTATCCTGCTCTTCGACAGGTTGAAAAAACCTGTATAAAGACACTAGGGAGCTAAGGAGTCAGCTTGAGTTCTGGAGGTGCCCCTTCACCCCTCTCCCTAGCCGCAAGGGACCTCCGTTGTATTATGTTCCCGGTGTTCCCCCCTGTTTGTGGTGTTGTTTTGGTGTTTTTTTGTTGTGTGTCAGACTCTTTTTTTGGTCTAAATGCACTCGCCACGCTTGTAGCGTGACATACAGTATATAGCCGGTGTTCCCCCCTGCTTGTGGTGTTGTTTTGGTGTTTCTTGTTGTGTCAGACTCTTTTTTTGGTCTGAATGCACTCGCCATGCTTATAGCATGGCATACAGTATATTCAGTGGTTGGAAAAGGTATTCATACTTCATTAACTTTTCTATCTTTTTTTCACATTTCACCCACAAACTTTAATGTATTTTATTGGAATTGTATGTGATATGCCCACACAAAGTAACAGGTATTTTTAAAATGTAAAGGAAATGATATATGTTTTGTTTTTTTTTAATTAATTAAATTAAATATAAATCTGAAAATTGTGATATGAATTTGTATCCATTCCCTCAGTCAATACTTTGCAGGACCACCTTTTACTGCAATTACTGCTGCAGGTGTTTTGGGGAATGTGTAGGAAGGTGCTCTAATCAGATGAGACCAGATAGACTAAATGCAAAACGTTCTGTGTGGTTGAAAATTGACACTGCCCATCACCCTGAAAACACCATCTACACAGTCACACTTGGTGGTGGCAGCATCATGCTGTAGAGAGGTTTTTCTTCAGCAGGGACAGGGTAACTGGTTAAAGTTGATGGGAAGATGGATGGAGCTAAATACAGGGCAATCCTGAAGGAAAAACTGTTAGAAGCTGCAAAAGACTTGAGACTGGGGCATAGTTTCATCCAGCAAGATATCGAGTTTAAACATACTATCAGAGATACAATGGAGGGTTTAGATCAAAGCATATTCATGTGTGTGAATGGCTCAGTCACAGTCCAGACCTAAATCCCATTGAGAATCTGTGGCAAGACTTGGAAATTACTACTCACAAACGTCTTCATCCAATCTCACTGAGGTAGAGCACGTGTGCAAAGATTAATGGCCAAAAATGTTAGCCTCTATATGTGCAAAGCTGGTAGAGATAAACCCCAAAAGACTTGCATCTGTAATTGCAGTTAAAAAAGGTGGTCCTAACAAGGTATAGATTCAGGTGGGCTAAATACGAATAAAATTCATGATTTTCAGATTTGTTTTTTTTTATATATATATATATATATATATATATATATATATATTTATTTATATTTAGTGTACAATTTATCATTCCCTTTATACTTCACAAATACTTGCTATTTTGTATTGATATATCACATAGAATCCAAATAAAATACATTTATGCTTGTGGGTGTCATTTTTATCACTTAGCAAACTGCAAAGTAAATGAGCAAAAGAGAAATCTAAATCAACACTTTGTTCGGTGTGACCACCGTTTTGTGTCAAAACAGCATTAAGGTTCTTATTGATACACTTGAATACCTACACAGTGGAACCTTGGATTATGAGCATAATTTGCTCTACAAAGGTAAAACTACTGCACTTCCCATTCCCTGAAAAATCTAGGGTAGAAGGTATGGCTTCCCAACAGCTGAGAAGCCATGGGTTCAAGACCAGTGATGGTAGGTACTCAGGGCATACTGAAAATTGTAGCTATTCAACAGCTAAAGAGTCTTAGGGGCTTGAAGATCACTAGTGACCACAGGCTTTCAAAGAGTGCAGGAAGTTGTAGAGATTTTGTTAGATGGTATGCCATCCAAGCATGTTGTACAACAGAGAACAGTAGAGAAGGGTTTCAATACCTCGCCAATGATCGACAATCCGGGAGTGTCAGATTAATGTTTTCTTTATTTCATGCACAGGTCAGGTCAACGCGTTTCAAGAGGCTCCGCTCTCTTCATCAGGACAAGCTGGCTAAAAACATCAAATCTCAAAGATTTGATGTTTTTAGCCAGCTTGTCCTGATGAAGAGAGCGGAGCCTCTTGAAACGCGTTGACCTGACCTGTGCATGAAATAAAGAAAACATTAATCTGACACTCCCGGATTGTCGATCATTGGCGCGGTATTGAAACCCTTCTCTACTGTTCTCTGTTGTCTGCCATTTTGGGGACCGCGGCTGTGATTGGAGCTACATGCTTGCATAGGAGTTGTGACTTTCACAACCATCTCTGGTGAGTAGGATTGCTCATCTCAGACCCCTTATATACCGGGTGTGAGGTAGCGCGGTCGGCTGCGCAGCAGAAGACACGGGATCCAGGCATATAGGTTCACAGCACACGGTGTTTAATGTCCAAACAAAAATCCACAGCAATATACATGTCTCTCCAGCAGAGACTCAGGGAGTTGTGATCACTCCCTCACACCCGGCACACCTGCCCCTCGTTCCTGTTTCCATTTAACCCTTCCTTCAGCCTGTAGGGAAACAGCATTAACCCTAGAGTGGATTTACTTTCTATCATGGAGTGAGCACAACCGGGGCGAGACATACCGGCCGTCATAGATAACCCCGGTCACAGTCTCACATACCCCCCCCCTCAGTTCAAGCGAGCGGGGTTGAACTCCTGCCAGCAAACACGGGCCGCGGGACAAGGCATCGGCGTTGCCCTGCAACCTACCGGCCCTATGTTCAACCGTAAACCGGAAGTTCTGCAGAGAAAGGAACCACCGGGTAACCCGGGCATTCCGTTCCTTGGCGGACCTCATCCAGACCAGTGGAGAGTGATCCGTCACCAAGCGAAACTGCCGTCCCAGCAGGTAATAGCGTAGGGACTCCAAGGCCCACTTGATCGCCAGGCACTCCTTCTCCACTACGCTATAATTCCGCTCGGGAGGGGTGAGCTTCCTACTTAAGAAGGTGACGGGGTGTTCCTCCCCCTGAACCACCTGAGACAACAGTGCCCCCAGGCCGACCTCTGAGGCGTCAGTCTGTACTATGAACTCCTTCCGGAAATCAGGGTGTACGAGAACGGGCTGTCCGCACAGGACCCCCTTCAGGGCCCGGAAGGAGTCCTCGGCCTGCGGAGTCCAGCGTACCATGACGGACTTCTTGCCTTTGAGAAGGTCCGTCAAGGGGGCTGATAGTCCCGCAAAATCCTTTACAAACCTCCTGTAGTACCCCACGATACCCAGGAAGGCCCTAACCTGCTTCGTGGTCAGGGGTCTAGGCCACTTCTGGATCGCCTCAACCTTGTTAATTTGGGGCTTAATCACTCCTTGGCCTATCACGTAGCCCAAGTAGCGGGCTTCCGTGAGTCCCAACGCACATTTCTTGGGATTGGCTGTCAATCCGGCTGTTCGAAGCGCGTCCACCACCGCTTGTACCTGTTCCAAGTGGGTCTGCCAATCGGAGCTGTAAATAATGATGTCATCAAGGTACGCTGATGCATACGCCTGGTGGGGTTCCAGCACCAAGTCCATCAACCTCTGGAACGTGGCCGGAGCGCCATGTAACCCAAAAGGCAAGACAACATAGTGGAAGAGACCCTCCGGCGTAACAAAAGCGGTTTTCTCCTTGGCGGACTCCGTCAGTGGCACCTGCCAGTACCCCTTGGTCAGGTCGAGCGTGGTAAAATATCGCGCCTGTCCCAGCCTATCAATCAGCTCATCCACCCGGGGCATGGGGTAGAGATCGAACTTGGATATTTCGTTCAATCTCCGGAAGTCATTGCAGAACCTTAAGGAGCCATCGGGTTTTGGTATTAGGACAATGGGACTAGCCCATTCACTCCGGGATTTTTCGATGACCCCCAGGCGTAGCATTGTCTTCACTTCTTCTGATATGGCTTGTCTTCGAGCCTCCGGCACGCGGTATGACTTCAGGCGTACCTTCAGGTGGGGCTCGGTGACAATGTCATGTCGTATCAGACTGGTCCTACCCGGCAACTCGGAGAAGACATCGGGGTTCTGCTGAACCAGCCGTCTGGCCTCTCGCCTCTGTTGCTTGGTGAGGGCTTCTCCGATCCTTACTTCCGGTTCGTCCTCTCCGGAGGTCGCTGAAGCCGGGAGTGAACGACCCGAAGAGGAGGGAGATGGGGGAAACTCAACCATCAGGCTTTCCCGTTCCTGCCACGGTTTTAATAGGTTGACATGGTATATTTGTTCAGGTTTCCGCCTACCGGGCTGCAATACTTTATAGTTGACCACCCCGACTTTTTCCTTTATCTCGTAGGGGCCTTGCCACTGAGCCAGGAATTTACTCTCCGCCGTGGGGATTAATACCAACACCCGATCCCCGGGTTTAAAGGTCCGCACGGTGGCTTGTCTATTATAGCGGCCGCTTTGCGCGGCCTGAGCCTCCTGTAAATGCTCCTTCACAATTGGCATGACCGCGCTTATGCGGTTCTGCATTCCTAAAATGTGTTCAATCACACTTTTATGGGGGGTGGGCTCTTGCTCCCATGTTTCCTTTGCCAGGTCCAACAATCCCCGGGGATGTCGCCCGTATAACAATTCAAAAGGCGAAAACCCCGTGGATGCCTGTGGCACCTCTCGGATGGCAAACATCAAATAGGGAAGCATCATATCCCAGTCCTTCCCGTCTTTGGAGATCACCCTTTTTAGCATGGTTTTCAGGGTTTTATTGAATCGTTCTACTAACCCATCCGTCTGAGGATGATACACAGACGTACGCAACTGCTTGATCTGGAGTAGCCGGCATAGTTCTTTGGTCACTTTAGACATGAATGGGGTCCCCTGATCCGTAAGGATCTCCTTGGGCAACCCCACCCGGCAGAACACAGAAAACAACTCCCGAGCTATAAGCTTCGCCGCAGTATGTCTGAGAGGTATCGCCTCTGGATACCGAGTGGCATAGTCAACGATCACTAGGATGTGTTGGTGCCCTCGAGCAGACTTTACGAGGGGCCCCACCAGATCCATCCCTATCCGTTCAAAAGGGACTTCTATAATGGGTAACGGCACCAACGGACTGCGAAAGTGGACCAGTGGTGCGGTAAGCTGACACTCCGGGCAGGTTTCGCAGAACCGTTTTACCTCCCCAAAGACCCCGGGCCAATAGAACCTTTGCAATATTCGCTCCTGCGTTTTCTTGACCCCTAGGTGGCCACTCATCAGATGTTTATGAGCCAAGTCGAGGACCCGCCAGCGATACGGCTGGGGCACCACCAACTGCTCCACCCCCACGCCCCGTATTTCATCTACCCGGTAGAGTAAATCCTGTTTAAGAGCGAAATGGGGGTACCTTACCTGGGCACCGGGCAGCTGGGCCACCCCGTCAATTACTAACACCCTATTCCGGGCATGTATTAACGTAGGGTCCTGGAGTTGGGCTGTCCCAAACGCATCCGGGGATGCCTCCAAGTCCGGGATGGGCTCGACCGTCTCAGCCTCTCCTGCCAATACCTCTAGGGGCGACCTATCGGGTTCACATTCTGTCCCTATCATGGGGACCCCTACGGCAGGTGTCCCGGATTCAGGATTGTAGGGCTCAGGCCCCGGACTGACCAATATCGGAGGGGACCTAGGGGTTCCCTTCCATAAAGTCCAAAAATAGGGCAGATCCCGTCCTAGGATCACGTCATAAGGAAGAGTGTTAAGCAGTCCCACCTCATGTTGCACCTGACCGCAAGGTGCTGTGATGGTGACAATCCCCGTGGGATAGTCTCGGCGGTCCCCATGTATGCAAACCACCCCCACGGTACGTCCTGTGGCCTTTACTTTAGCCCTCAAGGTGGATCGCACAAGGGTCACTAAGCTTCCGGAATCCAACAATCCTGTAACCGGACATCCATTCACCTGTATTTGGCACAAGTGGGGCTCAGTCTCTGGGGGAACCAGGTCAGCGGTACACACCACCTGAGCATACATTGAACCCCGCCGGGTAACCCCACAATCCATGGGCTCCGTGGTCAGGGGACACTGGGCTTCCATATGTCCCACCCGCTGGCACCGCCAACATCTAATAGGGAAGGAAACCCCCTTGACAAGTTGTCGTTTAGGGTACATGGCCTTCCGGACCTCAGGAACGGCGGGCGCGGCCTCAGCCAGGATGGTAGCGGACTCCTGTACCGGTGTCGGCGGTGGGTCCTTGGCCCTAGGCTTGGAGGGGCCGGACCGACGGGCGGTACGCAAAGTCTCAGTGTCCCGTATCAAGTCCTGCGTAGCCACATGCCGCTCTACCAGGGACACTAATTGGTCCAGGGTACTCGGGTCACCCTGTCCTACCCACCGTTGAACGGTGCCGGGTAAAGTGCGCACAAAACGATCCACTACTACCCTTTCCACCATTTGCGCCGGGCTCAGAGTGTCAGGCTGCAACCACTTTTTTACAAGATGTAATAAGTCATAGGCCTGGGAGCGTACGGGTTTGGCTTCCTCATAGAACCACTGATTTACCCGCTGAGCCCGTACATAGGTATTCACCCCCAACCGAGCCAGTATTTCGGCTTTCAGGGTCACATAGTCAATGGCGTCCTCGGTACCGAGGTCCAGGTACGCTTTTTGGGGTTCCCCCGTCAGATAGGGCGACAATACCTCAGCCCACTGGGGGGTCGGCAGCTTTTCCCGCTCGGCCACCCGCTCAAACACTGCCAGGAACGCTTCCACATCATCCCCCGGGGTCATCTTTTGCAACGCTTGTCTCACCGCTTTCCGGACGCTGCCGTCGTCACCCGGTCCCGGGGTTGTTGCTGCCGGTCCGGCACGGATTGACTTGGCCAGGAGAACCATCTGTTCTTGGTGCCTTTTTTCCTGCAATTTCAAGGATTGCTGGTGCTGTTGCTGCTGTTGCTCCAACGTCCGGAGCAGGTGGGTATTCACCTGTTGTTGCTGTGCATTAGCCTCTTGTTGTTGTGCATTAGCCTGCTGCTGCTGTGCATTAGCCTGAGCCAAATGCCTTAGTATGTCCTCCATGGCGTCGCTGGGTTTGGGCCGTAGTATAGCTGCTTGAATCCAGGACATGTGCTACCGGATCACCAGAAAAGGAAGTACACCTCACCGGGCTGGCATGCCCGCCGATTCTCCACCATATGTGAGGTAGCGCGGTCGGCTGCGCAGCAGAAGACACGGGATCCAGGCATATAGGTTCACAGCACACGGTGTTTAATGTCCAAACAAAAATCCACAGCAATATACATGTCTCTCCAGCAGAGACTCAGGGAGTTGTGATCACTCCCTCACACCCGGCACACCTGCCCCTCGTTCCTGTTTCCATTTAACCCTTCCTTCAGCCTGTAGGGAAACAGCATTAACCCTAGAGTGGATTTACTTTCTATCATGGAGTGAGCACAACCGGGGCGAGACATACCGGCCGTCATAGATAACCCCGGTCACAGTCTCACACGGGGTAAGACCCTATTGCGCTTCTTTTTCCACAGATTTTCTTATCCAAGCATGTTGTAGCTTCCCAAAAGCTGTAAACCACTTTTTTTGCTACTACATTTTTTGGAAAGCATTCGCATGGGGGACAAAGGGAGCTATACAATGATACATTAAAAGCCTCCTTTAAGGGTATGTGTTGTGAACGTCGTCTGTGTGGGTGCTGTTCTGAAGCTCCCTCTGGTGGCCAGGAATGGTAGTTGAGCTAAGTCTGAGCTATTGACTCAGACAGGTGTCGGTGTTAATTGGGAATTGGGGAAGTCCTATTGCAGACAATTCTGGTCTATATAGGAGAGCACTTTCTGCCCGGCTGACGCCGGTTATAATTGTATATTCCCTGTCTCTGTGCCTAGCCTAGAGATTTGCCCTTCCCTGCATCCGTTGAGCAAGACTTCTGCAGATAAGTTTCAGTTTTTGCCTTGCTTTCTGGTTTACACCTTAGGGTGTGGTTTTTCCTTGTTTTGCTGTGTATCTGTTTTCTTGCAGGTGAAGTTTTGTTTCTATTTTGTTGTGAGCATGAGGGTTTCCCCTGTGCTGGCTTTCCTGCAGGGAAAGGGATTTTTATCCCTGTCTGATTAGATTATTTGCTTTTCTGTATTTTGTGTTCTTTTGGTGTTTTGTTCTCCCGTTATTTACAGGGGTACCTGATATAGTGGGGGTGAGGTCGTATAATCTCAAGGGCCTTTTTTACTATCAGGAGTTTGGTATTTTTCTGTAGGGATTTTACACTGACTACAATCAGTTCCTTTCTTTTGCTTTGTATCAAGTTAGTTGGGCCTCGCCTTTGCTAATTCTATTTTTCCTATCTGAGTATTGTGTCTTTCTATATCACCGTAACCTTTATATGTGAGGGGCTACCTACTCCTTTGGGGACTGCTCTGAGGCAAGGTAGATTTCCTCATTTCGTTCTGTGAGGCATAGCTAGTTTCTCAGGCTGTGACAAGGCATCTAGGATTTTAGGAAGACAGGAAGTTGTGCAGTGGCAGTCAGAGGAGTAGGAGTGGAGCAGCCGTGTCTGGAGGTGTAGAGCTGAAGAGCAGGACACTAGCCAGACCCTGCACCTGTAGTGGCTGCTGTTGGGGGAGAGAGGCTACCCAGTGGTACCGCCTGAAAACCACCTAGTGAAGAGGAAGCTGAGTAAGGGGACTACCGGTAGACTAGCCCGCACGGGGAAACAGGTCCCTAGAGCAGGAACCCATTTACTCGGCCTGCTAAACCTGCTGGTGAGGGTGCTGGATGTACCTCACCGAACCACACAGAGTCCGCAGCATCAACAGCAATGAGGGGGCTCATAAGTAAAAGAAGGCAAGCAGCCAAAATGACTTGGTCCACGCTGTCAGCAAACGGGCCAGAAAGGGGAGAACGGCAATTGCGACTTCCCTGGGTGATTCCCACAGAACTACAAGTGAGGAGACACCCCAAACAAGAAGGGCTAGGAAGGCAAGTCAGCAGTCACCCCTAGATCAGCCTAAGGGATACCTGGTTCCACCTGGTTCATCAAAGCATCGCCCGGGCTGTCTCACGCTACCACCAGAAAAGTGAGTAAAAACCCTGAAAGACTTTGCTGCCTGTGTGTGAGTTCTTCTGCGACTTCTGGTACTACACACACCCAAGCCCCTGGGGCCGGCCTCACTCTCAGGAGGCCACAACATCAGACTGCATCTACCATCAGCCCCAGAAGCTCCCTAAATTGCAGTGGAGGTCACCCCTGATCGCAATTACCGAGAGTGGCGTCAGGATTCCTATAGAAGTCAACCTGACCTACCTGTGGCCAGAAGAATCCCCAACACGTGAAGTCCCTGAGGCGACTGCTGCAGGTAACGGGGCTTCACATTACTTTTCAACAGCTAAAAAGTCTTAGGGGCTTGAAGATCACTAGTAACTGCAGGCTTTCACAGAGTGCTGTAAGTTGTAGAGATATTGTTAAATGGTATGCTATCCAAGTATGTTGTAGCTTCCCAAAAGCTGAAAGCCACAGGTTGGAGACCATCGATGATTGTAGAAAAAAACACAGTTTCACCATTTTATTAAAATTCTCCAATACCCCTCCAGGTCCGACGTAATCCACATGACACTGTCATCTCTGCTACAGAACACGAGTGCTCTGCATGAGCTTCACATAGCAATGAAGTGAATCATGTGGTCAGCTGAGACTTCAGCAATCCAGACTTCAAGACTACCTAATGTGCCTATCATTCACATTAGAAGCAATAGCTGAGTGGATAGAGTGCTCACCTAGGGAGCATAAGGCCGTGAGTTCTAGACCTGGTAAATGTATTTATTTATTTTATTTTTAATAAATTATATTTATAAATATAATTTAATTATCCACTGAGGGGAGGTGCCGGACACCAGCTGTGAGCTCTCTCTGTCTCTCTCATTTCTTTCTCTCTCTCTCTTTTCTCTCTCTCCTTTCTTTCTCTCCTTTCTCTCTCTCTCCTTTCCCTCTCTCCTATCTCTCTTTCCTTTCTCTCTCTCCTTTCTTTCTCTTCTTTCTCTACTTTCTCTTCTTTCTCTACTTTCTCTTCTTTCTCTCCTTTCTCTCTCTCTTTCTCTCTTTCTCTCTCTCCTTTCTTTCTCTCCTTTCCCTCTCTCCTTTCTTTCTCTTCTTTCTCTACTTTCTCTTCTTTCTCTTTTTTCTCCACCTTCTCTTCTCTCTATTATTTCTCTCTTTCTCTCTCTTCCTTCTCTCTTTCTCTTCTTTCTCTCTCTCCTTTCTTTCTCTCTCTCCTTTCTCTCTCTCCTTTCTTTCTCTTCTTTCTCTACTTTCTCTTTTTTCTCCTCTTTCTCTTCTTTCCCGGTGTCATCCTGGGGACAGTTAAGGCTGGCGTATTTTGGAATGTGCTTGATGCTAATCAACACATACAGTTTGCAACTGGGGCACAAGTGCTGCCACTAAAGTGGTGTCTGTGTGGCCCAATTTTTGGAAAAAAGGGAGACTTCGCTTGGAATAATCTTTGCTGTGTTTTTAAAAATGAGCCAAGATGAACAGATCTGGGATCAGCAAAGACTTTGCTAGACCTTCCCCGGTATCATCCGGGCGACAGCTATGGCTGGCGTATTTTGGAATGTGCTTGATGCAAATCAAAACAAACTTTTTGCAACTAGGGCACAAGTGCTGCCACTGAAGTGGTGTCTGTGGGGCCCAATTTTTGGAAAAAAAGGGAGAAGCTGCTTGGAGTAACCCTTGCAGTGTTTTTAAAAATGAGCCAAGATGAACAAGTCATGGTTCAGCAAAGACTTTGCTACCTATCCCGGTGTCATCCTGGGGACAGTTAAGGCTGGCGTATTTTGGAATGTGCTTGATGCTAATCAACACATACAGTTTGCAACTGGGGCACAAGTGCTGCCACTAAAGGGGTGTCTGTGTGGCCCAATTTTTGGAAAAAAGGGAGACTCCACTTGGAGTAACCCTTGCTGTGTTTTTAAAGATGAGCCAAGATGAACAGATCTGGGATCAGCAAAGACTTTGCTAGACCTTCCCCGGTGTCATCCGGGCGACAGCTAAGGCTGGCGTATTTTGGAATGTGCTTGATGCAAATCAAAACAACATTTTTGCAACTAGGGCACAAGTTCTGCCACTGAAGTGGTGTCTGTGGGGCCCAATTTTTTGAAAAAAGGGAGAGTCTACTTGGAGTCCCCTTGCTGTGTTTTACATGATTTTAGAAGGGCATGTCATGCCTATATCTGTGTCTCCTCCTCTTTTTCCTCGTCCAGCTGTTTAGATTTCGCATGAGTATTTGTCCTTGTCACTTTCCCATGTGTTTGTGTTGTCTTGGGAGTTGTTTGGCACCTTTTGGACAACTTTGAGGGTGTTTTCCAGGTGTTTTTAGGTGTTTGTGATTGCCTCCCATTGTTTTCAATGGCGTTCTAGAAGTTCGTCGAACGGGGTACCGTTCGACGAACCGAACTCGAACTCTAGGGGGGTGGCTCATCTCTAATTATAACACTTGCTGCATACTTCTACATTTGTGTGCCAGAGCTATTCTCTACAATTGGTATTTTCTTGCTCTTGAGCACTTTGTAAGCAGTGAGCAGATCTCTAACTCTTTAATTCATGTTTATAAAGCAGCCGGTGACTGATCCACCATACTTGTTTCTCTCTACAGATTGGGGTAATGGTATTTGTGTTAATTGAGATCATCCTCTTAATTGTCATTGGTAAGTACACAACTTGCAGTGTTGTCTTTGTTTTTAGATGAAAATATCTAATAGCTGCAGATTCTGGTTTGGAAATGCTCAGCGATCCGTGGTTATCACATGTGCATTTTCTTTGCAGGGAAATCTATTTCTGTATGTCCACCCATTGCTCATGCACACTGGGTCCCCTTCTGTCTCATTCTTATGCCTCTGGGAACACATTCATAGAGGACCCGCATGCATTACAATTAAAAGACAATTTCAGCTCTGCTACAACTCTACGTATGATGAATATTTTAATACTTGTCATTAATTTCTTGCAGGGTGGAGGATGTCGAGATGTCCACCCAGGGCTGTGGAGTTGAAGTTGGAGTCATTGAGTCGGTGTTCAGTTTGTTTTTTAATTCGTTTAATATATTATTGTATATATTATTTATAAGTAATAGAAATAAACCAGTTACAGAATAAGGACATGTATAATGCCTGTTTACAAACTGCAAGGGAATTCAGACACCAGTCTCCACATCACATCGTAGGAAATAAATGCCCTGAATGTTTTACAGGAATTGTTGAATGAACAAAAAACATCTCAACTAGGTAGGCTACCAAAAAATGTTATCCCACATCTCAAAAATGTCCCCCTCTTGGTACTTATACAAATATTGAAATATTTGTTAAATTAGTCACAGAAGAATTAAGGAAAATTCCGTCAACTTTGCATTATAACAATTGTACTAAGGAAGAGGGCAGCCATCGAAGAACTAGGAAAGATGAGAGATCTTATTATAAAACCGTCCGATAAGGCGGGTAATATAGTTATATGGCCACTGAAGATGTATGAGGGAACAGTAAAGAAGCACTTGGAAGATATCAATGCATATAAAAAAACTAACATATAATCCACTTTCCAGTTATAAGGACCAACTTTTCGGTATTCTGCAAGAAGCGGTAACAAATCGTGTAATCACCCAAGAAGATTTTTTTATTTTTATTTATTTTTAAAAACATTGTTAATAACCGAAATTCACACATGGCTCACTTAATTTTTGACCATGACGTTCTCTGCTCTCGAAGCAGTCATTTTTTGTTAAATTTCAACCTACAAACGTTCATTATGATTATAGTCGTCCACTTTTATGACCTCTTAATGTGTTTGAGTTCCTTTAATAAACAGTCTTCTAATACCCCAAATGTATCACTGGCTCTTACTGGATCATAACACTTGGAGCAGCTTTATAGATAATGTTGTCTAATTTTACTTTACTTCTTGGTCGGCGTTTATTGCTCCCAAATTTTAACACAATTTGTCGCATAATGTGGTAGGACAGCATGGGGGCTCCAGAGTAGAGACTGTGTTTGTTTATCTTTTCTTGGTGTGTTCTAATATTTTCATAGTATTTGTCTTGAATATTCTTTCCAAATATCTTCCACACATTGACCCTCCAAAAAATATGCCTTGTGGAATCCATGTAGAAATTACCTGTGGTCTGGATTTGATCTTTGCAGCATGTGAATTGTTTCTATAGACTTCTACACTTTGATAGGTTAAAATCAGCAGCCAAATCTGCATGAAAAAGTTTGCCATGAATTTATAATAAGAAATCTCCATGGGTGTAAACTATGGTTTTCTTTACATGTTGGGGGAAAACTACCCCTGTGACTGTGTAGCATGATTTCATTTTTACTGCACTGGTGTAAATGGGGGTTTGATTTGAGAACTTGTTCACCTGTTTCCTACTGTAAATTGACACAGATTTTTAGGGTAGAATCTTCCCCACAGATCTGCAGCAAAACCTGAACATGGGAACAAAGGTGAATTCACAAGCTGCAGATTGTAGATCGTTTTCCAGGTGTCCCATTCACCTGTAACCACGCGATGCAGATGAAACAAAGTGACTTTAAGGGCACAGTCACACGACCGTATGATTTGTCCGAGGATTGCAGTGCAACGCCCAGACTGGCCGGCGGCTCTCCTGACCCGAGTGTAATAGTTACATAGAAATACAGGCTTGGGTCAGGAGAGCGTCGGTCATTGTGCTGTGATCCTCGGACAAGTCATACAGCCATGTAACTGTGCCCATAGACGCATAAATTTGCATGAATTCACCCTAAATGTTATATAGATTATTGTGGTTATCTCTGTGGTCTCTATTCTCTCCAGCAGGTGTGTATTTCTCTGCTTGTCACTAGAGGGCAGTATCGCTCAATTCTTTTGCTTTATCAGAAAGCAGACAAATGCTTGGAAGGAATCAAAAAAATTGGATTTTTTTATCTCTCAATTTTCATTCAATTGAATTGAATGAAAAAAATGAAAATGAATTGAATGAAAATTGAATTTCATTCAATTTTTTATCTCAATTTTTTTATCTCTACTGGCTAACACGGTACAAAGATATATTTTACTTGTATCAACATGGAAGGAATCAAAAATTGTTTAAAAGAACTGAAGTCCTCAGTGGTTGATACCTTAAGGTATCAACCACTGAGGACTTCGGTTCTTTTAAACAATTTTTTATCTCTACTGGCTAACACGGTACAAAGATATATTTTACTTGGAAGGAATCAGTTATCCTCATAAACTCAGTCATATGATAAAGCAGAGCGGCTAGATTAGAGATCCACATGTGGTTGTAGTGATAAATATCGTCATCTGGCCCACTGGGCACCGTGAGGTCATCTGGTAGTAGAGGATGGCCACATGGAGACAATCTCTTATCACCAGGGTCTATTGCTTATAATTCTTCACAAATAGCTTAGGCTTTATTGATAAGATTTCCGGTGTGCTCTATCTATACATGTTTTGTACAGGTGAGGGGTGGCCCTCCGGATCACCTTTTCTACTCTACCCAAAGCTCCTAATCCAGCATGTGGTTACTCAAAGCTGTTTCAGCACTAAACCTACAGTAGAAATAACTGTGTAATGTTAAAAAAAAATATTTATTTTACCACCACAAAACGGTGACAAATTATCCAATATTTTCTATTGATAATTTTTTTTCTATTATACAGCAAAAACCACCACGTGAAAGTGGTCTGCAACAAAGCCTATGCCATGAGGAGTTTCTACTGTATACATCACCTGTAGGTTTTTATGGTGGATAAATAAATACTCTGTCCTATGGTTTTACCGGATAATGCATCTGACTACACAATTGAATAGCATTGTATTGGGAAAAGGATATAGATCCCGATTCATTAAGACGGGATATTTTCTGGATGGATTAAGATTTCTGACATGGGGACTGTCATAGCTTATCATGAATTAGACAAGATGTGTGTCACGCCCCTACATTGTCTTGTTCCAGCTTCACATATATTTTTGCAAAGCTGCAAGTTTGAAGTTTAGTGCACATGAATGCATGTATCAGCAGAGGGCAGTGTCAGAGCCTGGAAGTGTATGCCTTGAATTACTACTGTGGAGATTGTATGACCTGTGCTGGTGTGGGAAGTGTATCTGAATTTTTGTTGTGTTTATTGTTGTGGAGAAAGAGACTAGCAAACCCCAGGAATGAGAGAAGTGGAGGTGTACATGCTCAGCCTCCACTCCATGCAATATCAATCTCCAGCAGTCCCACAGACTATGAATGGAGCGGGGATTGAGGATGTATACATCTCTGCTGCATTTAAAAGGGATCTGTCAGCAGGTTTTTAGTATGTAAGCTGAAGTCAGCATGCTGCAGGGGTTAAGACAGAAGGTTTAGGGCTGCCTGTCTAGCCACAGTCTGATCTGTTGTTTATTTGCTATGTTTGTTTAAACAGGAGGACCCTTATCATTGCTTGGACTACAAAGTCACACTCCCTCCTTTGATTGACACCTCATTGTCAATGTACAATCTCTATAGCGAGCCTGGTGTGGGTGGGAGCAGCTCTTTCACCTCTGCTGCGTGCCTAAGGCTATGTGCGCACTAGAGATGTGAAGTTTCTCAAGAAAATTTCTCGAGAAACTTCTGGGAGTGAAAGATTTCCGGACCTCCGGAAAAAATCCGTACCAAATCCGCATGCGGATTTGCCGCGGATTTGCCGCGGATTAGCCGCGGAATTGCCGCGATTTTCCCGCGGTTGGTTCCCTGCGGATTTTTGCAGGCTGTACTGCCGAAATCCGCAGGGTACCTGCGGAAATAATGGACATGTTCATTTTCTCAAGAATGTTTCTCGAGAAATTCCGCATGCGGAAATTTCTCGAGAAAAATCCGCACAAGTGCGGACAGCTTTTTTCTTTTTTCATAGAAATTGCTGGGAAATGTCTGCACAAAGATTGCAGACATTTCTCAAGAAATTTCCGCGGCAAATCCGCGGGTAAATCCGCGGGTAAAAAGCTCTAGTGCGCACATAGCCTTAAACTAAAAGATTGTGTCTGAACGGCTGTAGCCAGTGATACATCGTTGCATTTAGGATCGCTTTGCCTACATCATGTGGCTTTTAGATGAGGTAGCAAAAACGTGCTGACAGATTCTTTTTAGGATGAGGCACTGCAAAGCCATGTTCTCTGATCACTAGGGGTCATTGTGGTTGAACAATTAGAAAGTTATTACATTTCCATGTGCCTTAATAGACAAACAAATACAGTAAAAAGTGAAGAAAAAAAGTTTTAAAGATCAGGAAAAAACAAGAAAAAGCATGTTTGAATCAGCCACCCCCTTTTTCCCTTATTAATAAGAACTTGAAAAAAAATACACATAGTATGACCGCCTCTAAACAAATTTGATTCATCACAATTTTTTACATCAAACCTATCGGTAAACACCATCAACACAAAAAGAAACATTAAGAAGGACAAAATTGTGGGATTTTTTTGTTGCCGGAACACTACCAAAAAGTTCTGTAAAAGCGATCAAAAGGTCATGTTTATTCCAAAATTGTATAATTAAAAACATTCTCTTGTTCTACAAAAAATAAGTCTTCATCATAGCTCCATTGACTGGAAAAATTAAACTGCTATGGGTTTTGGAAAATGGCGAGACAATCAAAAATATATTCATTTTTTTTCTTTCCACCACTAAAATAATAATAATAATAATAATAAAAAAAAACAAACACATTTGGTATCTCCGTAATTGTACCAAAAAGAAGAATTGTTTTGCCAGGTTAATTTTTTTTTTCCTATGAACATATTTTTTTATCCATATTGTATTCCATCAGGAAAAATGTATGCAAAAAAATGCAATAAAACAGCAAATATGGTATGATTGGGATGTAGGTCAATGGCGTCCCAGCACAACTGGTTCTAGATGATTTCCCTATGGAATCATAGAACAAATGGAAGAATTGTAGAGAGATTGTTTCATGATCTGCTCTGTTCATACATTCATCTGAATGGCTACCATGGCCATCAACATGCTAGTCCATTGGTGGATGCCTCCGGTGCGCTCGCAATCCTTTAAATGAGCAAAGATCAGTCTTTCGGGCATCCCTTCCCTCCTTCTCACAATGTGCCCCAGATATTTGTATGTATCCTTGGTAATAAATCCTAATTCTCAGCCTCGGTTGTGCCCATCAGTCACGAGCCTGGGAATGTCTGTAGTGGAGCACATTGCACACTGTGGCTTAATGTTTGTTCCTGATATGAACACGTGGATTCTGAAGGGATCGGCCAGAAGATGAAGCAATTCCTATGTAGAACAGGCTGTACTGTACTTGGCTGTGTGTCAGAGGTTTAATCCTCTGCACATTACATAATGACGGCCCAGTGATCTGTATATTCCTGTACAGTTACACGCTGTCACACTCCTATACCGCTCTGCTGCATATAGGGCAGAAGCTTTAGATTGTAGGTGAGAGACCTTGTCCTATGAGCATGCAATCTAATCTTCCAAATGTAACATTCCAATAACTGACTCCAACTTTTGAAGTGACAGCAACTTTTCCTAACTTTAGTTGTCCAATTCAGAGTGTGCAAGTGTACTGAGTCCTAGATACATTTACATACAGTTAAGGGGAATCTAGAACCAGGCTTTTACCACCTAATCGAAAAGCAGCATAATGTGGAGGCAGAGACCTTGATTGCAGTGATGTGTCACTCACTTGGCTACTTGCTGTAGTTTTGATGAAATTACTCTTTTATCAACATATCACTAGAGGACTAGTAAACCTGCTACCAGGTAATCCTCCATACTCATGAGTTTGGTATAATCTCGCCTCTACCACTGATTGTCAAATTTCTGCCTATGCACAGTGTACACAGAAAGCTGCTAATCAGTGATGTGGACGGGGTTATACAGAGCTCAGTATTCACGGAACTGGCTATTTTCACATGGCTTTGTTCTTGTTCTGTTTCTTTTTTCCACAATCAGTCTGTTTCAAAAAGAAAACAAAAAACGGTCTGAGTTTGATCCAGGTCAAGTAACTAGAGAACTAAAAAAAGGGTAAAATACAATAAAACAGAGCCCCTAAGTTATCCCCATTACTGTCATGACCATCCCATTCACTGTTGCTACACCAAGCAGTTTGAGGATGTGTGTGTGTGTGGGGAGGGGGAGGTCTTAAC
The DNA here is from genome assembly GCF_048569485.1 of Anomaloglossus baeobatrachus. Lineage (NCBI taxonomy): Eukaryota > Metazoa > Chordata > Amphibia > Anura > Aromobatidae > Anomaloglossus > Anomaloglossus baeobatrachus. The sequence goes on along the minus strand of NC_134363.1, from coordinate 127,961,091 downwards.
CCCTTCACGACCATGGACGGATCTTTCCGTCATGAATCGTGTCCCGGTAAGCCCCGCCCCCTGCCGCGGGCAGGCGGCGTGGATCGGCACACATATCAGCTGTTTTCAACAGCTGACATGTGTGCCTACATGTTCCGAGTGGAATCGCATTCCACCCGGAACATTAACCCCTTAGATCTCGCTGCCAAAGTCTAGCAGCGAGATCTATATGCGCGCGGCCATGTTTTTTACTTACCGCTGCCCCCTCCGGACGTCACGTGAGTGATCACGTGACGTTCGGTGGTTGCCATCGTAGCACAGGGTCATGTGATGACGCCTGCTGCTACTTAGTTTCACTTTCCTTTTTCCTCGGCACGGAGCAGAGGAAAAAAGAAAGTGACTATTTCTGCTGTTTACAGCGGTATAGTTGTGATCAGCAGATAGCGATCAGCAATCGGATTGCTGATCGCTATAGCCCCCTAGGGGGACTAGTAAAATAAAATAAAAAAAGTTAAAAAAAAGTTTTAAAAAATTTAAAAAAAAAAACAAAAAACCTAAAAGTTCAAATCACCCCCCTTTCCCCCCACTGAAAATGAAAGGGTTAAAAAAAAATTAAATATACACATATTTGGTATCGCCGCGTTCAGAAATGCCTGATCTATCAAAATATAAAATCAATTAATCTGATTGGTAAACGGCGTAGTGGCAAAAAAATTCCAAACGCCAAAATTACGTTTTTTGGTCGCCGCAAGTTTTACGCAAAATGCAATAACAGGCGATCAAAATGTAGCATCTGCGCAAAAATGCTACCATTAGAAACATCAGCTCGAGACGCAAAAAATAAGCTGTCACTGAGCCATAGATCCCAAAAAATGAGAACTCTACGAGTTTCGGAAAATGGCACAAAACGTACGCCACTTTTATTGGACAAGCTTGTGAATTTTTTTTAACCCCTTAGATACAAGTAAACCTATACATGTTTGGTGTCTACAAACTCGCACCGACCTCAGGCATCATACCCACACATCAGTTTTACCATATAGTGAACACCGTGAATAAAACATCCCAAAAACTATTGTGCCATCACACTTTTTTTGCAATTTTTCCACACTTGGAATTTTTTTGCTGCTTTCCAGTACACCATATGGTAAAACTTATGGTTTCATTTAAAAGTACAACTTGTCCCGCAAAAAACAAGCCCTCATATGGCAAGATTGACGGAAAAATAAAAAAGTTACGGCTCTCGGAAGAAGGGGAGCAAAAAACAAAAACGCAAAAACGGAAAGTGCCCCGGGGCTGAAGGGGTTAAAGTGAACAATTTTTGGGACACCTAGATTTATTCATGCAATCTTTGTCCCAAACAGAAAATAGGAATTGGATTATTAGGGTTAATCTCCAAGCTAGAAAATGAGAACATTGTCAAAAAGTGTGTGTAAATTGTCAAAAAGGTCCTGTTTTATTTTAGTCCCACCGATCCCCGGACTATTCAGGGGGTTTTAAATCCACTATGCAGTTACAGAGGTATATGCCCAATATACTAATTTTTCTGACCTTTTAAAGATTGTATTACAGTGACAATAGAAGTAATTATTATACTATGTTATCTGCCATTTCAGCCTTTTCGAGCTGACTGTATCATATTTTATTGGTATAGAGGCAGAAAATGTGTAAATCTTTCTGCCCTGTGACCACCAATGTCCAGTGCATAGATGCTCCAGAGCCTTTTACACTCCGGTATCTGCTCCTCTGATTCATTATTATGGCTCTTATTTCTAGTCTTTGGGCATATGTTCTCCAGCCTAGATTGAAATCATACAGAGGGAGGGGACTGAAATACTTCTCCCTATTGATTTCAATTCACTAATTTCTCCCTATTAATTTTATGCATGATAGCAGTGTAAGAATACTAATGAGATTATGTAAGTGGCTTGGATGGAACCTGTTGGGCGAGAACTTACTAGTCTGCTGTGAACACTTGTTTTGTAAATCCAGTACTATGCCAGGTATTCCCTTCCCTCGGGGCTCATAGTTGGCCATTGTATAGTATTATACCCACGTTGTATAGTACACGGATCACTCTGTACAGGGCATGGCTTGTGGGCAGTACAGAAATGTCATACCAGGTTATTGTACACTGGATATTAATAACTATGCTGGATGAGTACTTTTGTCTTTTCAAATGAGTATTTCCACTATTTCACAAATGCTCTATGAACAGTTACATCACACCGCCGGCTTCCTGATGCCATCAGACCAAACTGAATGCTGAATGCAAGTAATGAACCACATGTTGCTGAAGAAGGTTCTGATACACACTTGCATTCACGCTGCCATGTAGCTGTATGAGAGGTCCAACTCCTTGTGCAGAAAACATTCCCCAAACCATGACACTTCCTCCAGCACTTTTCACTGACTTCTTAACACACTTTGGGTTCAGTCTTTCCCCAGTTTGTCGACGAAGGTAATGTTTCCCATCAGACCCTAAAAAATTAAATTTGCTTTCATCACTAAAATTAACTGTGGAGAACTTCTCCTCTGTCCACACAACATGCTCCTCAGCAAAGGTGAGTTTAGCCTTTTGATTCATTCTGCTAATGAGAGGTTTGGTCATTGCAGAGTGGGCTTTCAGTCCAAATGCTCTTAAATGTTGTGACACTGTATGATGAGACAGGTCCTTATATCTCATGGAGATTCTCTGCATTACCCTGATCTCTCTTGCATTTGTCTTTTGAGGGTGACCAACCTTCTTGGGGGACTTGAAAAAGTTTGTGATGCAGTAAAGATGCAATTTTCTTGAAATCATAGACTCAACTTCTCTTGCTTTGGTTGATAGGATCACCCTTCAGACAACCTGCTGCCGGAGGGTTTTAGTCACTTTAGAACTACACCATTTTTGCAAAGTCAGTGCAAACTGCAAAGTGAAGTTGCCAGTTACACAGAGTTTGTCAGATAATTAAGGAAATTAGCACCAGGTGCAAAATTAATACTAATAACTTGCAGGAAACTGAAAGTGTTCTCTAATTTTGATCAATGCTCTTTTTCATTTACCTCATTTACATTTTTATGTGCTTTAGAATAAATTCAATTTATGAAATAAGCTGAAAACACTGCTAGTTTTTTTGGTACCCAGTCAAGTCCAAATGTAAACGTCTTTATCTGGATTACTAGAAATTCTGGGAATGAAACAAAGCGAGATGTCTTAACACCTGCAGATTTAGCTTGAAGAGCACTGCTTCAGAAGTCGTCTACATTCTCAGGCTCAGAAAAGGCCTGGAGACAAGCACTGAATAGGATCCTAGCACGCACAATCTCCAGAGGTGGTTTTTTTTGCACTATCAGCCTCTGTTCTCTTCAGTTCATAAGTGATCAACTCATCTTTATTTGTTGCAGCTTCCATAGCCACCGTCAACTGCATGATATAATCAACCCTTTCTGTGTAGCGAACCTTCCTTGATTGGCAGCATTGTGTCCGCTCTTCTACCAAAAACCTAAAGACATCAGTGGGATTTTCCAAACCTATGCTATTTCTCTCTGCTAGATTAATAAGGTGAATCTCAGTGAAAAATAAGGCATTAATCCAATGTTATATTTTTTTATTTTTTTTTTAAAAAAAAAAAATATTTTTATTCCAAACACATTTTAAAATAACATTAAAAATATCAAGCAAGAAGTTCACAGTAAAAGGAGTCACATATAAGGCAAGACCCAAATGTGATAATTTACATGCTATTTTTGTAAACCTACTAAGATGGTAAGGTATAGGAAGGATTTTATATATAAGCAAGCAGTGCAATTGGTACTCAATTGGTAAATTCACCTGAACAATAATCTGCACTGCAGTGTTAATCAATGCTAACCTGTGTTACTCCCTCTAGCATTAATATGCAGGTTTACCCAGTAAACATTAAATCTATCATTACATTTGAAAGTACTAACCAGTTGTTGCTGTCTGCCTTTGCGACCCCTAATCATCCCGACGCACGTTTCACCTCTTCATCAGGGAACATACATTAATAAGGTGCAATAAAAGCTCTTGTGCATCCTGTTGCCTGTTTGAGGAGAAAAAACTTTATATAGTAGTAGATATGCCTGATATCTTGGATGTTGATCCTCTCCAAGCGAAAGGTCTGCAGCCAGGAGAAGAACTCCCAAACATTGCTCCCCCAATTGCGATTCCAGATGACCCCAAAGATTGTTTCAAGAACCATTACATGAAAGCTCTTGACATAGACGGATCTTCAGTAATGCCGCTGGCTGAGATGGGTTTTCCTCTGGAGGCTTGTCGGAAGGCTGTGTACTACACTGGAAGCATAGGTGCAGAATTAGCTTTCAACTGGATTATTGCACACATGGAAGATCCTGATTTTGCAGAACCATTAAACATCCCTGGCTGTGCTGCTGCATCAGCCCAACCGTCCTATGGACAATCCGCACAACTCAACCAACCACCAGAAGAAATCGTAGCTCTCATCACATCCATGGGTTTCCAGAGAAATCAAGCTTTTCAGGCACTGAGGGCAACAAACAATAATCTAGAACAAGCCTTGGACTGTATATTCTCTGACCCTGAATGTGAAGATGAAGCTGCTAATATAAAGAGAGGTCTTGGCGAAGTGACTTAATTTTGTTCCTTTACAAGACTTCAATCTTTTTCAAACTATACATGATGTTAACAGATTTTCCAGGTTGCTTACTGTTAAAAGACATTTTTTGGATGCAAGGGATAGTGTTTCTGAGGCGTGGCCTGCTTCCCCATGTAAAGACACAAGGACTTGGTGCTCCTGCTTCTAATCACCAGCAACAGGGATTTTAGCCTTTTTAAAGGCTCGAGAGCACTTTGACCCTACTTGGTACTTCTAAGGACTTTGCCTCATCTAAATACTTACAAGGAGGCCTGAACCCATGATGCAGAACTAAGGAGCCATTACAGCCTGGGTCTCCTCCCTCTTTTATCTATCTGGGACATCCACCAACAAGACTCCTAACACAACAGCAAGAACTCAACAGATAAATACAAAGTCTCATGGATTTCATACAACCAGGTGAGCTATACCACTTTATTTTGGACTTATATCACTACATTCCATTGTCTGCTCTCTTTGACTCCTATCAGTGGCTCATCCTACCACATCCTGTCAGCTCTGACAAACCCCCACAGTGATAATTGTTCAAGAGCTCTCCTCAGTAAGCTTCCTGCATTTAAAGGATTCTGCCACTATATTGACTGATTTCACCATATACTGGCATTTACTAATAAATAGACTATTTAACCACCCCTAATACAATAAACAGCGGGGAAACGTCACTGAGGGAGCTGTGTCTAGCTGCGGTCAGCTATAAGAGACAGTCTACAGCCTGCCAGCAGATTGGGTGATCAGATCTGCACCGACCTTACGCATCGGTGCACGGGATTCCAGGTTCAGACAGCACTGCTAACAGATGCATAGCTGATCTTGTCAGCGGCTCACAGAAGCACTACATCACAGACACTACCGCAAGCTGATCAGGTAGAAGAGCCTGCCACATACTCCAGCACCGCAGATCTGGGAAGTGAAGGAACTCTGCATCTGCACAAGACCGTATAGAAGCGGGATCATCACTCAAGCGAAGTTGGCGGGCTTCCCACGTATCCGATCCCCGCAGACTCTGGTTTAATTACCACCACAAAAGAAGATTGACATAGCAACGTTGGGGGGACAAAAGGGAGCGGAGTGCAGCAATCATCCACAACTAAGGCATAGCTGCTGCCCATTTTCAGTAGCATTGCATAGCTGAAAGCAACTTTTAAATAGATAAGTGGTGACTGCTGCATTCCCTTCATCCTTCCCATACTGGAACCTCACTATACTACTAGAACCTCTTAAGACTACCAAGAGTAACTGAGTAAGTCTCATTTTGTGTGTGTCTGTATATATATATATATATATATATATATATATATATATAAAATGTTAGCTGTCTCATTTACAGGTTGTCAAGTACCCACAGCAACAGACCCAGGAGGAGGGGGGTCCCTGTGGCACAGACACTACCAAATGTGAGCTCACGTTTTCAGCCCCAACCGCATGCTGTTTATGTGCCACAGTACCGTACCTTCCATTCCATACATTTAAAGGGCCTAATTAACACTTTAATTGAGAGTTATACTACAAAAGACGTCACAAATAAGCAGATTTTGAGCATACCACATCATAACCCACAGAGGAACCCCAAATATACCGTCCCATAAGGGGCTGTACCATAATACTACCACTCACCTGTTCATATCCAGATCCCATAAAGCAGAGGAATTAAGTATATCAGAATATCTGAAAACAAAATTGGAAACTATAGATGTGACAGGGAAAATATTCGACTGAAATAACTTTACAGGAGGGAGAGGGGAGGATTAGATAAGAAAAGGAGAAAAATCCTTAAAGCCACAATAGTTAACCTGCACAATAAACTACATTGTAAAATTAGAATAAAAGCAGATTATAAAACTCCTATTAATACACAATGCCGCCCAAAAACAAAAATAATCCTAATAGTAAAACAGTAGACAATGAAACCATGTATGAGAAGTGCATGGACCAAACCCCCCCATCAGCCCAAGGTCCTACTCAATTATCAAGGAAAAACAGCGGAGGAAACTATAGGGACCTATGGGTACCTGACCTCACCCCATCACTTGATGTTACGGTTAACCAAGAGAAGAAAAGAAATGGAAAACAAACACAACCCTGCCCAAGACATAAATCTACCTGATGACACAGACTCAGAGAGAAGCAATTCTTCCAATTCAAGCCCAGTCAAAAAAGAACCCAGAAGAGATTCAAACGACGAAGAATTCATGGTGAACTACAATGTGGGCCAGCCACTGGACCGGGAATTCTTCCACAACCTCTTCAGAGCTTACAACAAATCGCTTAAAACTGACTTAGATGACATGAAAATATCTATGGCAATGATAGCCTGAAGATCGGAGAAAACTGAAAGAGAAGTGGAGGAACTCTCAAAGGACACAAAGGACTTACAAAAAGAACAAGACAAGCTAAAAGAGGAGGTAAAATTGCTAAGAAATAAATTGATAGATAGAGAAGATAGAGACAGAAGAAGTAACTTAAAATTTCGAGGAATACCAGAGAAGATTAAAAGCACAAACCTTATGACATATGTAAAGAACATAGTGAAAAAAGCTTTACCCTCCCTCCCAGAATTTCAGTATTCATTTGAACGCGTTCACAGGCTCCCAAAACCGGCATTCTTAGCAGAAGAAATCCCCAGAGACGTCATTGCGAGATTTACGTTCTATAGAACAAAAGAAAAACTAATGGATTTCTTACAAAACAACAAAACTTTACTATCCCCCCACGAGAACTTAAAAGTATTTATCGACCTTTCAAAGGAGACTTTGAAAAGGAGAAGAGATTATAAGCCAATCACGGATGCTCTGAGGAAAAATGACATCTTATACCGCTGGGGCCATCCAAACAATAATCTGATCTTCACATTTAAGCAAGAAAACATGTCAATCGAAGAACCGGAAGAGGGGCTGATATTGCTCAAAGACTTGAAAATTGCATCTCCCTAACCTGGGAAGGTAAAAAGATGATCCCAAGAGATAATTATCAGTGCACCCTCGCTCAAATCCCTTATCTGAATCGGGACCACCCTAATAGGCAGAAAACACTAGCCCACAAAGAAAACTTTGTTGTAATATATCTCCCACAATATACAGTATCTACCTTGTAACTTCACCCCATGTTTATGTTTAAAATAGTTACCTCAAGTTTACATGACATGATCAATAACATGACAAAAAGTATCCCCAGCAGGAGGAATATCAAATGTCTAGACTACACCAAGAGAAACAGCCCAAAAAAAAAAAAAAGCTATCAACCACCAAGATGACCACAACATTCCTGACTATCAACGTCAATGGGTTAAACTCGACACAAAAAAGGTTTCTCATATGGAGGGACATCCAAAAATTGAAAGCAGATATAATTGGACTACAGGAAACAAAATTCACCCTAGAAAAAACACCCAAATTTGAACATAAATCATTCCCAACAATCCTTCTCTCTTCAAATGAAAAGAAAAAAAAAATCAGGTGTGGCTCTCATTATAAGAGACTCAATAAGATTTGAAGAACTTAAAACGATAATTGACCCAGAGGGTAGATATCTAATAGTCATCTGCAAACTAAATAACACTACATACACACTAGCCAACATATACACTCCCAACAAGGGAGAAATTACCTTCCTAAATAGAGTACTATCTTTAATTAGATCACACCAAAGGGGATCTTTTACTTATTGGAGATTTTAACGCCATACCTAACTCTAAATTCGACTCTTCCAACAAAGGCAGGGTACTCAATGTCACTCTTAATTCTTGGATCAACCGAGAGGAGCTATATGACATCCTTAGATGCCTAAATACAACCTCCGTAGAATAAACGTATTATTCAAACCCCCACAGATCCTTTTCAAGAATTTACCTAGTCCTTTCTGACATCAATACCCTACAGAAAATTAAACAAATTACCATTCACCCTAGAGTGTGGTCAGACCACTCTCCCATCACATTTGAAATCCTCACCAATCATCACATAAATAAAACTTGGAAAGCTAACTCGTTTCTATTTGCCCGTCCAGACCATAGCCTAAAAATACAAGATGATTTAAAAAATTATTTCAAATATAATGACATAGAAAATATCTCTATCACAACTCCATGGCAAGCCCATAAGGCAGTCATCAGAGGAACCCTGATCCAACTTAACGCTAAGATTAATAAAATTAAACAAAAGAAAACCAAAGAGATTATAAATAAAATTAGAGAAGTAGAACATTCACAAGCAAATAGTCCATCAGATGACACACAAAAAGAAATTTTAATACTCAAGACTAGACTTAAAAACCATTCTCTCAAACGAATACGAAAGATTCATACTGACCTCAAAATCCAATTTTTACCATCTCATGAATAAACCTTCAGTTTTTTTAGCCAGAAGAACAAGAATTCTGAGCTCTAAGGCGGGCTTTACACGTTGCGACATCGCTAGCAATTGCTAGCGATGTCCAGCGCGATAGCACCCGGCCCCGTCACACATGCGATATGTGGTGAATGCTACCGTAGCGAACATTATCGCTACGGCAGCTTCACACGCACATACCTGCTAGGCGACGTCGCTGTGACCGCCAAACAATCCCTCCTTCAAGGGGGAGCTGCGTTCGGCATCACAGCGACGTCACCGCGACATCACTAATCGGCCTGCCAATAGAAGCAGAGGGGCGGAGATGAGCGGGACATAACATCCCGCCCACCTTCTCTCTTCCGCATTGCCGTCGGGACGCATTGAAGAAATTGAAAGACAATTTAGATGAGCAGGGCAGGAAAACCAATATTTCCAAACATGTTGAAGCTATTTTGTCCATTTGAGATAGCAATAATTGGATTGTACAGCAATCAGATAAAGGAGGGCATGTTGTTGTATTAGATGCAGCTTTATATTTAAAACAAGCATATGCGCTATTCCATGATGGAGTCACATAAAGACGTGTATCTGGTGATCCAAGAACATCATGTAAGTGCAAATTGTCTTCCCTTTTGGATCAGGGAATTATGTTATCGGCAATTAAATCTAATGAGGAAAAAATACCTTTTGGCTCAAAATCCAGTTGTTGACATTTTTCATGGCTTACCGAAAACTCATAAAAATGTTTTTCCTCCCTCCTTACGCTCTATCATATCGGGTATCAATTCCCTGAACGAAAAATTAAGTGAACGGGTGGATGGTTTTTTGCAGCCTTTGGTGGTTCGTATTCCTGGGTAATTAAAAGACAGCTCTGTGGTTTTGAAGGTTTTTGACAAATTTAATTGGACCAATGATCTATCCTTTGTATCATGTGATGTTGTCAACCTTTATTCCGTTATTTCACATTCCTTAGCACTGGAGACCATACGTTTCCTTCTTGATACGTTTTCTGCATATTCTGATGGAATCAATTTATAATTATGGCCATTCATTATTTGTTGTAACACAATTGTTTTATGTTCAACTCCGAAATGTTTGTTTAGACCATTGGAGCCCGATGGGGTCTAAATTCTCCCCCACTCTTGCCATACTTTATATGGCTTGGTGGGAGAATAATTACATTTTTCATTGCAATAACCCATTTGTTCAGCACATTGTCTGGTATAGGCGCTATGTGGACAATATTTTGATCGTTTGGCCTGGTAACATGGCGCTCATGTCAGTTTTTGTTGATTACCTTAATTCCAATAATCTTTGCTTAAAGTTTGTCACACATCCAGTGGGAAATTTGGTTGCATTTTTAGACCTTTTTTTGCAGGGTAATACGAACTTGGCTGCTGTTCACACATCACTGCATAGGAGGGAATGCTCAGGTAATACTACGCTTCTGGCTAGCAGCTGTCACCCAGCTCACACAATTAATGCAATTCCTGACAGTGAATTGTCCCGTGCTTAAACGCATTTGTTCTAAAGATTTTATTTTTCAGCAAGAAAAGAAAAATATTGCGGGTAGATTACAGGACAGAGGGTACAGCTCCCATTGTATTAATGGGGCTTTGAGGAAAGTTGATCATAATGACAGATCTTGTCTTTTATATAACACAGGTTTTTCTAAAAAGAAAATGGCCAGTACCAACTCATGTGTTTGCTTCACTACGGCTTATAGCAGACAATTCCAAGAAATTAAAAAAAATATTCTTAAATATCTCCCGGCTATTAATCAGGATGAAAAATATGCTAGTATTTTGGAACGAGGCTGTCGGGTGGTAGCATAGAGAGGCAAAACCTTAAGTGACACTACATCTCCCACTCTTTTCAGAATCCCCAGTGACCATTCAACCTATGTTTGTCAGTTCACAGTTAATTGAAAAAAAAATCTTTCTCCTTACCAAATGGCAGAGTGCAGAGCATAACATCTTTTATTAATTGTGACTCTAATTACATTGTATACTGCATAGAATGTGTTTGTTATAATCTTAAATATATTGGATGCATAATTCGTAAACTGAAAAAGAGAATTGCTGAGCATTTAAATAATATACGCAACAAAATTGGCACATATTCAGGAGCTGTCAAACACTTTGTTCAAATGCAAAACGGTGATATCTCTTTTTTCTCTTTTTATGGCCTGGAAAACACCCTGTGAGAGGGGGTGATTGGCGTAAATGCCTTTTGGCATGCGAAGCTTTTTGGATTTTGTCTATGAATACAAAGAATCCCCACGGCATGAATCTGAAAAATTACTTGATGTACAGTGCCTACAAGTAGTATTCAACCACCTGCAGATTTAGCAGGTTTGATAAGATGCAAATAAGTTAGAGCCTGCAAACTTCAAACAAGAGCAGGATTTATTAACAGATGCATAAATCTTACAAACCAACAAGTTATGTTGCTCAGTTAAATTTTAATACATTTTCAAAATAAAAGTGTGGGTCAATTATTATTCAACCCCTAGGTTTAATATTTTGTGGAATAACCCTTGTTTGCAATTACAGCTAATAATCGTCTTTTATAAGACCTGATCAGGCCGGCACAGGTCTCTGGAGTTATCTTGGCCCACTCCTCCATGCAGATCTTCTCCAAGTTATCTAGGTTCTTTGGGTGTCTCATGTGGACTTTAATCTTGAGCTCCTTCCACAAGTTTTCAATTGGGTTAAGGTCAGGAGACTGACTAGGCCACTGCAACACCTTGATTTTTTCCCTCTTGAACCAGGCCTTGGTTTTCTTGGCTGTGTGCTTTGGGTCGTTGTCTTGTTGGAAGATGAAATGACGACCCATCTTAAGATACTTGATGGAGGAGCGGAGGTTCTTGGCCAAAATCTCCAGGTAGGCCGTGCTATCCATCTTCCCATGGATGCGGACCAGATGGCCAGGCTCCTTGGCTGAGAAACAGCCCCACAGCATGATGCTGCCACCACCATGCATGACTGTAGGGATGGTATTCTTGGGGTCGTATGCAGTGCCATCCAGTCTCCAAATGTCACGTGTGTGGTTGGCACCAAGGATCTCGATCTTGGTCTCATCAGACCAGAGAACCTTGAACCAGTCTGTCTCAGAGTCCTCCAAGTGATCATGAGCAAACTGTAGACGAGCCTTGACATGACGCTTTGAAAGTAAAGGTACCTTACGGGCTCGTCTGGAACGGAGACCATAGCGGTGGAGTACGTTACTTATGGTATTGACTGAAACCAATGTCCCCACTGCCATGAGATCTTCCCGGAGCTCCTTCCTTGTTGTCCTTGGGTTAGCCTTGACTCTTCGGACAAGCATGGCCTCGGCACGGGTGGAAACTTTCAAAGGCTGTCCAGGCCGTGGAAGGCTAACAGTAGTTCCATAAGCCTTCCACTTCCGGATGATGCTCCCAACAGTGGAGACAGGTAGGCCCAACTCCTTGGAAAGGGTTTTGTATCCCTTGCCAGCCTTGTGACCCTCCAGATCTTGTCTCTGATGGCCTTGGAATGCTCCTTTGTCTTTCCCATGTTGACCAAGTATGAGTGCTGTTCACAAGTTTGGGGAGGGTCTTAATTAGTCAGAAAAGGCTGGAAAAAGAGATAATTAATCCAAACATGTGAAGCTCATTGTTCTTTGTGCCTGAAATACTTCTTAATACTTTAGGGGAACCAAACAGAATTCTTGTGGTTTGAGGGGTTGAATAATAAATGACCCTCTGAATAAACTTTTCACAATTTAAAAAAAAAATAAAAAAAGAAATAACATTCTTTTTTGCTGCAGTGCATTTCACACTTCCAGGCTGATCTACAGTCCAAATGTCACAATGCCAAGTTAATTCCGAATGTGTAAACCTGCTAAATCTGCAGGGGGTTGAATACTACTTGTAGGCACTGTATATTTATTAGGTATGCGCAATAATTTTCCTTCTCATGTATTTGTTCTGTTTTTATCTATTGCAATATTAGTTATGTTTTTGCTTCACTGTTGCTTACAGCAGACAAATTCAAGAAAGTAAAAAAATTTCCCTTTAACATTTCCCGGTTATTATTCAGGATGAAAAAGACGCTAGTATTTTGGAACGAGGTTTTTGGGTGGTAGCATGGAGAGGTAGAACTTTAGATGATATTACATCACCCAGTTTTTTCAGAATCACTAGTAACCATTCAACCAGGTTCACATGTTACGTTTTTTTCAAGTGTGCTAATTCACAATGCAATGACAGTTGGTTCACAGTTAATCGAACACTAGTTATTTGTTTGCTTTATTGCAGGTTACCGAAGACAATTCCAAGAAATTGAAAAAAATAGACTTAAATATCTCCCGGCTATTAATCAGGATGAAAAAAATATGCTAGCATTTTGGAACGAGGCTTTTGGGTGGTAGCATAGAGAGGTAAAACCTTAGATGACACTATATCTTTCAGTCATTTCAGAACTGCCAGTAACCATTCAACCTGGTTCACATGTCACTGTTTTTTTCCAAGTGTGGTAATTCACAATGCAGTGTCAGTCATTTCACAGTTTATAAAAAAATCTTTCTCCTTACCATATGGTAGAGTGTAGAACACTATGTCTTTTATTGATTACATTGTATAGTGCATAGAAAAGTGTTTACTGTGATTATAATGTATTGGATGCAAACTTTGTAAACTAAAGGGGAAAATTGCTTAGCATTTAAATAATATGCACAATAAAATTGGTATATACGGCATGAATCTGAAAAATTACTTGATGTATATTTATTGGTTATGCTCAATAATTTTCCTTTTTATGTATTTGCTCTGTTCTTTATCGTAACACTTGTTGTCATGAAACTTTTTAAGCTCATTTGAATAATTTGCCTTGTAATTGGTCGCAGATGTGCACATTGTAATGGTCTTTCTGTGTATGTTACATTCTGTCACAATGCTTGAGACACGACTAAGGGCAACTGCCCGAAACGCGTCAGTGCTTTGACTGCAGGCAAGGATCCATTTTTATTGTTTCATCAACATGTTTCAAAAGAATTTTTAATATGCAAGAATAAAGGAAGACTTTTTTATAGTTGGACAGTTGTGCTAATTTTCCTTCCACCTTTCATTTGAAGCTGCTACGGTAATACTTCACAATCTGCGGATGATGAAAACAATTAGCAATCAAATGAAATCCTAACTAACAATGAAGAAGGCCCTCGAGTTAAAGACGAGAATGGAAAGTACGAACTGTTGCCTTTAACAGTCATATCGGAACATCAACAATGTCTGGGCATTATGTGTGTCATATCAAAAAGGAAGGAAGATGGGTAATTTACAATGACCATAAAGTTTCCGCATCTGAACGACCACCTAAAGACTTGGGCTACTTTTATTTCTATCATAGGATAGTGTTACAGGGGCTGCCTGATAGTAAGTAGCCTCAGGCTATCAGGCAGTCAGGGTCCACTGTGCAGGAAACCTGCTGCTGAATATGGCAGAGGATAGGGGGGAACTTGTACCACAGAAACAGTACTGACATTGTTGCGTCACAGTGGCACTAAGGCCAAAGGCGGCGTACACTGTTAAATTCACAGCGACTACCGTATTAGCATAAACGCAAATGAGGGATATGCTACACAACTTATGGTGACTACAAAAGTAACCAAAAAGGGGCGTAGTAGGGTCTGTTAGCAGCACAGGACTCTACATAAATCATACGGTTACTAACCGTAACCGCACACCAGTGACTAGTACCTCTGTTAAATCACAGAGGAATATATGTGTGATAACACGAGTGGCTCCGCTCTCACACAGAGAGTGCAATGTTATGTCTCCGTTAATGGTCACGGAGACAAGGAAGAAGGTCACTTGTGCAAAAGCACAGTAATACACTTAATGTTCGCTAGCTAACCGCTAGATACGAAGAGCAAAGTTCCCTAAGCAAGGAGCTGTAGTGGAACTACAAGTCACAGCACGGCCTGCCTAAGCCCGCTCCACTAATGTGCGAGGATACGGACAGCAGCTATGATGCAGAGCACTGTGACACTATCCTACCGATAGCGCTCACCTACTTGTGTCAGTAACAGTTTAGAGAAGCAACATGCATGGAGCATCTACTCCATGCAGGCACTAAGACGACTGAACGCTGAACAACTTGTGTCAGGGCTTTTTATAGACTCTGTGCCTCCTCCAAGATGGAGGATTACACAGCCAATCAGCTTCAGGAACGTCAGCAATGACGTCACCCGCCCAATCGGCAACCAGAGCGTCATAGACATGTGACACTGCGTCAGCGGTGACGTCACCCGTGACCAATCTCCGTTCTCCACGTGGCGCACATGCGCAGATCGCACCTGCGCCCAAATTAGATCGTGCATGCGCAATAGCGCATTTTCTAGACCGTCTCCAGCGCTACTGCGATCTGGGACCAACAGGACGCTGTAACAGAGCACCAGAGGAGGGCAAAGGAGAACGCGAATTATCAGAAGCAGAACTCGTAACAGATAGCTTGTTAAGCCTTAACGGAAGGAACTCGTAGGCCTGTAGAAAGCCAAAGAAAGTTTATACTAGCTCAAAAAGAGATATATATGCAAAAGAATGCCGGACTGCCAGAAAAAAAACCCAGAGAAATATACACTATTTATAGTTGATTGGAAGAAAACTAATGTTTGATGCTTCTTTAAGCGTAATACTGGAAATTTTCGACTACATATAAACATAAATTGTTTTGTACAATTTTAAATGGGAAAAAAAATACTGCTAGTTTATCATGTTAGGTTTTAATCACATAGGACTACACAATGACAGCAACATTTAGGAAATTGTGTGTTTTCAAATTTTGATCTCCAGTGTGCAGCCAACATAACAGAATGAAATGAATATGTCCTATAGTGGAGCTGAGAGGAGTCATATGTCTCCATAGAGCTGGAGCTGCTTATGACTTACATCATGGTTCCCTTGCCCTGCCTGTCAGGGACCTCATTCTCCTCTCTAAATACTGTGCCAGCATGCGAGAATAAGCTGCTGTATTTACAGCCCTTGTGGAGGTCCCGAGAAGCAGACTGCATACAGTATGAGTGTTTGTGCCTTGTTGTCCTCTGCTTGTAAATTGTGGTAATCAGAAGTAATGGCACATCATAGCATCCAAAATAAGAAATGATGCAACTTTGCAAATAGGTTTAATTAAACGTCTTGGTTTGTGTTTATAGCTCTTATGTTGCCCAACAAACTACAAACTGCGTAATCCTACACCCTTTTATCTATTCCTTATATTTTAAAGCACTCAAAAAAGCACCAGTTGACAATTTGAAAACTGTGGCAGGTGATAGTAGAAATGAGGAAACTCACATGGCGGGAGGAGGCAGGTGGCCCCCAACCACTGTATCCTGCAGCCACGTCAGGATTATCATCAATATATGATGCTCACACTGCTGCCATCCCACTGAATTAGAAAAGAGTCAAAATTCATTCTAGTTTTTTTTATTGTATATGTTTTTATGCCTGTGTTCTCTTTTTCCGGCATCAATGCAGACGTCCGGGTGAAAGCTTCAGGCTGATTACAATTAATTGAAGGCTTGGTTGTGTTTGTGCGTGGTTTTCAGCCAGTCACACAGTGCAAGTTCCATAGTTTTTCTTAGTCATTTCCACTCCCTGCACATATTTTCAACAGAAATGCTGTGGTTTTCAGATCCCTTTTTTCTTCTTTCCTTTATATTTGAAAGCTTAGCGAAACGTAGGGGATAAATGGATGCAAGTATGTCTGTAGGATCAGACTATACAATGTTTGCAAGCTGTTATCATGGAATCATGTAGGTCTGCTTACATGCTGCATGCACAAAATACTTTTTCATTAACAAAATATTTTTTGCGGAGTTTATCCTTACAGGGTAAGTACAGTAGATACAGGATATTCACTGCAGTGGCTCGCTTATTTAAAAAAAAAAAAAAAAAAAGCTGCTGGTACTTTGAATGATCCAAAGAACAATGAATAGAATGGAAGTCCACATGCTCCTCTCCATTCAATCTCTAAGGCCTGCGACACACATCCGTGCCGCCGGCACGTGTTTGTCATTTTTTGCACGTACCGGCGGCACGGAGACACGTTCAGCAATGCTACCCTATGGTAGCAGGCACACACACGTAAAACCACACGGAACATGTGTCCGTGTGCGTTTGTACGTGTGTGCGTTTTTCTAAGTGCTGACATGTCAGTGTTTTCTCCGTCAGCACGGGTGTCACACGGCCCGCACCCGTATCACACGGGTGTAGTGTGGATGCGGTCCCGTGTGACATGCGCCGGAGAAAACACACGTGTCAGTTAAAAAAAACCAAAACATTTACTCACCTTCTCCAGCCCTCTTGTCTCTGCCGCTGCTGCCTCTTGCTGCCGACCGCCGCTCATTATTCTCATTTAATATTCACTTCACTGCCTGGCAGCAGCAGCAGCGGGGAGACGGCAGGGCTGGAGACCGAAGATCAGCACCACGGACAGCAGCGCGGACAGCAGGAAGGACCACGTGAGTATGTAAATTACCGGTTCTACGTGTGCTATCACGGATAGCACACGTAGAACACACGTGGCCCGCACGTACCAGAGACACGTACTTACCTGAACGCAACACGCAGGGGAAATACGTGTCTCTCGGCACGTGCGTGATTTTCACGTGAGTGTGGCAGAGGCCTTAGGGAGTGATGAAAACTGCAGACTACAGCACTCGGCTTGGCTAGCAGAAACTTAGACAATGAATGGAGGCCAAGCATATGTTTGCAAACTTTTTTTTGTACCAGAGTCCAGATGTTCGTACTCTGAGCGATCCAGAGAACACTGAATGGAGTGGAAGTGCACATGCTCCGCTCCATTCATTCTCTATGGGACTGGCAAAAATAGCTTTGGCTGACAGACTCAGAGAGCATGAATGGAGTGAAGGCCAAGCATGTGCAGGTCCTCTATTCAAGGCCAGGCTACATAGCCCCTTAATTGGGAAAAAACTTATTAATTGGGAATTACTTTTGTACAAATACAATCAGATATTTGCTCATTGCTGGAATATTATTGAATTTTTGAGATCTAATCCTAAACAGATGCCTTTCTAATTCTTTCAGGTCGTCCTCTTCAGTGCCCAGCGATGCTGCGAGCAGTAGCAGACGTGTCCAAGAGATGCAAGTTTAGGTTGATGATCTTCCCCTGCTGAAGCTGTTGCGTCGGCGATACGAGTGGAGCATCTCACATTGAGCTACCCACCCCCTTGGAGATCACCTCACGATGGATTGTATTTCTATTCTATGTGAACAACCCCAGGTGCATTAGGACTTGTACCTTGTTTCTGCATTAGCATCTGTCTATACCAGCACTGCAGGGTATATTGATTTCTCTCATTGTTGCATGGTGTTTACAGGCTTTCACATATGTCTAGCCCAGTTTTAGGTGATCTATTTCTCTATTCTGCACATTGCATAATGGGTTATGATGTTTGCACTATTCCCATTTTGTGTATTTAGTTCATGTCCTTTATAAATTGTGCTTTGCTAGGGGGATTTTTTTGCTATTGTGCTTTGCTTTGTTTTTAGTTTTAATATTTGATACTGAATAAAGGCTTTTGTAGATATTTATCCTCTCTATTTGGTGTGCTCCTCTATTTACGTGCAGTGTCTGTTTGCTCCTCTTTGCCCTCTGACTTTTTAACTGCACTGGGGAGCACCCACTATTTATCTCTGCATATTGCAGTGGTGCGCTCACTTCTGTGTTTTAAATCAATGGAAGCCAAGTATGTGCAGGTATTCTAGTCAAGACCAGGCAGCAGAAGCCCCTTAATTGGTCAAAAATGTATTAATTTGGTTTTACTTTTGTGCAAAAACAGCGCCTGGTGATGCTTCGAGCAGTAGCAGACGTTTCTAAGAGATGCAAGTGCAGGTCGATGAAGTGAGAAGCCCCTTCGTTTGCTAATTAATACTTTACCCTATCTCCTGCAATCCAGATCTGTCACATACTGTATGTACAAGCTGCAAGATATCAATCTTTTTTTTGTAGCCTGTTGATGTCCAATGTCGTCATCTCATCCAATTTACTATGGCAGCGAAGTTGGCACGCAGGGGTTAATTTCCCTGACGTCAGCTTTAGAACCGTGTTATTTCAGTCGGTTGATTGCGGTACCAAGAGGGTAGAGGCTTCGTGATATTGTAAGTGTCTCCGCGGTAGTGTTCACAGACCTAGTTCTGAACAATCGCTTTATTGCACATCATTCAAAGCAAAGGCTCGTCAGGTAATTCATGCAGAGAACTGGTTTCCGGTGAACATCTATTTTTGGCCGTCTCTTTTGTATTTTTATTATTTATTTTTTCACTATCTGTCAATGGCTTGCTACGCGTCCACTCGAGCCCCTTCTCTGGAAATAAACTTGCATCCTGCAGCTCTAAATTACTCTTCTTCCTTTCTTGAAACCAATTACTCTACACTTCCTCAAGCCGAGCTTCAGCTGATCACATTGATGTGGAATTGAGGGGTCGGAGATTTTTGAAGTATGGATTTTCCCATTCATAATTTTGAAGATGAGTTTTGCAAGAAATATTTCATCTTTTTCTTTTTTGCATCTGTAGTATCTGAGGTAAGAGGATAAAACTCTTGCCGGTAGAAGGCAGCCAAGACACGTTTAGTTTTTAATTTCTTTTTCTGATGCAAAGTCTTGGTTCTAGTGCATGATATCAATTTTCTGGCTCCAAGGGGATGAATCAAAAATTGCAATTTTAGGTATTTTTGTAACAGAAGATTCATAGTATATGCTCTGTCATTGAATAAACTTCATCATATTTGTTATAATAGGTCTGCATATATAGGATTTAATATAAATATTTGTGTGGCTGAAGTCAGAACACTTGATAAAGATGGACATTTCCCCTGCAGCGTTGCGTGTTTCTTGTGCAGCATTGAACACTGACTGTAATATATCATGGCATGTGCTGCTCTAACATTATCTGATATATGCTAAATGTCTGGATATCAGGCATGTAAAATTTCATGGACAGTTCATGATATATGACCGGAGATGTAAGCATCGATGCACACAAACTTTTGTTTCAAAGGGAACCTGTCACCAGGATTTTCCGAATGGATAGACAATCAATTGCACCCTATGGTCACAAATTTGATTGGCTTTGTCAGGGACTCAAGAGATCTTGAACAGCATGCGGAGTGTGAATTGGCTGGAGAATTAAAAGTGGGTTACATGTGATGTCATCTCTTTGTACTAGTGTATCTCCCATATGACAGCACTACAGGCTTTGGCTTCTATTCTTTCCAATGTGAGATTTTACTCATCCAACATAAAAAATTGTTGTAATGTTGGCTGTGTATTTACTAAAAAACAACTTTTTCAAACTTGATATTTTTTACAGATATGCAGCTGTCCCATGGGGCAAAATGTTCCCCTTCCTTAGTGAACTTATACTTGGCTGCTTAAAAATGTAAATATATTCATTCTATGGATAAAATTTTTATGTATTCTATAATGTGGCACGGAAGATACATAGACGACCTGATCCTTATTTGGGAAGTGTCTGTCTCTGTGTCTCCTGGTACCACCTATGCTAATTTCATTAACTACATGAATGGAAATATGAATCTTCGATTTACTATTGAGAGCCATGGGTCCACATCATCGTATTTCGATGTATCTTTTATTGGGGATATTGCCACTGGTAGGATACAATCTACATTATACAGGAAACCAATCAGTGGCAGCTCCTTACTACGAGCTGATAGCTGTCACCCACCCCACATGATTCGTAACCTGTCTGTAGGGGAGCTAACTAGATCGAGGAGAAATTGTTCTGATTTCTTCAGCTATGTCTTGGAATCTGAAACAATCAAAAAAAGTTTGGTCATCCGGAGTTATAAACCTTGGATGTGCAAATGGGCAGAGAATATTGTTGCTAAGAAAACTCTAGACAGTTTGTTGGAGGATAAAAGATTGATTTCTAGCTATCATAACTCTCCATCCCCCTTGACATTTTCTACACCCTTCAGTGTAGACTATAAAGATATCATTAATTGATTTTACAAATTTTCTTCCATGTTACACCAGGACCCCATCTTGTCCAAAATGTTCTCTGGGGGTGTCCAATGTGTGGCCAAAAAATCTAAAGATCTGGGTAGTTTCTTGTTACCTAGATCATTTAGCACTACAAGAATGGAACTGGTTAAAGCACAAAGGTTGCTACAAATGTGGATTAAATAGATGCGGCTTGTGCAAATTTAATCATAATGTTGATTCTGTTCAAGACAACATTTAGGGTAGAAAATATAACATTAAAAGCTATATTAATAGCAATAGCACAAACGTCTATATGGCAACGTGTGTGGCTTGTGATCTATATTATATAGGCTGCACCATCCATGCAATGAAAAAAAGGTTATCAGAACACATTACCGCATCTAGCCCTGAATCTAGCAGCTCCTGACGTCGCACCTCCGGTTTGTCCAAGCACTATTGTGAAGAACATGGGGGCAAATTAAGTGGTATTAGGGTAAAAGGAATTGAAAGAGTATCTAGGCCCCTAAAGGAGGCTATTGGGAACGATTAGTTTTGGAGAGGGAGGTTCTGGATTCTGGCCTTGAATGCATGCTTTCCAGACGAATTAAATTACCGCAGCGACTTACAATACATATATTAGTCTGTGGTCATAGTTCAAATCATTTGTTGTTGAGACACATTTGGTCATTACTCATTTTTCACAGATTGGTAATGACATTACTATGTAAATTATTATCATGAATTACTTTAAAATGTGGGATATAATGTTGTTAACATATTTAAGGGTTAATGTAGAGAATTTTTTTTTATTCTTCTTTTGTTAGTGATTTGTATTATTTTTTCGGGTCTGTATATATTTCATATATTTTGGAATTATATGTTAACAACAAATTGAATTGATTTTATGCATGTATTTACATTGCTGCAGTTTTTTCATCTGGTTCTTATAATCATGTATTGTGTCCTTAGAATTTATGGAAATTTTACTTTCCTTTTCACACTGTGATGAATATTTTTAACGCATCAAATAATTTAAACATGTAGGATAAAATATGTATTTTTCATTGTATGATATTTATTTGTTCATGCTTAGTACAATACTTTCTTGTTTGGGAAATTCTTTCTATCCCTTATAAGAGATAAATTTGTATATTCAAATGAACTAATTAGTATACTCGTGTGTGGGATGTGGGTGATTTTAAATGTGGGTTGTTTTAGTTTGCTCTTGTATGCCTATGATTAAGGAGACATTCGAAAAACCTAAGGCGGGGGCCTCGTGAGGTTCACATCATGGGACATGTTTTTATCTTGCCCTTATGATTATTTGAATGAAGAATAAGAAATAATTTTACAAGAAAGAACCTGGTGCTGGACTTCATCCTTTTTTTTTGTCTACACATGGTAGCCAGCCACATCCGTGCACTGGTGGGGCCTGCAGAAAATCTTGGTGAGCTTTCCCCTTCCTCCTATTATTTCCTCATTGACTGTTGTTTTTGGTATGCAGCTGCTAATGTCATCAGTAGCTGTATATTTTAGACCGTACAAGAGTACATGGGGATGTGGTAAATTGTCTTCCATCAGCGTTTACTGGAAAGCAGAACTGCGCATAGTAATATGTTGGACGAGATGGTGGTCCTATAGTCAGGCTGTTATGTCTCATGTTTATAAAGAAGCCGGTGACTGATCCACCATAATTGTTTTTCTCTACAGATGGGGGTAATGGTAATTGTGTTGAGATAATCCTCTTAATTATCATTGGTAAGTATAGAACTTGAAGTGTCTTACTTTTTAGATTAAAAATGATTTCCTCTAATGGCTGCAGATTCTGGTTTGGAAATACTTAGCGATCCGTGGTTATCACCAGGCATTTCTCTGCAGGGAAATATACTTTTGTATGTCCACCCATTGCTCATGCACACTGGGGCCACCTCCTGCCTCATTCTTATACCTCTGGGAACACGTTCATAGAGGACCAGAAAGCATTACAATTAAATGACAATTTCAGTTCTGCTACAGCTGTATGTATGCTGAATATTTTAATATTTGTCATCAATTTCTTGCGGTGTGGAGGATGTCCTGATGTCCACCCAGGGCTGTGGAATCGGAATCTCAAAGTCAGTGTTCATTTTTTTTTTACATGTTTTTTTTAATTTAAGTAATACAAATAAACCAGTTACACAATAAGGACATGTATAATGCATGTTTGCAAACTGTAAGATAATTCAGAAAACATATTTCAGGTACTTGGGGTGTATATACACCGTAACAAGACACAGAGAACAAAGGGGAGGAAAAAAACATAAGAAAAGTATCACAGTGACCGTTTCTGCCATAGGCGCCAACGAAGAAGCATTCAACATTAGTACCAGAACATAATATATTTACTATAGTATAAAAGCGAACGAGCAACGGGTAACGTCAAAGGAGAAGAATCTTGTTTTGTGTGATATGAGTAGTTTTTTATGATTACATTACTCTAAATTGATCTATTCTTGCAATGTTTTAATCATATGTGGAATGCGCTCCTGTTTTTTATCAGCAGTTTTTTAATGCATTATTGCCTTTAAAAAAATTAAATAAAAAATCTATATTTTTATGGCTCTATATACTCTATTGTTCTTTTGTTTTTGTACTCTATTGGAGTTTGTCTAAGATAAAAGGATATAATATATATGGGTACTTTAATTTTGAACTAACATAATTTTTGTGTTTTGAAAACTGGAATAAATCCCAAAATGAATATTTTTACTATGGATTTCCATACCAGGGAAACCTCCTGGGTGACAAAGGTTGGTAATTTTTTAAATCAAATGTTGCTGATATTTCAAATAATACCCATGACGAGTTAAGAGACAATATAAAACAATATAAAAGCTAAAATGGTTGACTAACACCTCGATGGGAAAATTCTTACAGAATAAGATGTTCCTAGAATACTTTGAATTCAAATTTTTCCAACATTTGACCTTAATGATGAAGACTTAAGGCTACTTTACACACTGCGATATCGGTCCCGATATCGCTAGTGTGCGTACCCGCCCCCATCTGTTGCGCGACATGGGCATATCGCTGCCCGTGCCGCACAACATCGCCCAGAGCCGTCACACATACTTACCTGTCCGGCGACGTCGCTGTGACCGGCGAACCGCCTCCTTTCTAAGGGGGCGGTCCGTGCGGCGTCACAGCGACGTCACTGAACCGCCGCCCAATCGCAGCGGAGGGGCGGAGATGAGCGGGACGTAACATCCCGCCCACCTCCTTCCTTCCGCATAGCGGCCGGGAGGCAGGTAGGGAGACGTTCCTCGCTCCTGCGGCGTCACACGCAGCGATGTGTGATGCCGCAGGAACGAGGAACAACCTCGTTACTGCTGAAGTAACGATTTTTGGGAATTAGGACCCGTGTAGCCGATTAGCGATAAATCACGCTTTTGCGACGATTTTACATCGCTGAACGCTGTTACACAAAGCTATATCGCTAACGATTGCGGAAGTGCGTCACCAAAACCGTGACCCCAACGACAAAATTCGGGCGATATCGCAGTGTGTAAAGCCCGCTTAAGTTAAAAAATGGGAAGAGGTAGCCACTCAATGTTTATTTATTGAAATAATAGAAGAAAAAAATACATGGACACTAAAAGAGCTTAACTTAGAATTTGATGAATTACAAAATAGATTCAAACAAGAAACTCAGGGAGAGATCATGACACAATTCTAAAATGACATTGAAAAAAGACTGGAAAAATTGGAACGTGACATTTGAGCTCTTAAACTTAAGAAATATCAAAGAGACATTCTGCATTTCGAAAATAAAAAAATCGTTAGGTGGCAATATAAAAAAAACACTACATTTAAAAAGGGCAAGCAGAAATTTCTCCTTTTCCTCCACCTCGTTCAATACTGGCAGTATAGCATCCAACAGTGAGATCAGGAGAATAATTGGAATATAAGAACTAGGTTAGGCAATCAGGGACAGGCTGTACATAATAGCCAACATAAAAAAAAGAGAAATTACGACCAACCCAAAATAATTAATTTATCTACACATCACCTGTCTGTAAAACAAGAATCCATATAAAAGTAAGGGACTAACTTTTTCTCCCTCTCAATAACTAGATATCTTTAGAACAGTAAAGGACGTACATTTATTTGCAAGAAAGATCATTTTAAAAAATTTTCATGAAAAATCATCACTGATGGGCGACATTCCATTTAATACTAAGGAGTAAAGGAAGGCCCTGGTGATTCTGGAGGAATTAGCAGATGAAACACCCACAAATTCGGTAAATTGGTCAAAACGGATCTCCCCCGTAATCATTATGCAAATGTTACCAGGGTAGAATATGAAGCTATAAAGGAGATGGGAGAGTGTCCAGACGTGGTTTTTAAACCAGTAGATAAAGGTGGAAACTTGGTCATTTGGCCAAAAAGTATGTATGTAAAGCAAGTGTTACGTCACCGCCGGAGTCTGCTCCAGCGACTTCTGCTCAGATCACCAGGCGATGCCGTGTTCCTGCCGTGGATGGTGCTAGTGATGGGAGAGGAGTCGATGCCAGCAGCACCGGTGGGCGCAGGCTCCAATCATCCACTGGGCTGGGTTATCTTGGGATCTGCAGTACCGCTGGCTGACTGTGGGTGGCGTGTGTCTTCCAGCTGAAGTTGCCAGCGTTCAGCTACAGCCAATGGGAAGACACCACACCCTTCTTATTCCCCCTTCTGTCACTTGACCACTGCCAGAGATAGTTCTGATTTCCTGGCTCCTGTTCTACCCTATTCTGTTTTGTGATTCCTGTGTGCTGACTTCTGCGTGTTTTCTGACTACCCTTCTGCCTGCTGTTTTTGTACCTCGCTGACGATCCGGTTTTGACCTCTGCTCCGTTTTCTGATTACGCCCTTGTCTACCGATTCTGTCCCTGTTCTACTATTCCTGGTTTGACCCTGCCCGACGACTACTCTCATCAAACTGCAGCCTTCCACAGGTAGTGATCTCCAGGGCCCTATGTAATTCCAAATCCCTGTATAGGGGTTAAAGGGTTTCAGGGTTTTGGGGGTCCTGCTTGGTGAGTGGCTTCCCTCTAGTCTGTCCATTACATCCCCCATGAGTCTGTTGATCCAGGCAGGCGTTACAGCAAGCCCCTAAACAACTTGATGACAAAAGATGTTACAAAAACTTGGTAGCGAATCCACTACCTAGATTTCAACAGGAACTTAAGAACATATTGATTGGCACATATGAAAAAAATATAATATCCAAAAAACTATATGATACACTGACCTAGTGTATGTAAAACTACGCCTGCCCACTATTTATCTCATTCCTAAAATCCACAAAAATCCTTTTGATCCACCTGGTAGACCTATTGTCTTTAGGAATGGTGACTTATGCAAAATTGCATGCAAATTCATTGACTTTTACTTGAAACCTATTGTTTCCACCATACCATCCTTTATCAAGGATACAAACGCAGCATTGGGAAACTTTGATGACATTCAACTCCAAGAGAATGTGTTCGTGGTGACAGCTGATGTAGAAAGCCTATACACCTCAATTAAACATCAGATGGTCTACGGTCAGTGACATGCTTCATTACAATTAAATGAGCTGCTCATCTTGCTTTCAAGGCTGTACTGGAAGTACAATGTGTAAATCTGTCCTCATTGTTACAGCACAGAAGATTCTCAAAAGATGACTAATTTACATTCTTACATAACTCATCTGTACTTGGCAGGAACTGCTGTGAGCTCCACGTGTCTACCGCTCGTCTCTTGTTCTAGGAGAAACAACCAGAAAAACTGCTGTTCAGGACATATGTGTGTGCATGCCGGTGGTGCTAGTACGGTTCCTGTTATTCTTCCTTTTACGTTTTCACAACAAAAGATGCAAAAGTAGTATGAGGTCTAAAATTGAGCTTGTATTAATAAATATTTTTGTTCTAAAATATTACAAATGTACAAATATTAAAATACAAAAAGCTGTTGTAAAAAGGGACTAGACAATCACTGGATGAGATATTTTATCTTGTAAATACCTGATTCTTAGACCTCCATAAATGTCAATGTAAACCTAAGTAATATGAAAATCAATATATGGGATATAATTTTTTCCTTTTAGAAAGTCAGATAAAGATATAGGGGTAGAGTGAAGGGGTTAAGGTTTTGTATACTTGTATTTTTGTGGAGCAGAAACTGAGCAAAAATTCTCAAAAACATTGAGTTTCCACTCATCTTCTGCTTTGAAAACTCAGTGTGCACATAGCCTAAGGGGCACTTTGCACGCTGCGACATCGCAAGCCGATGCTGCGATGCCGAGCGCGATAGTCCCCGCCCCGTCACAGCTGCGATATCATGGTGATAGCTGCCGTAGCGAACATTATCGCTACGGCAGCTTCACATGCACTTACCTGCTCTGTGACGTCGCTCTGGCCGGCGACCCGCCTCCTTTCTAAGGGGGCGGGTCGTGCGGCGTCATAGTGACATCACACAGCAGGCGGCCAATAGAAGCAAAGGGGCGGAGATGAGCGGGACGTAAACATCCCGCCCACCTCCTTCCTTCCGCAAAGCCGGCCGGGACGCAGGTTGGAGATGTTCCTCGCTCCTGCAGCTTCACACACAGCGATGTATGCTGCCGCAGGAACGAGGGACAACATCGTAACATCGGTCTTTCCCAATTCATGGAAATAACCGACGCTACACCGATGATACGATTACGACGCTTTTGTGCTCGTTAATCGTATCTAAAATGCTTTACACACTACAATGTCGAGAGCGACGCCGGAAGTGCGTCACTTTCGATTTGACCCCACCGACATCGCACCTGCGATGTCGTAGTGTGCAAAGTGCCCTTAAGAGTGGATTGTTGCTCAAATGTGGAGTTTAAGTTTAAAGGTCATCGACTTCCGTCTGACAAGTGCTGAATATGTTAAAAATGGCTCTTATTGTATTGAGTTGAATAAAATAACTAATAAATGATGTAAAAAGGAAGTAGCTACGTTCCATAATTAATGTAGCAAACAATATGCCAGAGCAGAGAAAACAAAAGGTCATGTTAGCACAGTTGTCGGCAGTGTGAATGGCCCTGTATGCTAATTGTTATAGAACTAATGCACTGTGATGCAGATTCTGAGTGTATGGATTTTTAATTGCATATCGGAAATTAAAATTCATTAAACGAGTTGCCGTTGGGTGAATATCACCTATTTTCTAGACTACACAACACATACATATTAACCCCTTCACGACCGGCCGATTTTTCGCTTTCCGTTTTTTTTTTTCACCATTCTTTTTCTGAGACGTAACTTTTTTATTTTTCAGTCAATATGGTCATGTGAGGGCTCATTTTTTGCGGAACGAGCTGTACTTTTAAATGAAACCATCAGTTTTACCATATAGTGTACTAGAAAACGGCAAAAAAATTCCAAATGCAGAAAAATTGCAAAAAAAGTGCGATAGCACTATGGTTTTTGAGATATTTTATTCACTGTGTTCACTATATGGTAAAACTGATGTGTGGGTGTGATGCCTTAGGTCAGTGCGAGTTCGTAGATACCAAACATGTATAGGTTTACTTTTATATAAGGGGTTAAAAAAAATCGGAAGTTTGTCCGAAAAAAGTGGCGCACGTTTTACGCCATATTCCGTGACCCATAGCGTTCTCATTTTTAGGGATCTATGGCTCAATGATGGCTTATTTTTTGCGTCTCGAGCTGACGTTTTTAACGGTACCATTTGTGCGCAGATGCTAAGTTTTGATCGCCTCTTATTGCATTTTGCGCAAAAGTTGTGGCGACAAAAAAACCATCGTTTTGGCGTTTGGAATTTTTTTGCCGCTACGCCGTATACTGATCAGATTAATTGATTTTATATTTTGATAGATCAGGCGTTTCTGAACGCGGTGATACCAAATGTGTGTATATTTTTTATTTTTTTAACCCTTTCATTTTCAATGGGGCGAATGGGGGGTGATTTGAACTTTTAGTTTTTTTTTTAATTTTTTAAAACTTTTTTTTTACTTTTTTTTATTATTTTACTAGTCCCCTTAGGGGGCTATTGCGATCAGCATTCCGATCGCTCTGCAGTATCTGCTGATCACAGCTACAAGGCTGTAAACAGCAGATACGCTCTCTTTCTCTTTAGCTGTGCCGCTGGCACAGCGAAAGTGAAAGCAAGTCAGGTGTAGTACAGGAGTCATCACATGACCCTGTGCTACCATGACAACTATCGGGAGTCACGTGATCGCGTCACGTGACTTCCAGTATCGGGCGGTAAGTAAATGTTTACCGCGATCGCGCTTATAATGGCGCTGTCACATATTGACAGCGCCATATAAGGGGATAAACGGCATGAGCAGATAACGATTCTGCTCGTGCCTAGCAGGCACACATCTCAGCTGTGAAAATCAGCTGAGATGTGTGCCGATCGCAGCATCATGCTGCCGGCAGACCGCGGGCAGTAACATTATGACCGCAAGGACGTAATTTTACGGCCCGCGGTCGTTAAGGGGTTAATAGCAATTTGACCTTGTTCCTTAGGTGCAGGTTAATGAAAATAATTAAAGGGTTTGTAGACTTTTGCAACATATTTCTTTAATCTGTCTACCATAATAATTTATGCAACTTTTGGAATATTTAAAAAAAATCCTTACATCACTATTCTTTCTATTAAGACCTCTGAATAGTAAAGTTGCCTAGTTTTCCTTCTATATGGTACTGGAAACTGTCTGCATACGTAGGAAGATTTGTCAGTCAGAACTGTGGGAAATCTATGGCAGACAGTTTGGCGGCTACCTTATTCCTAACGGATGCATGTCCCCCGCTGTCACAATTTTAACTGTAACTTAAGTTGTAGCCAATGCTAATGCCCTAGGGTAGGGGTCCCCAACATTTCTTACCCTGAAAGTCAAATTCAGCTCTTAAGGATGGTTGTGATCCACAGTATGTGTTGAGAAATCGTAGAAGCCCTGTGAGCCTTTTATAATGGTATAATCCCTCAAGTACCCCTTTGTAATGTAATAATACTTCAAATGCCCCATTATATAATAATGCTCCGGGTGCCCAAATATAAAATAGTAATTTCAAGAGTACTCAATTAAAAAGTAATAATGCCATAGGTGTCTTCTATGAAATTAATAATGCCCTAAGTAATAATCTCCCCAAGTACCCCCTTAAAAAGTAGTAATGACCTGAGTTCCGCTTAAAGTAATAATGTCACTTTAGTGCCTCCTTAACAGGTAATAATGCCCCCGATCTATGCCAATACAGAATGGTAATGAGATGGGATCCCCCCCTACTTTAGGGGATCTGATCAGTCTACTTATTAGAGGGCAAGCCATTGATTTCTATGGGTGGCATGTATTGCTACAGGTTGCTTCAGGTAAAATACATGGCCAGCTGTCACGCTCCCCGGGTCCTCGGCTCCCCTCCCCGGGTCCTCTGCTCCGCTCCCCGGGTCCTCATCTCCGCTCCCCGGCTCACCTGCCATGCTCCCCGCTCTCCAACCTCCGGTGCCCGTCCTTCCCAGGCCCCCTGGTCTCCGCTCCCGGCGCCCGACGGCTTCCCAGGTCCTGGCCGGCTCCCCTGCGTCCTCCTCTGAGCTTCCTTCCCTGGCTTCTGGCACCCGTGCAGCGCGCATGCGCATTAGGGCGCGCGCGCGGTCACTGACCCTTTCTTAAAGGGCCAGTGTCAAATTACAGGAAATGATGCACATAGGTACAGGGTATATAGGGGGTTAATGTCCAAGGGAGCGGGGCCTGTTCTTCGTGTTTTCCCAAGCTAGGAGTCAGGTCTCCTTGTGTTTTGTGAGATACTTACCTCTCTATCTTCTAGAGCCGATCCTGCATCGCCATCCGGTTCTGCGGTACCTCGAACCCCGAACGCTGTCCATCTGCCATCCTGACAGTCCGTACCATCTCGG
The DNA here is from genome assembly GCF_048569485.1 of Anomaloglossus baeobatrachus. NCBI lineage: Eukaryota > Metazoa > Chordata > Amphibia > Anura > Aromobatidae > Anomaloglossus > Anomaloglossus baeobatrachus. The sequence goes on along the minus strand of NC_134363.1, from coordinate 127,930,247 downwards.
ATCCCTGCGGTGACCCGTCATCTCGCTCCAACGGTTCCGGACCCCGCCTGACACCATCACGGCTTCCGAACCTGAGCTCCGTCACCCGGACCACCATCAGTGACCTCGTGGTCCCAGGGACTTCTCCATTTTCTCCCAGTGCACGGACTGTCCTGCTACCTACAGTGCTCCGGCTACCGGACTCCTTTCCCTCATCCGGGAGTTCGGCCCAGTGGATCCACCTCCAGGGTCTACCCGTCCATCTGGCCCTAACAGTAAGAACAGGCCATGGATCCCGCCGAAGCACTAGCGGCCTTGCATGAGGAACTCCAACGCCAGCGTGAAGTTCAGACCCGCATGCTGAACTTTATGACTTCCGTGGACACCCGCCTGACCTCGCTACAAGCGGCAGTCACGTCTTCAACATCCCGAGCCTCCACTAGTCAAGCCACGACCCCCGCTCCCGTGGCTGCCTCTTCGGATGCTTCCAGACTGCGTTTGGCCACACCACCCCGGTACGCCGGAGATCCCAAGACCTGCAGGGGGTTTATAAACCAATGCTCCCTCCATTTCACGCAGCTGCCACATCTGTTTGCCTCCGACCAAGCCAAGGTCGCCTTCATCATGTCTCACCTAGAGGGCGAGGCACTGGCGTGGATGAACCCCTTGTGGGAGAAGGAGGAACCTATGACCAAGAACCTCCAGGAGTTCCTGCAGGCCTTTCGCAGCACCTTTGACGAACCCGGACGCGCCTCCGCGTCTGCGTCATCACTTCTCCGGTTACGTCAGGGAACACTGACGGTGGGTCAATACGCCATCCGTTTCCGCACCTTGGCTTCAGAACTCGGGTGGAATAACGAGGCCCAAACCGCCGCCTTCTGGGAAGGACTATCGGGTCGAATCAAAGATGAGCTGGCTGGACGTGATGTACCGTCCACCCTGGACGCCCTGATTACCCTAGCGACTCGAGTGGACATACGCTTTCAGGAGCGGTCCAAAGAGGTATCCCGTGAGAGACGTCCGGTACGGCATTCCTCTCCTCCACGGAAGCCCGCCGTACTCCAGTCAACGGCCTCTGGTGTCTCCGTCCATGAGCCCATGCAGATCGACCGTGTGCGACAGTCTGAACAACGTCGAGCAGAGCGGCTCGCCAAGGGTCTCTGCTTTTACTGCGGAGAGGGCACACACCTGCTACGCGCCTGTCCAGGGAGGCCGGGAAACTCCAAAGCCTAGGGTTGGTAGGAGAGGCCACCCTAGGTGCTGGGACTCTCTCAGACCCAGTCACATGGACTGTGCAAGTAACAACGGGAGAGACGCGGTTTACGGCTGAGGCGTACCTCGATTCTGGGGCAGCAGGCAATTTCATCCAGCAGGCCACGGTGGACAAGTACCAGGTGCCTGTTACTCCACTCGACAAGCCCCTCGTGATTGCCTCTGTGGATGGGAGACCTCTCTCTGACACCATCTCCTGGATCACCAAGCCGCTTGAACTGCGTATCGGTGCTCTGCACACCGAGAACATCGCTCTCTACGTCCTCCCACATATGTCACATCAAATTCTGCTGGGTCTTCCCTGGTTGCGGACACACGAGCCTTCAGTCAGCTGGGGCACTGGTGATATTACTCGATGGGGGCCTTCTTGCCATGAGAGGTGTCTGAAGACCATACAACCCATCCGGCGACCTCCGGTTCCCGAGTCCCTACCGGGACTGCCCTCAGCCTATTGGTCCTTCGTGGACGTCTTTGACAAGAAGGAGTCCGAAGTACTTCCGCCACATCGTCCTTACGATTGTGCCATTGACCTGCTCCCGGGAACTACACCACCTCGAGGACGGATATATCCTTTATCTCCAGCCGAAACAAGGGCCATGTCTACGTACATCACAGAGAGCCTGGCTAAGGGATTCATCCGGAGATCCTCCTCTCCTGCTGGAGCAGGCTTCTTCTTCGTAAAGAAGAAAGAGGGTGACCTACGCCCATGTATAGACTACCGGGGATTGAACCAAATCACCGTGAAAAACAAGTACCCCCTGCCGCTCATCCCCGAATTGTTTGATCGGCTCAGAGGAGCTCGTGTGTTCACCAAGTTGGATCTTCGGGGTGCCTACAACCTGGTCCGTATCCGCTCAGGGGATGAATGGAAGACCGCGTTCAACACTCGCGATGGGCACTATGAATACTGCGTGATGCCCTTCGGCCTGTGTAACGCACCAGCTGTCTTCCAAGAATTAGTGAACGATGTGTTTCGGGACCTTCTCTACGTCTGTGTGGTGGTATATCTGGACGACATCCTTGTCTTCTCTCCGGACCTCCAGACCCACCGAGAGAACGTGCAACTGGTTCTACAACGACTGAGAGAGAATCGTCTGTACGCCAAGTACGAGAAGTGCGTCTTCGAACAGTCTTCTCTCCCCTTCCTGGGGTACCTCATCACCGATACCGGACTGCAGATGGATCCCAAGAAGGTCTCCTCCATTCTCAACTGGCCTCCTCCTTCTGGACTGAAGGCAATCCAACGCTTTCTCGGATTCGCTAACTATTACCGCCAGTTCATTCCTCACTTCTCGGCTCTGACTGCTCCTCTCTCCGCTTTGACCAAGAAGGGGGCTAATCCAAAGGACTGGTCACCTGCGGCCGACGCCGCGTTTGGCGCTCTAAAACGAGCCTTTGCCTCCTCTCCTGTACTCCACCGTCCAGAGTTAAACCGCCAGTTCACCTTGGAGGTGGATGCCCCCTCCTCGGGAGCCGGAGCAGTGCTCATGCAGAAGTCCTCCTCCGGGAAGATGGTGACGTGCGGTTTCTTCTCCAAGAGCTTCTCCGCGCCTGAACGCAATTACACCATCGGTGACCGAGAGCTATTGGCGGTCAAACTGGCTCTGGAGGAATGGCGCTATCTTCTGGAAGGAGCAGTGTACCCTGTCATTGTTTACACGGACCACAAAAACCTGGAATACCTGCGGACTGCTCAGCGACTGAACCCACGGCAAGCCAGGTGGTCCTTGTTCTTTGCCCGGTTCGACTTCCAGCTTCATTTCCGACCCGCAAACAAGAATGTACGCGCTGATGCCTTGTCTAGGTCTTTCGTGCCCATGGAACAGGAGGAAGAGACATCTCAACCCATCATCTGTCCAAGCAAGATTATTCCGGTGGCTCCTGTCACCCTGGCCCAGATACCGCCCGGGAAGACCTATGTCTCTGAGACTGACAGGCAAAAAGTGTTACACTGGGGCCATGCCTCGAAAATAGCCGGTCATGCAGGTCAGAAGAAAACATGGAGCGCTATTGTACGTCATTACTGGTGGCCATCCCTGCGCACGGACGTCGCCTCTTTTGTCTCTGCCTGCTCCTCCTGTGCCAGGAACAAGACACCCAAACACCTGCCATACGGCCGTCTTCTGCCTCTGCCCATACCCTCAGTTCCCTGGCAGCACATAGCGATGGACTTTATTACGGACTTGCCATTGTCCTCCGGACACACAGTCATATGGGTCGTGGTGGATCGATTCTCTAAAATGGCCCATTTCGTTCCTATGGCTGGACTGCCCTCTGCTCAGGAACTCGCGGACGCCTATATACATCACATCTTCCGCTTGCATGGCTTTCCATCACACATAGTGTCCGACAGAGGAACTCAGTTCACCTCCCGCTTCTGGAGGGCTCTCTGCAAACATCTGGGAGTGACTCTAGACTTTTCATCTGCCTACCATCCTCAGTCTAATGGCCAAGTGGAGAGGGTCAATCAGATATTGACCTCTTTCTTACGTCACTACGTGAACGCCCATCATGACGATTGGTCCACGCTTCTTCCTTGGGCAGAATTCTCCCATAATCACCACGTCAGTGAGTCCTCCTCCAGTTCTCCCTTCCATGTCGTCTACGGACTTCAGCCGTCTGTCCCATTGCCTGTATCCTCGTCCTCGGACATCCCTGCTGCTGATGCAGTACTCCGTGACTTTACTACCATTTGGGACTCAGTTAAGGCGTCCCTTGCACGGGCAACCCTGCGGATGAAGAGACACGCGGACAAGAGACGCCTAGATCCTCCGTGTTTCTCTCCGGGAGATCTCGTCTGGCTTGCTTCCAAATACATCCGACTGAAGATACCATCCTACAAGCTGGGACCTCGCTACATCGGGCCGTTTAAAGTCCTCGGCAAGATCAATGAGGTTTCCTACAAACTACAGCTCCCGGCCACAATGAGAATACCCAACTCCTTCCACGTCTCTCTGCTCAAGCCGGTTGTCCTTGGTCCCTTCTCCGCTGCCGCCAGCCTGGCTCCTCCTCCTATTGCTGAGGACGACATCTATGCGGTAAGGGATATCGTGGCCATGAAGACCGTACGTGGTCGGCAGTTCTTCCTGGTGGACTGGGACGGGTATGGTCCTGAGGATAGGTCCTGGGAGCCCAGGGAGAACGTGGGCACTCCTCTGATCCATGCCTTCATGTCCCGGTTGCGGGGAGGGGGGCGTGGGGGGGGGTACTGTCACGCTCCCCGGGTCCTCGGCTCCCCTCCCCGGGTCCTCTGCTCCGCTCCCCGGGTCCTCAGCTCCGCTCCCCGGCTCACCTGCCATGCTCCCCGCTCTCCAACCTCCGGTGCCCGTCCTTCCCAGGCCCCCTGGTCTCCGCTCCCGGCGCCCGACGGCTTCCCAGGTCCTGGCCGGCTCCCCTGCGTCCTCCTCTCAGCTTCCCTCCCTGGCTTCTGGCACCCGCGCAGCGCGCATGCGCATTAGGGCGCGCGCGCGGTCACTGACCCTTTCTTAAAGGGCCAGTGTCAAATTACAGGAAATGATGCACATAGGTACAGGGTATATAGGGGGTTAATGTCCAAGGGAGCGGGGCCTGTTCTTCGTGTTTTCCCAAGCTAGGAGTCAGGTCTCCTTGTGTTTTGTGAGATACTTACCTCTCTATCTTCTAGAGCCGATCCTGCATCGCCATCCGGTTCTGCGGTACCTCGAACCCCGAACGCTGTCCATCTGCCATCCTGACAGTCCGTACCATCTCGTATCCCTGCGGTGACCCGTCATCTCGCTCCAACGGTTCCGGACCCCGCCTGACACCATCACGGCTTCCGAACCTGAGCTCCGTCACCCGGACCACCATCAGTCACCTCGTGGTCCCAGGGACTTCTCCATTTTCTCCCAGTGCACGGACTGTCCTGCTACCTACAGTGCTCCGGCTACCGGACTCCTTTCCCTCATCCGGGAGTTCGGCCCAGTGGATCCACCTCCAGGGTCTACCCGTCCATCTGGCCCTAACACCAGCCGACCCCCTCCTTGCCTATAAGAGCTCTTTCACACTTCAATATTCTCTATGTGTACTATCCACTATTTTTCCCATAATAATCAATGTACCGTTTCGTGTTTTTGGTAGGGGGTGGGGTTGGGGGGAGCAATTTTACGCACAAAAAAAGAGACATGTCCAACTTTGATCAATCTCATCAATGAATGTAAATGGCCCCGAAAAACCCCCAAAACTAATAGCATACAGATTAATAGGATACAGATGTCTTCCAGGTGCATATTTAGCTGGTTGATGGGTAGTAAAGTTAAGAATTTATTTTCTACATACAAGAAAAACGAACGCAAAAAGGATTGTAAAAACTGACACATGGACCAAAAATAGGTGCAATACAATGAAAAAACATGGACCCTTTTCACGTAACAGAAAAAAAATCTGATGAGTGAATTGGCAGTACAGACGATCTCTGGATCTCCATAGTTTCATTTAAAAAATATAGGTTTGTAGATATTTTGTTGAATTGTGTGTGTCTCCATGTACATACACAATGAATATGAGAATATGGCGTGGCACCCTTTCATTGTGTTTGCTTCATTAATAATAATTGCTCTGCCAACAAACTAATGTAACGGTTGCATAAAATAACAGTGTACGTAAATCTGAAGATATTTTTTCCAGAGGAGGTGAAAGTGCCCATAAACGTATGAGATGATCTATGCCATGTTGTTTATGAAAGGCATGAGTCACTGTATAATACACACATCCTACAGGCTCATCCCACATACAGACCTCTTCTTTTGTCTCAAAGTTGTCAGATAGAGAAAGTGCATTCTCCTTTCTAACACAGAGGCTGACTGACAGCCGTTTATGCTATGGCGATTTCACTATCAGTGGGACACATCTGTCAAAGAATTCCTTGGACTACACAGTATGAATAAGCCATGAATACAGTGAGAGAGGGCTGATTGTCAAAGCAAGAAGACGCATGCAGGACTTTTTGATTTACAGGGCATTTTGTACTCTCTAATCCTTACCTACCCAAGACTGGAATCAGCACCCAGGGAATTTGGACAGCACTCTTAGCCCCCTCCAGGACTAATCTAAACTGTTTTTGTTGCAGTTCTGCAAAACCGAGGACTACATTTGTATTGTCATCCTACACACCAGTGACGCAGTGGCGGCTTGTGCATCGCAACAACCCTTTTTAATTTTGACAATTACTATAGGAACAATCAATGAGTGAGCCCTTTGTCTTTCTGGCACTGCTTATAAGGCTATGTGCGCACACTGAGTAGTTGGTGATGAAATTTTCTGCACCAAATCTGCATATTTTGGCTGAAAAAAGAACTGGTGGAGGAAGGTTGAACTAGATGGACCTAGGTCTTTTTTCAACCTAAGTAACTATGTAACTATGTAACACACCAAAAATGCAATGCTGTGTTTTTGACATGCGCTTTTCATAATGAAATCAATGGGTTGAAAAGCGCTCATTGATTATAATGGGAAAACGAGCTGATAGTACACATAGCCTCCTATATACACTGGATATCAAAATTAGAGATCAATGTATGATCACTTGCTTTTTTTCAGAATGAATGTAATCTACATTGATCAACATTTGAAGGTTTTTTGTAAGGGGTACACCATCCGACCAGAACAGTGTTTTACAAAATCTCCAAAATGTATCAATATAAAATCTTAATTTTGCCCAAAACGTGATGATCATAGTTAGAGAACAACAATGACTGTAGCACAGAGAAAGATTATAACTAAATCTAAAAGGTAATAACAGTCACCAATCAGTAGGACGAGTACAGGCCTTTGATGTGAATGACTTCAGCACATCTGCAACCACAGGACATCACTAGTCTCTCACACTGCTGTGGGGGGATTTTGGTCCACTCTTCTTCCTGTCTCTTCCGCGGTTCTTTGACTGTTGTGGACTTCCTGGACATAAATTCTCACCAAGGATTTTCTGGAGGTTTTCTATTGGGTTTAAATCAGGACTCTGGGATGGCCATTCATTGTTTTAGTGTTTTCTGTTTCAATGAACTGCTTTACCCATTTTGCTGTATGAAAGAGGGCATTGTCCTGCATGAAAATTGCTCACTGATTGAGTGATAAACGCAAGTTAGGAACCACGTGTTTTGAAGAAGGTTCTGATACTTTTATTTACTCTGTCATATAGCTGTATGAAAAGTCCAACTCCTGCAGTGAAAACATTCTTCTAACCATGACACTTCCTCCATCACCTTTAACTAACTTCTTACCACACTTTGGGTTCAGACTTTCCCCACTTTGTCGACGAACATAATGTTTCCCATCAGACCCAAAAAAATTAAATTTGCTTTCATTACTAAAATAAACGGTGGACCACTTCTCCTCTGTCCACACAACATGCTCCTCACCAAAGGTGAGTCTAGGCTTTTGATTCTTTCTACTAATGAGAGCTGAACACTGCAGAGTGGGCTTTCAGTGCACATGCTATTACGTTGTGACACTGTATGACGAGACAGATCCTTACCCTGTTCAGTCCTGAACTGACGAGCAATTCCAGCTGCAGTGTTGAAACGATTACCCATGGAGAGTCTCCACATTATCCTGTCCTCTCTTGCATTTGTCTTTCGAGGGCGACCAACCTTCTTGGGGGACTTGAAAGTTTATGATATTGTAAAGATGCAATATTCTTGAAATCACAGACTTGAAATGACCAACTCCTCTTGCTATGGCTGATAGGGTCACCCCTTTGGTCTTCATCTAGACAACCTGTTCCCGGAGGGTTTCAGTCACTTTGAAACGGCACACCATTTTCAAAGTCAGTGCAAACTGGAAAGTTAGGCTGCCAGTTACATAGGGTTTGTCAGATAATTAAGGAAACTAGCACCAGGTGCCAGATTAACATCAATAACTTGCAGGTATCTGATAAGTATGCTCTAATTTTGAACTGTGTTCTTTTTCATTTATTTTATTTACATTTTTATTATGTGCTTTGCAATAAATTCAATGTATGAAAATAATGCTGCTAGTTTACTCATGTTAGGATATAACCACATAGGACTACACAATGACCTTAACATTTAGGAAATTGTGTGTTGTTTTCTAATTTTGATCTCCAGTGTATATTATAACTCCCACATAGCCTCCAGTCTACATTATGAGCCCCACATAACCTCCTACATACATTATGAGCCTTTACATACCCTTCTATAAACATTATTAGCCCCCATATAGCGTCATATAACATTCTCTTAAATACAGCATGAGCCCTTACATAGCCTCTTATATACTGTACATTATGAGCCCCAACATAGCCTCTCTATACAGTATGAATATCACATAGCCCCCATATATACATTATGAGCCCCACATTGCTTATCCTATGTAAGAGTACCAAACAACGTCTTTATGAAATTATGTATAGCAATTCCAGGAAATCCCTGAAGTACAACATTAATATCAGATGTTCAATTTGATGAGCCTGAGCCAAATACCAATGATAATACTGGTGATGCTTCAGAAGAATGTGTGTTAGTAAATAAGGGTTTCAATGCAGTGAACTCTGTGTGCTGCACTACAGAAGTAAATGACACTTACAACATCATGCGGCAGAGAGTTCCATAGTCTCACTGCTCGTACAGTAAAGCAGTAGTAGTAGCAGTAGTAGTAATATAATAGTAGTTATATTCTTTTCCATAGGAGCAGTATTATTGTAGTTATATTCATGTAAAAAAGGGGGCAGTATTATAGTAGCTATATTCCTGTACATAGCAGTATTAGAGCAGTTATATTCTTGTACATAGGGGTAGTATTATAGTAGCTATATTCTTGTAAAAAAGGGGGCAGTATTATAGTAGTTATATTCTTGTACATAGGAGCAGTATTAGAGCAGTTATATACTTGTACATAGGGGACAGTATTATAGTAGTTATATTCTTGTACATAGGAGGCAGTATTATAAAAGTTTGATTCTTATACATATGGGGCAGTAGTATAGTAGTCATATCGGATTTTTACATTGAATAAAAAACAACAGAAAGTTATGAATTATAGGAATATGTTATTTATGAAAATATATTAGATCTGTGAAATGGTGGTACAAAAATATTTATTTGGAAAATACTAATATATTTTTACTTTTGTATACCAATTGTTGTATTGTACTTTTTCTGATGACACCTTGTAACATTATAAGATTAAAGGGAACCTGTCTCATTGGAAAACGTTATTACCTGCAGATATTAGGTTAATCTGTATGTCAATGATGTTCTAGTGCTGTCTAGCTGCCTTACTTTGAGTGAGGCTACTGGGAGAAAATGAATTTATTTCTTCCCAGGAGTCACTTGCTTTCAGTTATTGGGGTGGCAGTAGCTACAGTCATTTCTCATATAACCACTCATTATACTCTGAGTGGCAGTTGTAGCACTACCCAGCACTTGGATTAACAACTCATTGTACACCGATGCGCTGCAGCGCTACCTGTCAATCAAGGTTCTGGAGCATGCTTACAGCTGCCGCTCACAGTATTGTGACTTGTACTGTGAGCAGTGTCAGTCATCACTTCATTAACTGTTCTTATAACTGAAATCCAGCAAGTCTCAGAAGGAAATAAGTTTATTTTCTCCTGGTAGCCAAACGTTCAGTAAGGTAGATAGGCAGCATTTTAATGCTATTTAAATGCAGATAAACCACCCTATATCTGCAGGTAAATAACATTTTCTAAAGTAACAAATCCCCTTTAAGTGTGATAGCAACACCAGAAACATGTTAGAGTTTATATAATCACCAGAATAATTTGTAACTATTTTGAAATAAAGAACTGGATATCTAGTTTATATTTATAGTCTATATATTTTTTCTTTCCCAGTCTTCTTTTTTGGGGATACTAAAGCTAAAATGATACAATATATCTCATTTTCACTGCTTCCGACATTGATTACCCCAAGCAAGTATCAATTAATGTGTATTTTACATTGTTTTTTTAATATACATTTTCTATGTTACTATATATTAATATTTTACAAAATAATACCTTGATAGTAATATAAATGAACCCTTAAACATCTTGATTATAGTACATAGTCCAACCATTATAGTCCAACTAATAACCACTAATTCAACTGATATTATCCTCCACTTTTTCCTTTCTTTGGATTTTACCTGATACACCCACACTTAATTAGTTTATTTCAATGCTATCTGGTCTAGATACCTTTTTAAAATGGTGGTGGATCACTTTTTATTTAGACCATGATGAAGACGCTCTATACGTTGAAACGTGTAGTCTGAGGCTATTTAGTTACAATAACGCATCTTCTTGTCTGTAGGATATGTACATGATGGCTAATTTTAAATTTTGCAAAGTAAAAACTTTGTTTTAAATATATAGACAGTTCCTAGAGTGAGACACTGGAGGAAAATTTTATTTGTATCCTGATGCTACCGAGTGTGCTTCCACCCACTTCCTCCGTGCTCCATCCTCCAGAACCTGCAGTCATCATACCAGATTAAGGACTGGGGTAAGCTGGCTACGTATATTTTTTGGGGATATCTAGAAGATGCAGCATCCCTTGTTTCCTTTTTTTGCATGAAGCTTCAGTTGGAGTAGCACCCATAATTATTTGTTTTCCTTGCTTTATTTACTTGTTATGCTCTGTCTACAATCTCATTATGTACAAGTGCACCAGCACCTAGTGTGCCTACAGCTTGACGGTGCAGGGCTCAGTGTAATTCCATACAAGAGGCCTAAGGGATACTGGATAACTGGTATGTACCCTGCTCGTAGAGGGCCTCTGCCTTCAGCCCAAGCATTGTGGAGGAAGGTTTTTCAAAGTATGCTCTTTTGTTTAAGTTTTGTTACATTTTCTAACCTACTTTTGCTGCACATTATATGAGTTTGAGTGTTCACTGTCAATACCTATTCATTATAAAAATCACACTGTTGATATTTAGGTGTACAATGTGGAAATGTTACTTTGTGAGGTCACAATGACTGAAAAATAACTTTTTATATCTATATAAGGAGCCTTGTTTCTATTTCTAAACTTCCAGCAGAGTAATTACTATTAAGATAATGATTTCCCTCTTCCCTTGCTCTCTACAATACCTTGAGATTTGCAACACTGTCATTTACAAAGTGTAAAGAATGTAATTTGGATGGAAATATGACACAATCAGGCATTTTGAATATAAATGTCTTTGTTATGTGCCATTATGAAACATCCAGGCTTCCACCTCGAACTAAAAAAACCTCTGTCTGGCGTCATCAGACTCTTATGAATGGGAAATGAGTTATTTTACTGTATCAAAGAGCGGAAATTATTATTTAAATGAGCAAATAAATGATATGATGATAGGTGTTATAATTGTAACGGGATACCCCTGACACAATGGTTGAAATGGCCTCTCTTTTATAAATACAGATCACTTTTGTAAAGTAGAGGAGAGTAGATGAGGACCACTTATGTATGAGTAATTGACACTTCACATAGAATATTAGTGCAAGTATATGAACCCAGAGCGGGATGATGCCTAGAAAGTCATAAAATGGCAAGCATGAAGTAGACATGAAGTATATACATACTGTATATGTGTATATATATATATATATATATATGTATATATATATATGTGTATATATATATATATATATATATATATACTCTGTATTTGGTGTGACCGCAGCATGAAAGCATCAGTTCTTGTAGGTCAGGGGTGGGCAATTAGGTTTCCCAAGGATTCACATAAGAGACCGTGATTGGTGTGGAAGACGGAACGATAGGCTGAAATTAAATGTATTCAATATTAATATTAACATATTTATTATAATTATTATTTATATTAATTGTATTACATAATATTGGGCAGAATTAAGTATGTTGATATCTCCCTATACACAGTATGAGCCCTAACACAGCTCCCTCTGTATGCAGCATGAGCCCTCACATAGTTCCCTACATACAGGATAAGCCGTCACACAGCCATCTATATACCATATGACAGTTTGTGAAGAAATTGACAGGCAACAGCTCTGGTTTACATTCCTGCCCCCTCCCTCAAAATGTGCGACATCTGTTGCATTGTGCTATGTTATAAAACTGCACATTTTAGAGTGGCCTTTTATTGCAGCCAGCCTAAAGGCCCCGTCACACTAAGCAACATCGCTAGCAACATCGCTGCTAACGAACAACTTTTGTGACGTTGATAGCGATGTTGCTGTGTGTGACATCCAGCAACAACCTGGCCCCTGCTGTGAGGTCGTTGGTTGTTGCTGAATGTCCTGGGCCATTTTTTAGTTGTTGCTGTCCCGCTGTGAAGCACAGATCGCTGTGTGTGACAGCGAGACAGCAACAACTAAATGTGCAGGCAGCAGGAGCCGGCTTCTGCGGAGGCTGGTAACCACAGTAAACATCGGGTAACCAAGAAGCCCCGTCCTTGGTTACCCGATATTTACCTTTGTTACCAGCCTCCGCCGCTCTCACTGTCAGTGCCGGCTCCTGCTCTGTGCACATGTAGCTGCAGGACACATCGGGTTAATTAACCCGATGTGTGCTGTAGCTAGGAGAGCAGGGAGCCAGCGCTAAACAGTGTGCGCTGCTCCCTGCTCTGTGCACATGTAGCTGCAGCACACATCGGGTAATTAACCCGATGTGTGCTGTAACTAGGAGAGCAGGGAGCCAGCGCTCAGTGTGCGCTGCTCCCTGCTCTCTGCACGTGTAGCTGCGTGCCCTGGTAACCAAGGTAAATATCGGGTTGGTTACCCGATATTTACCTTAGTTACCAAGCGCAGCATCTTCCACGCGGCGCTGGGGGCTGGTCACTGGTTGCTGGTGAGCTCACCAGCAACTTGTGTAGCGACGCTCCAGCGATCCCTGCCAGGTCAGGTTGCTGGTGGGATCGCTGGAGCGTCGCAGTGTGACATCTCACCAGCAACCTCCTAGCAACTTACCAGCGATCCCTATCGTTGTTGGGATCGCTGGTAAGTTGCTTAGTGTGACTGGACCTTAAGGCACACCAGTGCAATAATCATGCTGTCTTATCAGTATCTTGATATGCCACACCTGTGAGGTGGATGGATTATTTCCGCAAAAGAGTAACACAGATTAAGATGAATTTGTGAACAATATTTGAAAGAAAAGGGCCTTTTGTGTACATAGAAAAAGTCTTAGATCTTAGAGTTCAACTCATGAAAAATGAGAGCAAAAACAAGTGTTCTGTTTATATTTTTCTTCAGTATACAATGTGAGCCCCCAGATAGCCCCTTTATATACAGTGTGAGCACTCACATAGCCCCTTATATACAGTTTGAGCCCTCACAGTCTCCTAAATACAGTATGAGCCCGCACATTGCCTTTTAAATAGAGTATGAGCCCCCATATAGCCTCCTAATTACAGCATGAGCCCTTATATAGATTTTTAAATAAATTATTATGAGCACCACATAGCCTCATATATACATTATGAGCCATACATAACCTCATATAAACTGTAGGAGCCCCACATAGCCTCATATATACATTATGAGTAAAACATGGCCCCCTATATACAGTATCAGACCAATACAGCCTTCTAAATACAGCAGGAGTCCTCAACCTCCTAAATAGATTATGAGCCCCATATAGCCTCCTATATATATATTATGAGCCAGACATATACTCCTTTATACATCATGAGCCCCACTTAACCACATATATACAGTATGAGCTCCCACATAGCCTCCTATATACATTGAGTCCCTCATAGCCTCCTAAATACAAGACCCACATAGCCGCATATATACTGTATATTATGAACCCCACATTGCCTCCTAAATACAGTATGAGCCACCACATAGCTTCCTATATTTATTATGAACTCCACATAGCCTCCTATTTTCATTATGAGCCTTCTTCATTTGCCTCTTATATGCAGCATGATCCCCACTTAGCTCATATATACAGCATGAGGACTCCAAAAGCCTCCTATATACTGCGACAAACACAGATAGCACCTGTGCACAAAATTGGACTTCTGAATGAGTCCTTACACTAAAGATAGTTCTTAGATATTTTGGCTGTATGTCTGGGGTTGTTGTCCTGCTGCAGAATAAATCAGTTGCCTCCCTGATGGATAGGTATCTGCCTGTATTTTTTAGCATTGAAGATACATTAACCCCTTCCTAATAAAAACAGTTATCACTATCTTGACCAGGCCAAATCTTTATTAACACTTCTACAGATCTGTTATGAACGTATACACTCTCACACATGAGTAACAGAAAAGGGGAAGACCTACTACAAGATGTACCCACCCCCAACTGGTTCTTGTACAGACTAGGAAAACCCTAGCCACACAATTTAAAACATCACTATAAGGTGTTTCTTGTACCTCCTGACGCTGGTCATAACACACTGCCAACAAGGAGAAAGAAAGGTGTACAGGAAGATACAAAAACCCAGAGTGACAAAACTAACACGTTCATATAAGGTAGAGTGGGAAAACTAAAGAGAGCAACAAATAAGGGGATCAAGTAAAACCTCTCAGAAACCTAAAACAAGTAAAAGGAAAAGGTGTTGGAAAGGAAAACAAACCGAGCCATTGCAGGAATTAAACTGTGTTTACCCAATAAGGTAAACCCCTTAGCTGAAGGGCTGGAACTCCTAAACACAAGTCCACCTAGAGGTACAGCCAAAAAGGAAGTGCCGTGAAAGGTAACCCAAAATGTGATTGGGCAGATCAAAAGCTTAAAATGAGAAACACCTGGAGAGGAGCGAACCAAGGAGACGCAAGACAATTGGAACCATCAGCAATTGGACAGGGAAGAAAATTCAATAGCCCAGCAGACAGAGGAAAGGAACTGTCCATCCAGCAACAGGTCACTGGAGCAAAACCACAAACGAAGCCATGACAATATCCCAGTGAGTCTTAGATTTATTTTTTTCATGACGCATTGCATTTTATGTTAGTAATAAATTGAACACAAAAAGTGTTTTTATGAAAATATTGGAAATTGTATTAATATGTTGAATCAATGTGTAGCAGACTGAAAAGACAAAAAGCGCTAATAGGGTACTAACGTTACAAATGTTTTTAGCAAAAATTAGATGTGCTCACCTGATGCAATTGTGAAAAATAATCACAACTGCTATTGAAAGCATGTACAGTGCCTACAAGTAGTATTCAACCCTCTGCAGATTTAGCAGGTTTGATAAGATGCAAATAAGTTAGAGCCTGCAAACTTCAAACAAGAGCAGGATTTATTAACAGATGCATAAACTTTACAAACCAACAAGTTATGTTGCTCAGTTAAATTTTAATAAATTTTCAACATAAAAGTGTGGGTCAATTATTATTCAACACCTAGGTTTAATATTTTGTGGAATTAGGCTACTTTCACACATCCGGTTTTTACTCTGCGGCACAATACGGCGCTCTGCAGAAAAACCGCAAACGTTTTTTTTGCCGCCGGTTGTGGGGTTTTTTGCATAGACTTACATTAGTGCCGTATTGTGCCGCATGGGCTTGCGTTCGGTCCGGTTTTTGCCGCATGCGGCAGATTTAGCCGATGCGGCGGCCGGATGGAACGTTGCCTGCAACGTTTTTTGCTCCGGCAAAAACAACCGCATCGCGCCGCATCCGGCCGCTGCGGCGCATTTTTCAATGCATGCCTATGGATGCCGGATGCGGCGCGATGCGGAAAAAAACGCATCCGGCCGCCGCATGCGGTTTCTTCCACTGCGCATGCTCAGTAGCGTGCCGCAACCGGTAAAAAACTGACCGACCGCATGTAAAAACGTATGCATAGGATGCGGTGTTTTCACCGCATCCGTTGCATAGGTTTCACAGCCGGATTGAGCCGCACGGCTCAAACCGGATGTGTGAAAGTAGCCTAACCCTTGTTTGCAATTACAGCTAATAATCGTCTTTTATAAGACCTGATCAGGCCGGCACAGGTCTCTGGAGTTATCTTGGCCCACTCCTCCATGCAGATCTTCTCCAAGTTATCTAGGTTCTTTGGGTGTCTCATGTGGACTTTAATCTTGAGCTCCTTCCACAAGTTTTCAATTGGGTTAAGGTCAGGAGACTGACTAGGCCACTGCAACACCTTGATTTTTTCCCTCTTGAACCAGGCCTTGGTTTTCTTGGCTGTGTGATTTGGGTCGTTGTCTTGTTGGAAGATGAAATGACGACCCATCTTAAGATCCTTGATGGAGGAGCGGAGGTTCTTGGCCAAAATCTCCAGGTAGGCCGTGCTATCCATCTTCCCATGGATGCGGACCAGATGGCCAGGCCCCTTGGCTGAGAAACAGCCCCACAGCATGATGCTGCCACCACCATGCTTGACTGTAGGGATGGTATTCTTGGGGTCGTATGCAGTGCCATCCAGTCTCCAAACGTCACGTGTGTGGTTGGCACCAAAGATCTCGATCTTGGTCTCATCAGACCAGAGAACCTTGAACCAGTCTGTCTCAGAGTCCTCCAAGTGATCATGAGCAAACTGTAGACGAGCCTTGACATGACGCTTTGAAAGTAAAGGTACCTTACGGGCTCGTCTGGAACGGAGACCATTGCAGTGGAGTACGTTACTTATGGTATTGACTGAAACCAATGTCCCCACTGCCATGAGATCTTCCCGGAGCTCCTTCCTTGTTGTCCTTGGGTTAGCCTTGACTCTTCGGACAAGCCTGGCCTCGGCACGGGTGGAAACTTTCAAAGGCTGTCCAGGCCGTGGAAGGCTAACAGTAGTTCCATAAGCCTTCCACTTCCGGATGATGCTCCCAACAGTGGAGACAGGTAGGCCCAACTCCTTGGAAAGGGTTTTGTACCCCTTGCCAGCCTTGTGACCCTCCACCATCTTGTCTCTGATGGCCTTGGAATGCTCCTTTGTCTTTCCCATGTTGACCAAGTATGAGTGCTGTTCACAAGTTTGGGGAGGGTCTTAATTAGTCAGAAAAGGCTGGAAAAAGAGATAATTAATCCAAACATGTGAAGCTCATTGTTCTTTGTGCCTGAAATACTTCTTAATACTTTAGGGGAACCAAACAGAATTCGTGTGGTTTGAGGGGTTGAATAATAAATGACCCTCTGAATAAACTTTTCTCAATTTTAAAAAAAAAATAAAAAAGAAATAACATTCTTTTTTGCTGCAGTGCATTTCACACTTCCAGGCTGATCTACAGTCCAAATGTCACAATGCCAAGTTAATTCCAAATGTGTAAACCTGCTAAATCTGCAGGGGGTTGAATACTACTTGTAGGCACTGTAGGTTACGGCTGCAGCATACACCACGAGGAGTTGGCATCAAAAGATAAAATAGAAATGGATTCTCGCACTGTCCTGAGAAGATGGTCAGCAATAATGGTTAAAACGTGATTTTATTACTTGTGTCAGAGCTCACATCTCGTTCCTCAGATATATCACACATTTACATGGTTGCAGTATACAATGGAATCTATATATAGCCTTGTGGATTTAAAAAAAAAAAAGGTGCACAAGCTAACAGAAAGTCACCTGACAATTCAAAAATTAAAAAATATGCATACATAAACTTGAACAGAAATCATATAATATCAATCAAATTAACTTTAAAGATTCTTCTGTAAATCAAGTGAAATATTAATACATTGAAAAAGACATTCAAATAAAAAAGTTGTATGAGACTATAGATCTGTCGGGAAGCGAACTCATAGAGTGAGCGTGTTAAAAAACAAAATTAAGAGTCTGTAAACCCATGAAGCCATTGACAGCTATAAAACTAAGGTGGACTGTTTTGTATTTTGGACTTCTGAGTTCAAGGAGTCTGAGATTAACATCTTGGATATAACAATTTGACGGGGAGAGAAGGGGCAATTGAGTACTACTACTTTCTGTAAACTGACTTTGATGAATAATTTATTACACTGACAGAGTGTGATGCCTGCCTGGAGCCACGGACTCAGGATCGGTGAAACAGGTGAATAGAGGCAACCATCCACAAAGCAGGAACCCAGACCCCGCAACCCTTTAACCCCTATACAGGGATTTGGAATTACGACAGGGCCCAGATGATCGCTGCCCATGGAAGACTGCGGTCCTGAGAAGAGCAGTAACCAGGCAAGGTCAAATCCAGAAGATAGAACAGGGACAAAAATCGTCAGGCGGGAGAGTGGTCAGATATCAGGCTAAGTGTTACGGGACTGCCAAATGGTAGGAAATAGGTAGGCTATCTAGCAGTCATGGCCCCCCGTGCAGAATAATCTGCTGCTGGTGAAGGCAAGGTAAGGGAAACTGTACTACGAGAGCGGTACTGTCACTGTGTTACGGGTCATCAGTGAGACTCTTGCGGCTGAGTCTAAGTCCTGTTGTGGGGCTTCTGAGCATATGCGAGCTTGCAAGCAGGCTTTTTGTTTTAAGTTCCCTTTTGCCCCTTCTGAGCATGCTCGCCACGTGGCAATCGTCGATTGGTCGTGATCCGAGATCACATGACTATGACGTGTCGCTTCCTGATTGGCCATGGCTGACGTCATCGATGACACGGGATCACATGACCGTGACATGCTGGCTGCTGATTGGCCGGGCTGACGTCAGTGATGACACGAGATCACATGACTATGACATGTCGCTTCCTGATTAGTCGCGGCTGACGTCATTGATGACGAACTCGCTGGTGATTGGTGGATTGAGCCAGGAGCGCCTCCATCTTGTGGGAGGTGCTTTGTCTACATAGGACCCTGCAGCACGCTTCTCGGTGCTCAGACGTTCTTGGTGCATGCATGGGGTAGACGCCTCATGTGTGATGTCCAATATTACCCGCTTCCTTGCACTTTAGTGGATCGGGTTAGGCAGGGACTCTGTACTCACTAGCATAACACCATTAGCCGTTTCCTGGCACCTTAGTGGAACGGGTTAGGCAGGGTCTCAGCATCTACTAGTTTACGCTAGTGCTCGCCTCCTTCCACCTTAGTGGAGCCGGGTTAGGCAGGGACATCGCACGCACCGCCCTCAGTGTCTCTGATCCGTCTGTGCGGCTAGCATAGAGAGCTCCCTGACTCCTTAGGTGTGGTTAGCACAAGGAGTTCAGGTAGGGGCTTCACTGAGCCTAGATAATACGGAAAGTACTGTCTGCACCTACACTGGTGTTG
Organism: Anomaloglossus baeobatrachus; assembly: GCF_048569485.1. Classification (NCBI taxonomy): domain Eukaryota; kingdom Metazoa; phylum Chordata; class Amphibia; order Anura; family Aromobatidae; genus Anomaloglossus; species Anomaloglossus baeobatrachus. The sequence goes on along the minus strand of NC_134363.1, from coordinate 127,910,934 downwards.
ATTAGGGGACTGCGGTCGGGGCAACCATCTGCTTTTGTTTTGTAGTTCCTGTAATTGGGCAGGCACTACATGTGTTCACCTATCATATTATTTACAGTAACACACTTGCTACAATATCATTCTACACATTTCTGTGAGGTAACAGAGGTGTTAGTCTGTGGACCGTGGTTGGGGTACCCATCCGATTACGTTTTTGTAGTTCCTGTAATTGGGCAGGAGCTACAGGTCCATCCTTATATTTCAGTTAGCATTTCTCCGTAAGGTTTCGCTGTGACTTAACAGTGAGCACCGCCTTAGGTTCTAGTGCCACTGTCAACCAACAGTGACAGTACCGCTGAGGTGGTACGGTACCCTTCCTTGCTCTCGCCAGCAGCAGATTATTCTGCACAGTGGGCCCTGACTGCTAGATAGAATACTATCCCCTATCAATGGGCAGTCCCGTAACACACTGTTACCTCCCAGTGACACTAAGACTAATTGCAGTGTTCTCTGTTAAATCACAGAGACACACAAATTACCAAAATGATAAGAAGGGTGGACCTGTAGCTCCTGCCCAATTACAGGAACTACAAAGCATATGCGGATTTATACCCTATCTGCTGTCCACTAACCAACACCTCTGTTGCCTCACAGAGGGGATGTAACTAAAAGTGCAGCAAGTGTGTGAATGCAAATAATAGGAAGACTGGACCTGTAGCTCCTGCCCAATTACATGAACTACAAAGCATATGCGGATGGTTACCCCAACCGCTGTCCACTAACCAACACCTCTGTTACCTCACAGAAGAGATGTAACTAATAGTGCAGCAAATGTGTGAATGCAAATAAGGCTGGGGCCACACGGGGACTACTGCGATCCACTTGCATGACACTCGGCTCGTGCTGGCAGTACAGCAGAGCCGAGTGTCATGCGTGTGTCCTTGCAACTGAGGTCCGTTCGTGCGAGCAGACCTCAGCTGCGGGGGGCGGGCCGGCACTCAGGAAGGGAGGGAGGGATTTTTCTCCCTCTCTCCTGCGTAGTCGGCTATTGCCATTCTCGCACTGCACTGGCAGTACACCGGTGTACCGCGAGTGCAGTGCGATTTTTCTCTTGCCCCATTCACTTGAATGGGTGCGAGAGAAAGAGTCTCAGATTACAATCGCAGCATGCTGCGATTGTTTTCTCAGTCCGATTAGGGCTGAGAAAATAATCGCTCATGTGTGCTGACACACAGGCTAGAATTGGTCCGAGGGGAATGCGATGTTTTATCGCACTCCACTCGCACTGTTTTTCTCGCCGTGTGGCTTAGGCCTAATAGGAAGAGTGGACCTGTAGCTCCTGCCCAATTACAGGAACCACAAAGCATATGCGGATGGTTACCCCAACCGCCGTCCACTAACTAATAGTGTTACTTCACACTGATGTGGATGCAACCACACTGCACAGTAGATAGGAAAACCGTTACAGGTCACGGAGATCCCTATTTGCTATCTCCTATTACAGTTCATAGGGATAGTAATGTGTACGGAGTGTGTGGGTGCAAACAGTACTATCAGTACTGCTTAACACACTATGAAGAAAAAGAAAAAGACATGGATCGCACATCCCACTATGTACTGCTTAGGCTCAAGGATAGTCCCTGCCTGAACTCCTTGTGCTAACCACACAGAGGGAGTCAGTGAGCTATCTATTCTAACCGCACAGACGAATTAGAGAGACAATGAGAGCAGTGAGTGATGGCCCTGCCTAACCCTGCTCCACTAAGGTAGGTGGAAGCGGGTTCTAGTGTAATACTAGTTGCTACTGAGTCCCTACCTAACCCGCTCCACTAAAGTGCAAGGAAGCGGGTAGTATTGGACATCACACATGAGGCGTCTACCCCATGCATGCACCAAGAACGACTGAGCGACGAACAGCGTGCTGCAGGGATCTTTATAAATGAATCACCTCCCACAAGATGGAGGAGCTCCGAGCATAATCCACCAATCAGCAGCCAGCATGTCGTGATCATGTGACCCCGTGTCAGCGATGACATCACCCGCGGCCAATCACCAGACAGTATGTCATCGTCATGTGATCACGCGTCAGCGATGATGTCACACATGACTAATCAGAAGCCGACACGTCATAGTCAAGTGATCCCAGTTCACAACCAATCGACGATCGCCACGTGGTGACCATGCTCAGAAGGAGCAAAAGGTGACTTAGAACAAAAGTCTGCTAGCAGGCTCGCACATGCTCAGAAGCCCCCTACAGGACTTAGCCTCAGGCACAAGAATCTCACCGACGACCCGTAACACTAAGGATCAAAACCAGAACTAGCAGCGAAGTACAGGAACGGCAGGCAGAAGAGTGGTCGAGAAAACAAGCTAAGGATCAAATCCGGAGCTAGCAGCGAAGTACAGGAACGGCACGCAGAAGAGTGGTCAGGTAGTCAAGCTAAGCTCAGTACACGGGATTACAAACAACAGCAAGGAACTAGAGTCTAGCAGGGAATTACAGAACTATATCTGGCACCTGCCAACAGAAGGGAGAAAGCATGAGAGGGGTGTGGTGCCTTCCCATTGGCCCCAGCTGAAAGGTAACTACTCAGCCGGAAGGCACACACACACCACCACAGTCAACCAGTGGTACTGCAGGTCCTAGTGAAACCTAGCCTAATAGATGAGCGGAGCCTGCACCCAGCAGAGCCACTGACTAGCGGCGGCGTCTGGTGATTGAAGCAGAAGTTGACTCTGGTGGAGACGTGACACAGAGTCATCATCCTCCCATCCCAACCTAAGAGAGCAGGGATCCTAAGGGTGCAGTATCTGAGGATAAGATGTAATTGCTCCTCAAATACTGCCTACTACAATCAGGCGGGTGACCTGAGAAAGAGATTTATGGATGGAGCTATCCGATTAATATATTGAAGAATGCCTTTGATAATGCGGCTTCTACGCCCAGAATTAATCTCGAATACAAAAAATAGGCCAGTGAGCCAGGATTTAAGAATTATTGGGAAATATAATAGTCATGCCAGTGCTATACGGAACATTCTTAAAAAGCACTGGAAGATCTTGAGAGTGGATCCAGATTTTTAGGATCTACTACCCAAAACACCGGCAATTAGAGATCGTAGAGGGAGAAGTATTTGTGATCAATTAGTCTATAGTATGTACATGAAAAAATGTATGAATATTACTAGCGCTAATATCCCGATACTGCTTTTGCTGTTAGCTTAGGGCAAATTCCTCTCATTGCCTAAAAAAACACAAGTATAAACAATATTTATAATATTGGAGCCAATATTATTATTCTATCTGCGCAAACAGAAGTATATATAGAGAGTATAGCTCCTACTCCTGATATTACCCCGGATCAGGATGATACCACCCAGGATAAAGATTTCATTGATCTTTTACTTATCCACACATGAAGAATTCTTACTTCTCCCAATATCTCAGACTGGTATTACATCTCCTAATACAGCCAAAAAGAATAATACCATTACTATAGTCATTATAAATAACACAAATAGGGATACAGCCTTGGTTCCTTTTTTACCTTCCGCAAAGTTCACCAAGACCAACCTATTAACAAATTTTCTAATACCAAAATCCATCAAAAAAAGAAAAAACACATTAGAGGAACCAGAGCAAGGCGTTCACTCAAGCAGAAAAGAGAGACGAATAATATAATAAAAACCCTTTCTGATAATTTCTCCAGTAGCATTTTTAATCTCTCCAAATATACTATAAATGATGGGGAAAGCAAAATGTTAAACAAAGGACTAGCTTTTTGCCCTTCGTATAAATCCAATGACTGTGATGTGTATTTAGATGTACATACATTCATAAGAAAACTCACCCTAAAAAGGTATTTCCTGATGAAAAAAGAGAATAAGCGCCATGATCCCACAATAAGTGAAGAAACACCATTCCTGCATACAAGTGTAAAACCGAAATCTAACTTCTACCCGGTAGAAAGTAAAGGTCATCATCTCAAAACGTTCAGTGATTTAGTGTTAGCGGATTTGAAAAAAGTCACTGAATCCACTGAAAAAATAAATAACAATCTAACTAAGGGGTACTTCACACACAGCGAGATCGCTACTGAGATCGCTGCTGAGTCACGTTTTTTGTGACCTCATTAGCGATCTCGCTGCGTGTGACACTGAGCAGCAATCTGGCCCCTGCTGTGAGATCGCTGCTCGTTACACACAGTGTTGGTTCGTTTTTTTTATTGTTGCTCTCCCGCTGATAAGCACACATCGCTGTGTGTGACAGCGAGAGAGCAACAATCCTGAATGTGAAGGGAGCAGGAGCCGGCGTCTGACAGCCTGCGGTAAGCTGTAACCAAGGTAAACATCGGGTAACCAAGGTGGTTACCCGATATTTACCTTTGTTACCAGCCTCCGCAGCTCTCACGCTGCCAGTGCCGGCTCCTGCTCCCTGCACACGCTAAGTTAAGCGGTGTGAGCTGGTAACTAAGGTAAACATCGGGTAACCATACCCGATGTTTACCTTAGTTACCAGTGTCCGCAGCTTCCAGACGCCGGCTCCGTGCAAGCGCAGCGTCGCTTGCACGTCGCTGCTGGCTGGGGGCAGGTCACTGGTCGCTGGTGAGATCTGCCTGTTTGACAGCTCACCAGCGACCATGTAGCGATGCAGCAGCGATCCTGACCAGGTCAGATCGCTGGTGGGATCGCTGCTGCATCGCTAAAGTGTGAAGGTACCCTAACACAGAAAGAATGGCACTAATCAGCTTGAGTAATAATCCAAACATTGTTATATGTGCAGCAGACAAAGGGTGGGGGGGTCATCATCATTCAAGATAGAGAGGATCATCTAGAGGAAGCACATAGCATCCTATCAGATCCTACACACTATACAACAGTAGGGATAGAGCAAAACAACATAGCTGTCAGCGCATATAACTCAATGATTCAAGAGGCAGTTCAAAAAAATATACTAAACACTTCAGAAAGAAAATTTCTTCAAATCAGGAACCCCAAAATGCCTTTCTTTTACCACCTACACAAAGTGAACAAAAATTTAGAAAAACCACCAGGGAGACCAATCATTTCTGGGATAGACTCCCTGACATCAAATTTAGCAGCCTACTTGGACCAGATCATGCAACCCCAGGTGTTAAATCTAACTAGCTACCTCAGAGACTCCTCTCATCTCATCAATCTAGTAAAAGATATACCCTGGAAAGAATCCTATGAATTCCTCACGATGGATGCTACCTCATTATATTCTAATATCCCACATGATATCGGACTCTTCTGTTTCTTCTACTACGTGAAACATGATAATAGGATACCTAATGCACAGAAGGAATTCTTAGTAAGGCGTATGGAGTTTATTTTAAATAATAATTTCTTCACATTCTCAGAAAAGCTGTATCACCAGCGCATCGGGACAGCGATGGGCTCGAGGGTAGCACCCACCTATGCAAACTTGTTCATGGGGGTATTTGAAATGCTACATATTTATAATTCCAGTCTGAAAAACAAAATCATCCTCTACAAAAGGTTCATAGATTATTTGTTCATCGTATGGGACGATAGGGACAAAGACATTCAATCCTTCCTAAATCAAATTCACAATAATAATTGGGGACTAGTGTTTTTACACACATGAGAAAGAGATAGATTTTCTGGACTTGGCCTTTTTTCATGAAAATAACATAATTGCTACAAAAACTTTTTTTTTAAAAAAAGGTAGATATGAATGGCTACATTCACTTCACTAGTGGGCACTATGATAAATGGCTGCGGAACATCCCCCTCAATCAGTACAAAAGAATACGGAGGAATTGTACACTTGATACTGATTTTAAAAAAACAGGTTTTGGTAATACAAATGAGATTTAATGAAAAGTAATATCCTAATTCCATTTTTTAAAAAGCCTATACGGCCACTATGAAATGAAAACAGGTTGACCTCATAAAAAGAAAAGATCCACCTACCAAAAACAACGGTAGTATGGATTTTTCATCTAATTTTATCAGCACATTCAGCAGTGATAATTTAAAAATCAGGAATATACCAAACTAATTTGCATATGAAAAGGTAATATTTTATAAAGTTGTTTTGGAGTTCTGAAAAGGGGTCCAGCAACAAGGTGCACCTTCATAGAATGCAGCCCAGGAGCTGCAGAAGGTGATATTTTTGGTTTAATAGGGAAAAATCTAGTGACAGGTTCCCTTTAAGGTATAACTCTCTATATATCAATAAAAACATTGTGAAGTTATACCTACTTTTGGATATTTCTAATAGGATCAATTTTGTTATCTAGCTGCCTATGTTTGCTCTGTCTGCACCCATTCCCTGTTGAAATACAGTTGGTCATCAAGTAAGAAATCTATTTATTGCTATTGTGCCTGGGGATTGAAATCTTGGAATTTATTTAAATATATATATATATATATATATATATATATATATTTATTTGTTTTTCCTATTTTTGTTTTGTGCTTAGGCGATCAATTCATCTACTTGAGTGAGAAGGGAGTTTTAGTGGGATTTAGGTATTTATTCCTTAAGACTACTGAGGGGTGAAATATATATTGAGGATCCTGTGGTTATGTTTTGATTATGTACCATCTGTCTAGTGAATATAGATATCCAGCATTTGACTGGAGGGGTGATTATCTTATCCTATTGTGGGACCCACTTTCAAGCCCATAGTAGTAAGTAGATGTTATATGTACACTTTGTCTCTCCCTTTGCTTTCCCCTTTTTTGTATATATGTCTATATATCATCAGGTGACGTGTATATGGATTTTTTTCTTAGGTGGAAGAGTATGCGGTAACAGGAGACTATCTGGAATAAAGAAATATATAATTATATAGAAAAAGGCTTATCTGGCATTTATGGAGAGATTATTCCCTCCAAGAATGATCTGGATATGGATGGCCAATTTGCTTAACTATACCACCTAACTTGAAATTATAAGTGTTACTTTCAGTAATGAATCCTATATTGATGTCTATTTTCCTTATAAATTGATATCTAAAATGGTCTGTATATAAAAATATATATAAATAAATATATATATATATATATTCTTTATTGCTTGAATTTGCACGATAGCAGCCAGAAATAACCCTGATGAACCTCTGTGGGAGGAGAAACGCATTGGGTAGTCTGCTATATTTGTGTTGTTCACTGTATTATCATTTCTAGGGGACACCCATATTTACTGTTTGGATTATTTGATATATATACTTGCTGGGGAGAGAGATTTCTGTTCCCCTAAGAACTGGGCTAGGGGTTATTTTCCAGATCAGTGAATGTTTATATTAAGTATATATCCCATAACCCAATGTGGTGTGACTATGTTTCACTTGGAGTCCCTTAGATATGACTCAGGTGAGACTACAGAGACAAGGGATGGAGGGTTTTAGGGATAGTCTTTGACATTCTGACTTCATGGTAATGCATATACATTTGGACTTCCAGTTATTCTCTGTAAGTTTATATAATGTGTATTCGCCATTTTTGATGTTTTATGTCCATATTTATGTATACGTTTTGTACTGGATTGCTACATGTTGCATATTATTAAGACTAATAAAAATTTTTTTATTTTAGAGTGTCTTTTTATGGTCATTTAGTTTTGCTCGACATGCTAGAGATATATATATATATATATATATATTTATGATTTATTTTTTGGTGACTCTCTTTAAGGAAATGTACATCTAGCAACAGGTCAATGGAGCAAATCCCCAAACAGAGCCATGACAATTTCCCAGTGATTCTTAGATTTATTTACTTTTTATGACAGATTGTATTCTATGTTAGTAATAAATTTAACACACAAAAAAATGTTTATGATAATATTGGACATTTTATTAATATGTTGAAAAAATTGCAATATTCAAAATGTATTACCTTAAAACAGTCATAACGCGCAAAATAATAAACAAATTACATTCACCATGTGTCTACTTTTCGTTTTCCAAAAATTCACCAGATATTCCCAATATAAACATTTATTATTATATTAAAAATCCACACCACAGTGTAAATAAACAAGTGATCTCTAGATCATGTACATATAAAATGTTCAAAAAAGACAATAGATATGACAAGTTGACAAGGTTCACAGACCACTTAGAGCACAGGACTTAACTTAGGCTGGAATTATATCTTTGTTCAGCACCAGAAATTAATTGGAGCATATCAGTCCATAAGGTCCAAGCATATATGTGCTATTGCTCTTTCTGAAGTCCTTTGAAATGAACCGTCCACTTGGATGTCATACAGATATATTCAATTCCTCCACCTTTGATTGCTTCCAATCCCTCACTGATCTCCTTAAGGATAGTACTAAAGGTAGGGGAGACGGTCCCTTTACTTGTTTGAAGAGGCCGAGTAAAAAATCTCCACCAACCAGTACGTGTACAAGTGTTGACATCTTTCTTAAACTTGTACAGGAGGATCTGTTGAAAATCCCAAGATCATTTCATGGACATCTGAATCTCTCGGAGGGGGAATCTCGGGCACTTGATCGGCTATCAAAAAATGATAATATCGTTATAAAAAAATCCGATAAGGGTGGAAATCTCGTGGTTCTAAGCCACGCAAAATACCTTGACATGTGTTACTCCTTATTGAAGGATGGGGAGACATATGAGAGGTTACCTAATGACCCAACCAAAACATACTTGGACGTTCTTCTTCCCATACTTGTTAGAGCGAAGGGTTCTGGCCTAATTTCAGACAATGAATATGAGTTTTTATCACCTCTGAATCCAATGATCCCTGTGTTCTATGCACTTCCTAAAGTGCACAAGGGCCTAGAGCCACTCAAGGGGAGGCCCATAGTGGCAGGAATTAATTCACTATCTCAGAATATTGGGATCTATGTGGATAAGGTTCTACGCCCCTTTGTGACCGCCCTACCGTCATATATTCGAGATACTCCTCATCTATTGCAGATCCTTGAGGATGTAAGTGTGAGCCCAGAGACTATCTTGGCCTCCATTGATGTGGAGGCACTCTATAGTTCAATCCCCCATGAGTTAGGTCTACAGGCGGTTGATTTCTTTCTTAGGACCAGAGCCGTCGAGTGTGGTAGACACAGTAAATTCATTGGAGAATTGCTGTCCTTCACACTATATCATAATTATTTTTTATTTGATACCAAGTACTTCCACCAGCTCAGGGGTACAGCTATGGGGAGCCCTTGTGCCCCCAGTTATGCTAACCTTTACCTGGTGGTGTGGATTTTTAATATAATAATAAATGTTTATATTGGGAATATCTGGTGAATTTTTGTATAACTTGTAGTATTCCCTGGACGTATTGATCCATAAGATTATATACTTTTCGTTTTCATCATTTTTAAAACTCTTTCTTTTTGTTCAGACATTAAAGGGCTTAAAGGTTTAGCAGAATTTTTGTTTTTAGGGACTGACAATTTTGAAGTGGCTTTGAGGGCTAATATATCAGACCACCAACGAAAAATACCCCATTTTAAAAACTTACTCCCCCCATGCCCCAAGGTACTCAAAACTACATCCAGGAAGCTTAACCCTTCATGAACTTCACAGAATTTAATGCAAGTGGGAAGGAGAAACAGATGCTACGATTACTTACTAAATGGGAAACTGCTGGGGAAATCAGACATGGAAAAAGACTTAGGCATCTTAGTCAATAAGAAGCTAAATTGGAGTGCCCAGTGTCAGGCAGCAGCCACCAAAGCAAATAGGGTGATGGGATGCATTAGAAGAGGTCTGGGGGCACGAGATGAAAACATCATTCTCCCTCTGTACAAATCACTCGTCAGACCACACTTGGAGTATTGTGTGCAATTTTGGGCGCCGGTGCTCAAGAAAGACATTACTGAACTTGAAAGGGTTCAGAGGCGGGCTACTAAAATAATAAATGGAATGGGTGCATTACAATACACGGAAAGGTTATCAAAATTAGGTCTATTTACTCTAGAAAAGAGAAGACTTAGGGGAGGCCTAATAAACGTGTACACATATATCAGAGGGCCATATAGAGATCTCTCCCATGATCTGTTTGTACCAAGGACTATGACAAGAACAAGGGGGCATTCTCTTCGATTGGAGGAAAGAAAATTCCTACATCAGCATAGAAGAGGGTTCTTCACGGTAAGAGCAGTGAGGCTCTGGAACTCTCTTCCTGAGGAAGTGGTGATGGCCAACTCACTGAATGAATTTAAGAGAGGAATGGATGCTTTTCTTGATAGCAAAAGTATAGAAGGTTATAAATAGCATAATCTTACAGGTAGATAGAAGAGCGACCAAGATTATTAGAGGAATGGGTGGGCTGCAATACCAAGACAGGTTATTAAACTTGGGGTTATTTAGTTTGGAAAAACAAAGGCTTAGGGGGGATCTAATCACAATGTATAAACATATGAGGGGACAGTACAGAGACCTTTCAAAAGATCTTTTTACACCTAGGCCTGCGACTGGAACACGGGGGCATCCGCTACGTCTTGAGGAAAAAAGGTTTAATCATAATCACTAATCACAGACGAGGATTCTTTACTGTACGAGCAGTGAGACTGTGGAACTCTCTGCCGCATGATGTTGTAATGAGTGATTCACTACTAACATTTAAGCAGAGCCTGGATGCCTTTCTTGAAAAATATAATATTACCAGTTATGTATATTAGATTTTATGACAGGGTATTGATCCAGGGAACCAGTCTGATTGCCGTATGTTGAGTCAGGAAGGAATTTTTTTCCCCATTGGAGTTTATTTGACACAATGGGGTTTTTTTGCCTTCCTCTGGATCAACATGTCAGGCTACGGGTTGAACTAGATGGACTTAGGCGGGCTTTGCACGTTGCGACATCGCAAGCCGATGCTGCGATGTCGCACGCGATAGTCCCCGCCCCCGTCGCAGGTACGATATCGTGTGATAGCTGGCGTAGTGAAAATTATCGCTACGCCAGCTTCACACGCACTCACCCGCCCTGCGACCGTCGCTCTGGCCGTCGCCCCACCTCCTTCCTAAGGGGGCGGGTCGTGCGGCGTCATAGCGACGTCACACGGCAGGCGACCAATAGAAGCGGAGGGGCGGAGATGAGCAGGATGTAAACATCCTGCCCACCTCCTTCCTTCCGCATATCCTACGGAAGCCGCGGTGACGCCGGTAGGAGATGTTCCTCGCTCCTGCGGCTTCACACACAGCGATGTGTGCTGCCGCAGGAACGAGGAACCACATCGGACCGTCGCGTCAGCATAATTATGGATTACGCCGACGCTGCAGCGATGATACGATTACGACGATTTTGCGCTCGTATATTGTATCATCTAGGCTTTACACACTACGATGTCGCATGCGACGCCGGATGTGCGTCACTTTCAATTTGACCCCACCGACATCGCACCTGTCGTAGTGTGCAAAGCCGCCCTTAGAGTCTCCCTTCAACCTTAAAAACTATGAAACTATGAAGTGGAAGGGTAAAAATTAGTTTTATTTTTTTTTTTTAGTAGTGTTTCTTTATCCCCAAATTCATAATTTTCACAGGGGTGAAGCAATCAATTGAACAAACCATGTGCTGTGCTATTTCTCCTTGGTGTATGTGGTCAAAATCTACTGTATTGGCGTACTGCCAATGGCGGCAAAATGTATGGCCAAAAAGAGGCCCGTGAGTCAGGCCTTCCCTATCGCCTGGCATTGCACTTTGAATTGTATCAGCATCATGGATGCAGAGCCGCCAGCTCCCTCCTCTATCCTTCTTCCTTTGTGTCTTAGCGCTGATGTCTCAGCACAGCGATCTCGATATCACTGCATTGCAGCCACCCTGACAAGTGGTTTGAAGCTGGAGACTGAAGCAGCAGCAGATTGAGGAAAGGTGATCATTTTTTTTTTAATTAATGGCGGTCAGTATATAGTTTGAAGAGCTTTGTGGGTGCCATTACACTATTTCAAGAGCTGTCTGGGGGCCATTATACAGCTTGGAGGGCTATGTGGGTGCTCTATACAGTTTGCAGGGCTTTGTAAGGGAAATTATACAGTTGGATGGCTATATGTGGCATGGTGGCTCAGTGGTTAGCACTGCACCCTTGCAGCGCTGGGGTCCTGGGTTCTAGTCCCACTAAGGACAACATCTGCAAGGAGTTTGTATGTTCTCCCTGTGTTTGCGTGGGTTTCCTCCGGGTACTCCGGTTTCCTCCCACACTCCAAAAACATACTGATAGGGAATTTAGATTGTGAGCCCCAATGGGGACAGTGTTGCCAATGTATGTAAAGCGCTGTGGAATTAATAGCGATATATAAATGAATAAATATTATTATTATATGTAGGCCATTATACATTTTTGATTGCTATAGGGGCACCACTTGAGGGCTGTGTGGGTAACAGTTAGGCCTTGTATGTACACTGCGTTTTTTGAGTGCAGTTTTGGTAACAAAACTTCCTGCATTTCCTTCCCAGAAACGTCTATGTGCTTTCAGTTTTTCTGTTCACACTTTGCAGCTTTTTTTTGGCTGCATCTTTGTGGTGACCACAAAGATGCAGCATGTCAATTCTTACTGCATTTTTTCCTGCGGTTTTTGAGCTCTTCCAGTCAATAGATGACTTAAAAAACACACTGAGCAAAAACGCAGTAAAACGCAGCAAATAATACATGCCGAGAGTGCGTTTTTTTGGGCCTAAAAACATGAATCTTTGTGGTCACCACAAAGATGCAGCGTGCGCACATAGCCTTATTCTGTTTGCAGGCCTATATGGTAGCCATTATACTATTTGGAAGGCTATGTGGGGCCCATTATACTGTGTGCAGACCATTATAGAATATGGAGGGGCCATTATACTGTATGAAGGGCTGTGTTGGGGCCATCGTACTGTGTTGGGGTTGTTGTGGGTGTATTATGCTTTGTTGGGTGGGAGGTGATGTAGAATCATCAAACTGTGCGTGGAGGGTACTGTGCAGGAATTCATGTTGGGTGTATCATACGGTGTTTGGGGGGCACTTTTGTTGGGATCATACTTTATGGGGGTCATGAAATGGATTTTCTAATGTGTGGAAACACTAACGGGCAGCAATTTGCCATGTGCGCATGCTGCATCTTTGTGGAGACCACAAAGATGCACGGTTTTGGTCCCAAAAAACACACCCCTGGCGTGCATTTTTTTTTTTGCGTTTTTGCCCAGTGTATTTTTAAAGTCAAATCTATTGACTGGAAGGGCTCAAAAACACAGAAAGAATTGACATGCTGTATCTGTTGTCACAAAACGCAGCCAAAAAAAAAAAAGCTGCAATGTGCGCACATTAAAACTGAAATCTCATAGGTTATGTGCCCACAGTGCTTTTTTTCAGCGCAAAAAAGTATGTCTTGGAAAGGAAAAAGCTGCTTTTTATGCTTTATTTGATGTTTATCTACTGAGATAGGGAAAAAAAGTAGAAACAATTGACATTTCTTCTTATTTCAGCAAGGAAAAAAAAAGCAACGTGGGCACAGCAAGTCAGGATTCTCATAGACTTTGCTGAGATGATTTTTCCTTGCTTTTTGATGGAAAAAAAATAGAAAAAAAAGCTGTGTGGGCAGGTCACTGACTTTGCCGGGGAAGGCAACACATGCAGTTTTGGGACCAAACTGCACCTAAAAAAATAAGCAAAAAAAAAACCACATAGTGCGCACAAGGCCATATGAGGACAATTAATTTGTAAGAGCTGCAAAATTGAGGGATATTCTGTGACACTACTGAATTGTGTGCATGCACACAGGAGGAGGTGGGGGGAAATTTGGATTTCTGCTATGGAGCCCCATGACTTCTGTGTAAAAGCCCCTCTGGAGGGCTCAGAAGATTTGTACAATGTGACTTCTGGGGGTACAAAATTGGCTGCAATTGATTGTAGCCCTTGAGGAGCCCCAGAGGGGAAAAAAGGCAGCACTGTTTGGTAAAATGGCGGGGCTTAGGAGAGGAGCAGCAGAAAGCCTCTGTGACCGTGTTGTGGAAAGGTCTCTGCTCAGTGATGGCGGTGTAGTCGTGACTAGGTCGACGTTACAACGAGCGCAGAGTGGAGCCGTTGGAAGCTCAAAATGGCGGTCGCCTGAGGTAAATAACGGCCGCTGGATTTCTAAAGCGTCTCTGCCTGGGAAGACATGGCTGTGCTCTCCCACACTAGATGCCGGGAGCTTTCACTTTCCTGAAGCGATTTTGAAGTTGTTTTTTTGCCCCTGAAGTGTATTGGTTTTTTTAGGAACAACGAAAACTTCCTGTTTAAGTGAATAGGAAGAATTTTCTGAGGGAAACGTTTTTCAGGGAAGAGGGGAAAAAAGAGCGCTTCTGAGTAAGGATTTATCTGCCTCAAAAAAATCTGTGTGACCTTAGCCTAAAATTGCGGGGAAAAGTACAAATCTAAATGCAATTTCATTCGGATAAATCTCAGTCGTTCGGTGTGCGACTGTGTACTATTAGGACGGCTAGTAAAATGGCGGCCCCGCGCCGCCTCCAACAGGCAGGCTCAGAGCGGCCGGGGCGTCATTTCAGTAGCAGTGGGCGTGTCGCTCGTTCACCCCGCCCTCAATGTTCAGCTCCTCGGCTGTAATGTAACGTGCACAGACAGGTGACAGGCAACCGTGTCCCGGAAGCAGCACCAATGGTCGGATAGAAACCCGGCCTGCTCTATCACGCTCCAACCAATCAGAAAAAGGCGTGCCGGAATGTGCAGCCAATGAGAATGAGGAGGGTGTGGTCTCGTCACGTTGCACAGTGAATGTGTGTTGTGTGTATGAGAAAGAACATGGGGAGTCAGAAGGGGAGCGGACTGTGAGGGGGACGGTGACCAGGAACAGCTGTGCCCTGCTGACCGCCGACCCACCGGCCCGACCTCATTGGCCTGCGCTGGTAGTGCCGGCTTCTGCAAAGGCCTCGGACAGTGCATGAGGACCTGCTGCTGGGTAAGTGCTGGGCATGTGTGTATATGTCTGCTGCATGTGTGCATCTACTGTGTGTGTATATAGTATATGCATGTAAATGTATGTATTGCATATGTGTATAGTATACTGTATATGCATTGATATTTATGTATTGCATATAATGTATGTGTATATAGAAAACTGTATATGCGTGTGTGTGTGTGTGTGTGTATATATATATATATATATATATATATATATATATATATATATATATAGCATATGTGTGTGTATATATAGTATACTGTATTATGCACGTATATAGCATATGTGTATAGTATACTGTATATGCATTTATATTTATGTATTGCATATAATGTATGTGTATATAGAAAACTGTATATTTATATATTGTATATGTGTGTGTGTGTTTGTGTGTGTGTGTATATATATATATATATATATATATATATATATATATATATATATATATATATATACACACACACATATTATATATATATATACACATATACACACATATATATGTGCGTGTGTGTGTGTGTGTGTGTGTATATATATATATATATATATATATATATATAAAATATGTGTGTGTGTATGTATGTATATATATATATATATATATATATATATATAATTTATAATTTATACTGTATGCATGTATATTTATATATTGCATATGTATGTGTTTGTGTATATATATTAGCATATGTGTGTATAGTATACTGTATATTCCTTTATGTATTGCATATAATGTATGTGTATATGTAGTATACTGTATGTATATAATATATACACTGTCCACCTGGCAGTGCCCACATCAGTCACCTTTCAGCCCCTGCACGTTGCCAGCCTAGACAATTATCCTGATGGTATAAATGTCCAGCCTTTCCCCCTAATCATTTGACCATTGTGGTCCAGGTTAGTGGCCAGGATGGGGCACTTCTGTGCCCAGATGCCAACTATTGCATTAAAAGTCCCCAGAATGGCATTGGACCATGAGTAGAGGGCAAGCAACAATTGTCATTGACTTGCAGGCCGTGTGTCCGTATATTGAGTGCCCCCGTTTGATGCCACTGATACCCACCTTGTTATTTCACCTAAAGGAATGAATGACTTTACCCATTTTGAAAATATACCAGAAATGTGGAGCTGCTGGTTAGTGGGTGCGGGGCGCCCCGTATCTTGAGGTCTCAGTTGTCTCACCCTGTTTTCTGGGATTCGTGGTTGCGCAGTTTTGGGCTGCACATGGTGCTGATGTGTGACACATTATTGGCTGCCCAGAGCTGTTGGGGGTGATGCCTTGGCTCCCTATACTTCTTTGTGCCTCTGTTTCCAGGGATTTTTGTAGGATTGGTGGATTATTTTTTTCTTCCATTGTTGACTGATCGCTAAGGACGTCAGAGGCTGAGGAGACGGTGACAGGATTATGTGGAGGTGACACCTGACCTGATGCCTCGCCGCCTGTGCCTGCTGGTGCTTAGCTGTGTCCTTAGGCCTAACAGTACGGACCTGCAACCTGTCCAGCTGCTGGGAAACTACAACTCCCAGCATGCTCAGGTAACTGCAGGCTGTCAGGGCATGATGGCTGATGTAGTTCCCATATAACTGGGGAGCTTTAGGTTGGTGATTAATGATGAGCAAGCACTGGTACTCGTCAAGAGCAGTTGGACGCTCGGATGGGCACGACTCATGTATCAAGTATAATAGAAATCAATGGTAAACTCAAGCATTTTTCTAGGAGATTTCCTGGAAAAATGCCCTCGCTCCCTATTGACTTCGATTATACTTGAGTCGTAGCCATCTGAGTGTCCAACTGCTTGTTGCGAGTACCGAGCATGGTACTGCTCGCTCATCATTATTGGTGATCAGTGCTCTGAAAAGTACAATAGTGGTCCATTGTTTAAATCTTCTTACTTTTTTGCTAGCAAAAAAATAAAAAAATTTTACATTTGTTGTGAAACTGGTGGGAGTTGTAGCTATACGATAACTATATGGTCTGGATTAGCTGACCCCTGTCTGTTCTATAGGGGTGATATCCAGTCGGCACAGGTGCATGCTGAGAGTTGTGGTTGACGATCCACAGGTTATGGACCTCTTACTGCATTGCTATGGCTGCTCAGTGCACTATGGTGATGGAGGATGTCAGTGAATGCTGAGCGTTGTGGTTGCACAGCAGCTGATGATCCACAGATTATTGACCCCTTTCTGCATTGCTATGGCTGCTCAGTGCACTATGGTGATGGAGGATGTCAGTGCATGCTGAGCGTTGTGGTTGCACAGCAGCTGATGATCCACAGATTATTGACCCCTTACTGCATTGATATGGCTGCTCAGTGCACTATGGTGATGGAGGATGTCAGTGCATGCTGAGCGTTGTGGTTGCACAGCAGCTGATGATCCACAGATTATTGACCCCTTTCTGCATTGATATGGCTGCTCAGTGCACTATGGTGATGGAGGATGTCAGTGCATGCTGAGCGTTGTGGTTGCACAGCAGCTGATGATCCACAGATTATTGACCCCTTACTGCATTGCTATGGCTGCTCAGTGCACTATGGTGATGGAGGATGTCAGTGAATGCTGAGCGTTGTGGTTGCACAGCAGCTGATGATCCACAGATTATGGACCTCTTACTGCATTGATATGGCTGCTCAGCGCACTATGGTGATGGAGGATGTCAGTGAATGCTGAGCGTTGTGGTTGCACAGCAGCTGATGATTCACAGGTTGCTGACCCCTTACTGCAATACTATAAGCGGCTGCTGAGTGTACTATATAGGTAGGAAGGGTCAGTACATATTGAGATGCTTTCACAGTAGCTGGAGAGCCACAAGTTACCATTTACTTTCTAAACATATTGCAAAAGGTGGGCAGACTTGATGGGGGTTGTGTGGGTATGCTGGAAGTTGTTGTTCTACTTCAGAAAGGGAGCGTGAGGTTGCAGGTTGTTGTATTGTTATGCCAGTGGGGTTGTCATTTGGATCTGCTGCTTTTCAGTGTTCCTACTGAGTCTTCTAGGATATACTTCCACCCCTCCCCCACATTCCTAAATTTTAAGGGCTGAGGATAAACCTCATCATTTTGGGTCTGAGCAGTGCAGCGGGTCTGTGCCAGACACATGCAGCAGATTGGCACTTAGGGCAGAGCCAATGAGCGCAGCCGTGCTCGGGCTGCTCTTTCTATTGGTCCTTCCCTGATTGGACGCGCTCAGGCTCAGAGATTCACGTGAAGCAGACATGCTTTTCTGAGATGTGGGCTCTGCACATGCCTCCCCCAGCGGCTGCAGTCTCAGCTCTCACAGAGAAACCCTCTGTCACCCATTGATCTAGCTGAGCTTTACTAATTGCCTATTGTTTTTTGGCTGCAGATTTTGTGGATCAATGCGCTTTCTGTAATTCCAGACTGTAATGTTTTTTTTAGATGTGTGAATTGACATGTATATGCTGTGTACAAAGATCAAATGCCTCTAATCCGGCAAGAGTCTGATTATTCCAGAACCTCAGTATAATGTGATATGTGAAGAGAAACTAATGTTTAACGTATTGTGATTAAGACGCGTTTCAGGCGGTCGTATTATGGCTGCATTTTCCACCCCTATAACCCAGATCTCTCAGAAATATTGCACTTGTCGTCCCGCATCTCAGTTAGGATGTTTTATTTTGATTTTTTTTTAATTCTTCTGTACTATATTATGGTCCCTTTTTAATAGAGCAACAACGGGACCTGATATACAGGATGTTTTGGAATTGGCGGATGGCGAGTAAAAGGATTTCTTCCATTCAATGTCTCCACTGTACTAAACGGAGCCGCCAGGGGATGTTTTAATGCCCTCCAGTTTCTATGATTGCACCTTTTAGGATGTGTGCCCGCATTCAGTGGTTTGCAGCGTTTTGGATGCAGTGTGTTTTTGCTGCATCCAAAACGCTGCGTTGTACAGTACAGTCACACTGGATGGATTTCTAGAAATCATGTGCCCACTGTGCTTGTTTTTTCCACACCAAACACTGACCTGCGGAACGGCTTTCCAGATCGCAGCATGTCAATTGTTTGCTGTGGAGTCGCCTGCGTCTTCCGTAGGGAGAACACAGCGAGAGACCGCAGCGCCCCGAACCCTGATAGTGGGAACAAGTGGCACCACAAGTCAGGACCCGCTGCGTCCAGGGGTCCTGATCGTGGGCACATACCCTAATTCTATTCTGTAATCTGCATCCCAATTGGTAATCTACACAGTCACATACTACAGCCTCTTGGGTGAGTAAAGGCCCCGTCACACTAAGCAACATCGCTAGCAACATCGCTGCTAACGAACAACTTTTGTGACGTTGCTAGCGATGTTGCTGTGTGTGACATCCAGCAACAACCTGGCCCCTGCTGTGAGGTCGTTGGTTGTTGCTGAATGTCCTGGGCCATTTTTTAGTTGTTGCTGTCCTGCTGTGAAGCACACATCGCTGTGTGTGACAGCGAGACAGCAACAACTAAATGTGCAGGCAGCAGGAGCCGGCTTCTGCGGAGGCTGGTAACCACAGTAAACATCGGGTAACCAAGAAGCCCTGTCCTTGGTTACCCGATATTTACCTTTGTTACCAGCCTCCGCCGCTCTCACTGTCAGTGCCGGCTCCTGCTCTGTGCACATGTAGCTGCAGGACACATCGGGTTAATTAACCCGATGTGTGCTGTAGCTAGGAGAGCAGGGAGCCAGCGCTCAGTGTGCGCTGCTCCCTGCTCTCTGCACGTGTAGCTCCGTGCGCTGCTCTCTGCACGTGTAGCTCCGTGCGCTGCTCCCTGCTCTCTGCACGTGTAGCTCCGTGCGCTGGTAACCAAGGTAAATATCGGGTTGGTTACCCGATATTTACCTTAGTTACCAAGCGCAGCATCTTCCACGCGGTGCTGGGGGCTGGTCACTGGTTGCTGGTGAGCTCACCAGCAACTCCTGTAGCGACGCTCCAGCGATCCCTGCCAGGTCAGGTTGCTGGTGGGATCGCTGGAGCGTCGCAGTGTGACAGCTCACCAGCAACCTCCTAGCAACTTACCAGCGATCCCTATCGTTGTTGGGATCGCTGGTAAGTTGCTTAGTGTGACTGGACCTTAATCCTGCAGATCAGAGGGAATTTCTCCTCGCAGTGCGGAATTAGGAAAATGCCACTTGAGCAATTTTTCAATTCTATCCTGACGACACAGCGTCTGCAATTCTAAAATGAGTTTTTCAATTGGAAACCGCTTCAGGAAATTATCAATTTTTAAATTGGTTTAAAAAAAAAAAGTTTCTGACAACTTTTCAAAGTGTTTTTACACCAAAATACTGGTATTAAAACTTTGAATCAGTTCCATCATCTTATAGTGGGAACCATTGTTTTCTGGCTACACACAGCATTGCTGGGAGGTGTAGTTCAGTTCAACTTTTATTTTTTTTTAAGGAATCAAAGGGACTGACTGTTCTAATGAAGTGCAGTACCTGTACCTGGTTTGTACAGTCATAGGTGCTGATTTTAAGGGGAATCTGTCACCAGGTTTTTGCTCCTCCATCTGAGAGCAGTATAATACAGAGACCCTGATTCCAGCGATGTCACTTACTGAGCTGGTCGCTGCCATTTTGATAAAATCAATGTTTTCTCTGCTGCATATCTAGCCGTTACACAGAGCTCATGAATATGCTGGACTACCTGGCAGCAGACCAAGTAGTCCTGTAATGATAATCTACTGCAGATTAAACGGTGATTTTTATCAAAACTACACTAAGCAGCCCAGTAAGTGATACATTTCTGGAATCAGGATCTCTGCCCCTATACCATACTGAGTAAAGAATTTGAAAAAAGGAGCGCATGTGAAGGATCCACAGGATAATGTTAAGGATAGTGTTGGAATGTGCTCACCTGATGTGGTTGTGCAGCCCTGCACAACCACGGTGTAGAACGAGGGTTTAATGCGCTGCCAGGGAGTCGGCCCGTAGTAACCATCTAGAGGAACAGAATCCTTAGAAGCCGGTCAAGTGACGGGTCACTGGGGATGGTGGACGTCTCTGGTGCAGATTGAGAGCTGACCTCCGGCCAAGCTGCTCATGCTGAGTCCCACAACGGGGAAGGAATCCAGAGAATGCAAAAGAACACGGTCTTGAAAGCGCTAAGGAGGCCACGGTGATATAATAGTTTTGTAGATTTATTAGATGTTTACAGCCACAATGCGTTTCGATATCACAATATCTTCATCAGGTGGATATGATATTTACCTGATGAAGATATTGTGATATCGAAACGCGTTGTAGCTGTAAACATCTAATAAATCTACAAAACGATATCACCGTGGCCTCCTTAGCGCTTTCAAGACCGTGTTCTTTTGCATCCTATACCATACTGCTCTCAGATTAGATGTCAAAAACCTGTATACAGATTCCCTTTTAGGCCTACTTTACACATGAAAAAATGGTACCAGTGTCATCAGTTTTTTGGATCAGTGTGTCTTAGGCTAGTTTCACACTTGCGTTCAGCGCATTCCGTCACTATGGAGAATAGTGCAGTCCGTTAACACACTGCGCTATTCTCCATAGACTTGTATTGACGACGCACTGTAACGCAAGTGTCTGCGTTGCATCCGCTGGACAACGCAGCGTTGTTATTTTGACGCTGCGTCGGGCGGATGGAACGCAGCATGTAACGTTTTTCTGCGCTTGGCGGAGTGTCAAAAAAACGCAACCTGCAGGAATCAGTTAGGCGTCCGTTGTTTTTAAAATGGACGCCTATGGTGGCGGATTCCGTTAGAATGCGTCATTTGACGGATTCCGTTAACGCAGCTGATTTTACACAACTGCGCATGCTCAGATGTGTGAAGTCAAGGAAAAAAACCTACAACGAATTGCATTATTTTGTACGATCTGTAGCATGCGTTGTGCCACTAAATGCAACGCATCCGTTACATGCGTCACACAACGCAATGCTACGGATCCCGTCCTACGCAAGTGTGAAACTAGCCTGACTTGTCAGTTTTTACCATCACTGTAATCAGGAATTGCAATTCAGATCAAATACTAGGGGCGGCACACTGCAGGGGTCCTTTGCCATTCCATTGAATCTGACTGATTGCATTTTTTGTTTGTCATTCTATGGGAGCCTGGAAAAAAATGCATGTAAAAAAACAGAATTGCATTTTTTGAAGTTATTAATCTCAGTGGTTCTGTAGTTAATAATTAAATGCTGTGGTATTTTATTAAGTCCACACCAGAACACATTTAAAAAATGGGAACTATTAATGAAAAAAAAACCTCGCAAAATACAAGAATCAGAGCACATTGCTTTTGTGTCCATTGGCAGTGGTCAGAACATGGTCCCAATGTGTTGGGGTTTTTTTTTTTGTTTTTTTTTTGGGGGGGGGGTGCCTTGCATTGGAGCTTTTTCATCAGGAGCTCTTGAGCACAGTAATTTCTGATGTGTGACAGCAAATTCCTCCTTCTAGTTCTAGTCTAGCAATGTCCTGTGCCCGGTGTCTGTCATTAGGTGACACCCTTTCTGGGCCAGACCTGGGAGCGGGTGTTTGCTGTACAATGAGTACAGTGTGGGCCGTGCACCTGCAGCGTGTTCCTAAGAGCAGCGTGTTCCCACATCGTAATCACACCCTTCCCCGCTGGGCGGCCGCGCTCTGGATCCACCTCTCTAAGTACCTTGTGCCCAGTTTATAGCGATGCTGCAGTGCTTCCTTCACCCTGGCTCACATCACTCACACAATTCCCACTGGTAAGCTCTTCGGACTAATTTTCATTACTGTATTTCTAATATAGTTAGTGTTCCAAGTGCCTCAACTTTTGGCATTTGTTGTCTAGAAATAGAGATGAAAGCGCCGTATTAACCCTTAGGCTGGAGCCATACTTGCGAGGGACTTGCATCACCCGGCACAGCCGCACACTCTCCTGACACGAGCGTGCAGCTACATGGAAATACATGCAGCCGACCCGCTCCTGTCAGAGTGTGTGGACGTGCCGGGTGGTGCAATGTGAGAGTCCTTCACAAGTGTGACTCTAGCCTTAGGTTTCAGCTGTGTTTGCTTATTTATATAGCACCTGCATATTCTGGGGTGCTTTACTACGGGGCAAATGACATTGGACTGCAGCTGCTCCCTAAGGGGCATAGGATTGCAATACTGTATGGCTGTTATCATAGGAATCCTATAAATGCCACTACGTGGAAGAATGTGGCGTACCTGGAGGAATTGATCTTCATTTTATAACCATGGGATGTGAGCTCTAGAACCCTCAAGATGAAGTGGCTACAAATCTGATTTAGTGCTGCATCCAATTATAAGCTTCCCCTGGTCACCGTACAGCGTTCTGGATCACGGTCCATTCCCTCCACCTGGGTAAAAAACGCAAAAGTGGCGCAGTTCTAAATTAGCAATAGAACTCCTTCCTTCATTCTAAAGATCAGCGAGAAGTCCAAGAGGTTTGATGTTTTCTTACGAAAAGTTTATCACTTTTTTGGGGGTTTTTTTGGTGTTTTTTTTTCTGCAGTTTTCAAGATTTTTGCTGCTGTGATTGAACCTATATTGTGAGAGCTCTGACATCTGTAGTGAGGAATATTTTACTCCACTGGACTCCAAGCACAGCTCATAACGAAACACTTTGTTTCATTGATTTGCTCTTGGAGATTCTCACTGAATAGATTCGTGCTGCAGGAAATCTGGGAGAGCAGTTTCAGTCTTGGTGCTCTGTTTCCAAGATGTTTTTTTGGGGGTTTTTTTTTAGTTTTTTTTTTTTGTTTTTTTGAGGCGTTCCAAAACGACAAGTTTTTCAAGCAGAAACTACTTCAGGAAATGCTCATTTTTAAGGAATTTTTTTTTTTTTCTTTTTCTCTGGAGGGGGGATGAGTCTTTCTTTTGGAATAACTCTTTTCCTGAACCTTTCTTTCCAGCCTTTTGATTGGACAATCCCTATTTTGGAGTGGATTCCATTGGGATCTGTTTCAAAGACATGACATACACTCCCCTCACCTCCCCCAGCATGAGTTTTTCTACACCTCTTCTTCAAGTGACTAAAATAAACCTCCTATTAGTGAAATGCAGAGTGTTGCCTCAGCCAGCAGAGGGAGCTCTCCCTCATATGGATGGTGCAGGCAGATCATGGGGCCATGTTGTTGCATTTTCCAGTAGTTCAGAGATATCGGAATCTTGCAATTTATGGACTTTTTAGCTTTGACCCATGATCCACCACAATTAGGGAAAGCTCCACCTAATAAGTGGAGGTACATTTTGTACTTTGCATGTTACAAGTGAGCCTTCCTTAATGCTACGTTTCTATTCTGGAGTTTCCTGAAGCTGGAGGCAGGTTATTTATTAGGTATTCTTCGAGTACAGCCTGTGCAGGATCTTGTCCCTTTAACCTGGCAGCCGTTCCTGTTACCACTGACTCAATGCCAGCTTTCTGTTCCAGCCTTGGGTTATGTAATGCAGCGCTTACTACACATGTGTGGCATTGAACATTGTGTTCAGATGTGTTTTCTCTCGCCTCTCCTACAAATAATCTGTTCAGATAAGTTCCAGAACAGGGAGCAGGGCACGTGGATGGCACACATGGGGTCTGGGCATAAGTGAGAAACAACTGCTGAAGGGTAACCTCTACTAATGTAGCAAAAAGAGGAAAGTAAAGAAGAGGCCAGTCTCCAGAATATAATTATTGTTGTGAGACAGCAACTCTCCGCCTGTGAGGCCATGCTGTGAGTTGTAGTTGAGCCGGCTGGGTACTGCTGGTTGGTGAAATAATGGGGTACAACAGTCACTGCGTGCAATCGGATGCCCTCCGAGAAGGATTTGGTGTAAGTACTGTCTCTCATCAAAGGGCTTCTTTACTTTGGAAAGTGTCTACTTGTTGCGCTCATCAGAATGGTTCCTATTGCACTCAGCCGGAGTGGTCTGCTGTTTTCTGCAGGGGGGCCCTGGTTGTTTAATTTCATTACAGCGCCACCACCGGGTATAGTTTAGAATTACATGGTTCATCCAAAGTGACGCTCCTTATGCAGGAAAAGGAGCATTCTCCTCTGAAAAGTCCTGGTCTCTAATCCAGTGTAGAGTACGGGTGAAATCAGACGGTGCGGCTGGTCACGTGGCCGGATCTCAGCTGTCACGATGGCCAACAGCCTCACAAATTTGTCTAAAAATGCTTCCTAGCCATCGCGGTGGGCTGTGGTTTACCAGCTTACTGCGTCCGCACCATCTGATCTTGCCCTAATATGATGCAATCATCTTAAAAAAGGGGCCACTTTTTTATTTTTTTTTTATATTAACACCAGCACCCTAAGACTGTCCCTCATGTGCCAATATTGGTTTAGTTTGCATTGTACTTATTTTTTTTCTATATTGTTTGTCTATTTTTGTAACAATTGTATTTGTTATATCTGATACATTTTATATTGGGGACAATGTAGTTTAATGTTCCTACTTAACTTTTGTGCCTGTCTGCTGGGGATGGGGTGAATTTGCAGTGTTAGGCTATGTGTCCACGGTAGAATGTACCTGCGGATTTTTCTGCATGAAAATTCGCGACTTTCGCGGCAAATCCGCACCTAGGTTTGCCGTGGATTTTGATGCGGATTTTTCTTTTTTTTTTTTTCCCCCATTCTATACCCAAAATCCGCACCAAAATCCGCAACAATAATTGACATGCTGCAGATTTTTCCGGATCAAAATCCGCGGCAAATCCGCCGTGGAAAAATCCGCAGCATGAACACAGCATTTCCAAAATGCCATTGAAATGGCTTGGAAGTGCCGCTGCTGCAGCTTTTCGGAAAATCCGCGGTAAATTCGCAGCGTGGGCACATAGCCTTATGGTTTTTTTGTTTTTTTTTTTTTCTTAATGAGCAAGTCTAGGGATCAGCGTAACCTAGATATTGCAATGGCTAAATGACTTGTCAGAGCATCTCTAAAGCGGCAGGACTCATGATGTTTTCCCAGATTGTGGCGATTAATACCTGCCTCCTAGAGTGGTCTGAGGAATGATGTCCGGTTTACCATGGACAGGGTCACAAGCGCAAGTTCCTGAAAAACATCATACAGAGTCTCATAGAAAGGAGGCAGGGGTCTAGATACGTCCCAGCCTGCTGCATATGTGGTTTTGCAGCTGTGTATTACGTAGATGATGTTTGGGGGAGTGCTAGGGTCTCTCCCATAGACAACAGGGGTGCACTCAATGGCATGAGCATTACTGTGTATTGAACACTCGAGAGAGAGAGAGAACTTCCGGCCATATGATTGGCTGAGTCATCATTTGGCCCACGGCCATCTTTTGTGTGTAGCCCCTTAGTAAGAACCTGGAGTTGAGTTGTTTACTATGTTTTCTGTAGCGTCTGTACTTCCTCGTCAGCTCTTTGAGCACAGCCTCACGTGGCGCAGCACTCCCTGTGTACAGTATGTTCAGCCAGTAGGTGTGTCGCCCGACTGTACATGGCGTGCTGATACATCGCCGGCTGCTCTTACTGTACCAGCAGATAAATATATCCTCGCCACAAAACATGTGACGTCCCTGGCAACACTATAGCGTCTGAAGGAGCAAGTGTTTTTATTTATTTTTACAGAATTGTCATTTCCTGAACAACGTAATAGTTAATTGTCCCATCAGCCCCGACCGATTCTTCCCTCATTACCCTGCTGTCAGCACAAACTCGCATGTGAAGTAGAGGGGGAATTGCTGCAGCCCACGTAGAGTTAAAATTGCTCAAAATTGCTGGTTAAATATAGGGGAACTTGAAAACCGGATGTATTTGGATTCCTTTCACCATCTAATAACGACCTAATTACAATCATTACCTTTTTGTAACTGAGTCTTTTTTTTTTTTTTCCTTTTTTTTTCTGTTGCACATTAACGTCACAGAACGGCTGCAGCGATGACGAGGGCCGCGGAGCTTATGAAATAGACTTTTTGAAATAAACCAGCAGGAGAGTTTTGAACATTACTTACAGATCGCGGGCATTCACATCGCTCGGCTCTAGTCAGTAACACTAACGTTACTGTTCATCCGGCATCCAATCATCTAGACTTTTTTAATTTTTTTTAAAGTATTTAAAATGGTTGCACAGGTCTTCACACCTCTGGAACGGCTCAAAAACGCTGGAAAAACGCAAAAAAGATTGACATACTACATCTTTAAAAATGCAGCCTAAAAAAGATGCAGTGTGTGGACAGCAAAATAGAAATCTCATAGACTTTGCTGGGAGAAGGAAATGCATGCATTTAGGTGCATCTTTGTGACCTCAAATATGTACCAAAAATGCAGTAAAAGATGTAGTGTGTGACCATAGCCTTATACTCTGGTGTTGTCTTACCAGAGGGGGGGCGGCAGGGTCTGTGCTGGCAGCGCGGGGGGGGGGGGACTGTGCTGGCAGCGCGGGGGGGGGGGGGACTGTGCTGGCAGGGGGGAGGGGGTCTGTGCTGGCAGCGCTGGGGGGGGTCTGTGCTGGCAGCGCGGGGGGGGGGGGGGACTGTGCTGGCAGGGGGGAGGGGGTCTGTGCTGGCAGCGCGGGCGGGGTCTGTGCTGGCAGCGCGGGGGGGGGGGGGGGACTGTGCTGGCAGCGGTGGGGGTGTCTGTGCTGGCAGCAGAAGCTGCTGTGGCTGTGTGGAGCCGGCCGGTGCGGTGGGTGTCCCAGATGCTCTGTCGGTGGTCCGGACTTCAAAGAAATGGCGCCCGGAGCGTCACGTGCACAGATGGAGCTTTCAGCCAAGAGCTCTATCTGCGCACGCGCTGACTCCGGGCGCTGTCATTTGAAGCCAGAGCATCTGGAACCCCCGCCGCACGGCCACTGCAGTCCACACAGCCAGCCGGCCGCCCGCACAGGCAACCCCCTGTGCCAATTCTCCACCTCCCGGTAAGCTATGTTCTGATTTAAAGACGCACCCCTAATTTTTCTCCCAGATTTTTGGGAGTGAAAGTGCGTCTTATAATCCGAAAAATACAGTAATATTTTTTTTTTTTAAGTTTCATTGCTCGTGAGAAATACAATTGTCTGCATGTTGTATCTGTGTGAGTTGTGAAGTCACATAAGGTGGGCATAGTTACCTGAAGTTACCCGGCATCGCCACCACGTGGGCGGACAGCTGCGGACTGTCCATGATTCATTTCCCTGGCGTATTAAGAAGCTGATGATGGAGGTGATCACGTCCCATCGCTGTGTAATCTACCTGTGTTTGCTAATCGTGTGATTCTCTTAAGCTCACTGTTATTAATTGTTTCCTGCGCATCATTAGTATAAGCTGCACTTATATAAGGTCTCTGAGGAGGAGGGGGGGGTGCATCTGCTATGAATGATGGCAACTTGCTCCTTAATGCTTCACTTTGGAGTGCGGTTTTGTTTTCTAGCTACTGCAATAAAATCAGTCCATGCCATACTGCGTTTCTAAGGGGAGATTTTTGTGCTGTTATAGGAGAGATCCCAACTGCACACCCCAAACTGCCACTGTCGGGGGAGGGAGGGCACGCTCTTGTGATGCTGTAGATGGAGGGGTTGCTCTGCCGAGATGCTGAAAGTGATGGGCTCTGGCATGCCGCTGTAATTGGGGGGGGGGGGGCGCCCTGAAGTGATACTGTTGGTGGAGGGGTTTTAGCATGCCGCTGAATTTGGGTGGTGGCGTGCTATGTCGTGATACTGTTGGAGGGGGGCTCTGGTATGCTGCTGTATGGAAGAGGAAGGCTGGCTCTTGTATGATCTATTTGGGGAGGGTGCGCTCCGGCATACTGATGCAAAGGGGGGGGGGTAGCACTCTCACATAATGCTTTAGGTGGGAAGCTATGGCATGTCAATGTTGGGGGGGGGGGGAGGGTTGGGGAGGCTGGTGTGCCACTTGAAGGGGGATTGGAAGCTCTGGCTTGCTGTTGTAGGGAGGGTGAGTTTGATGTGCCAATCCAAGGGGGGATCTCTCGAGTACCGCTGTAGGGTAAGGAGGGGGGTCTAAAATACCACAAAGTGGGGGTGCGCTGGTGTGCCACTGTAGGGTGGCACCATCAGGCATACATTAAGAAGTACAGAACAACTATAACTTTGAATTTAAGTAATTAATTTTTTATATTTATTTATTTTGTTTCCATATAGGCAGTGTATAATACCTTCCACACTTTCATGAACAGCCTTAGTTCTTCTGACGCTGCTTAGATACCCATCGGAGAACCACAAATGCCACAAACTTGGAAATCTCTTCCTCTAAATTGTTTTGTTCTACCCATCTTATACCGGAGGTTAGAGACACATCTAGAAACCTGAGCAGTATTATTCCAGATCATCATGAGCACAGAGGCCCAAAGTAAGGACTTGATCCAAAATGAGGCCTGGTCTACAGCCACTAGGACGGAGGAGGACAGTCCTCCCGAAAAGACTTTTAACTGTGAAACATCGGAGGAGCATAGCTCCGAGCAGCCCGAGGACATGGAGATGCACTCCAACAGCAACGAGTCCAGTGGAAACGACTGCAACGGTCACGAGTCCAGCGGAACAGACTCCAACGTGAACGAATCTAACCGGAGATCAAACTGCAACTTCCGGAGACCGAGCAAATCCATTGGCAGCAGCAATAACAGGTAATAATAATGTGCTGGATAAAAATACTATGCCATGAAGAAAGAACAGCTGGGGTAAATTCAGACGGGATAGATGCATTATGGATTTTTATTTTTTTTGTATCTGCGTTTATGAGAGTTCCAGTAGCAAAGTAGGTGTCCTGTGCAAACATGCGAAAAAAATCCTTGTACTATTGCCTAATTTCACCATTTGTGATACATTGGGTGAAATCTGCAACAAAAGTCACATATAATGCTGTGTAAAATCTTCATGTATTATCCTTACATCCACCACGTGTAGACGTTGCCTTATCTAGGGATGAGCAGGCTATATAAAAGCTTGGTAATGGGCCATTGTTTCATCAGTGTGCACCTATGTGTTCAACGCTTGTTTCATTTGTGTTCAACGCTTTTGTTCCTACAGTGAACAAATGGACCGGATCCGTTCACACAAAGAGCTGATGAGTGTGGTGCAGGAGATGAAACGCCGGCTCCCGCCGGAAAAGCTGAACCGCAGCAAACCCAATACATTCGATGCGCTGAACTATGCCTTGAAGTGTGTTCGACAGGTTCAAGGTGAGAAGCCTGGTCACTTTGCTGTATGTATTATTTGGTTGCATTATGCTTTTTGCTCTGTGTGTAGGTGAGATGTTATTAGATTCTGGCCTAGGATTACTGTGCTCTCCCCATAGGGAACACATGAATGCTCAGATAAACCGAGTGTTCCGGTATACGGGGAAGGCAGTAGCCATAACTGAAGGCCAAGCAATTGTTCAGCTGACTGTTATCTAATGTCCATGACCAGCTTTAGACTATGTGCGCACAGTGCGTTTTTCGTGGAGTTTTTGGTCTCAAAACTTCATGACTTTGCTTCCCCAGCAAAGTCTGAGTTTTGAGTTTTTTCCTATACGCAAATGTTTTTGTTTTTTTTTCTTTTAAAGCTGCATCTTTGAGGTGACAAAAAAAGCAACATGTCGATTCTTTTCTGCATTTTTCTGCAGTTTTTCACCCATGCAATGCATTGGAAAAATGCAGAAAAACTCACCAAAGTGCGGTAAAAACGCATGCGTTTTTGCCACAGGTACGTTTGTGCGTTTTTTTTTTTTTTGTTTTTTATGGCCAAAAATGCTGCCTTTTTGTGGTCAAAAAAAGATGCAGCATGCGCACATACCCTTAATGTAGCTTTTTAGCGCTTCATACTTCTGTTTGTGCTAGGCACCTTTTTTTTTTTTTTTTTTTTTTTTATTCTTCTTGTCAGGCCAGTTCCTCCATGCTTTATACTGCAGGTCTGATTATCCAGATTGTCTGCTGCGTAGAAGCTAAACAGTTTTAAAGTGTTTATCCAGGATTAGGAATTTTGCCCTCTTCCTAAAGGTCCAGTCACACTAAGCAACTTACCAGCGATCCCAACAACGATAGGGATCGCTGGTAAGTTGCTAGGAGGTTGCTGGTGAGATGTCACACTGCCACGCTCCAGCGATCCCATCAGCAACCTGACCTGGCAGGGATCGCTGGAGCGTGGCTACACGAGTTGCTGGTGAGCTCACCAGCAACCAGTGACCAGCCCCCAGTCTCCTAGTTACAGCACACATCAGGTTAATTAACCCGATGTGTGCTGCAGCTAAATGTGCACAGAGCAGGGAGCAGCGCACAATGCTTAGCGCTGGCTCCCTGCTCTCCTAGTTACAGCACACATCGGGTTAATTACCTGATGTGTGCTGCAGCTACATGTGCACAGAGCAGGGAGCAGCGCACACTGCTTAGCGCTGGCTCCTTGCTCTCCTAGTTACAGCACACATCGGGTTAATTACCCGATGTGTGCTGCAGCTACATGTGCACAGAGCAGGAGCCGGCACTGACAGTGAGAGCGGAGGAGGCTGGTATCAAAGGTAAATATCGGGTAACCAAGGACAGGGCTTCTTGGTTACCCGATGTTTACATTGGTTACCAGCCTCCGCAGAAGCCGGCTCCTGCTGCCTGCACATTTAGTTGTTGCTGTCTCGCTGTCACACACAGCGATCTGTGCTTCACAGCGGGACAGCAACAACTAAAAAATGGCCCAGGACATTCAGCAACAACCAACGACCTCACAGCAGGGGCCAGGTTGTTGCTGGATGTCACACACAGCAACATCGCTAGCAACGTCACAAAAGTTGTTTGTTACCAGCGATGTTGCTAGCGATGTTGCTTAGTGTGACGGGGCCTTAAGACCTAAGCTGTAGTTTCGGACACAACCCATGGACAGATGGGGCTCTGTTTCTGGGAGAAAGCAGCCCTATTTTTCCAATACAGTGCAACCACCTTAATACTATTATAGATATATAGATATTTTTTTTTTTATTATTATTATTTTTTTATGTGGGGAGGGGGCGCAAAGTAAGTGTGTGTGTGTGTGTGTGTGTGTGTGTGTATATACAACTTTTTTTTTGCATGTAAAGATACGTTTTCCGGCTTATTGAATTGTGATTATTGGTGGTTTCATAGTCCCTTTTTTTCCCCCTCCAGCAAACAGCGCCTTTTTCCAGGTCCTCAGTGACAGCGGCACCTCAAGAGTGGATACTAATGTACATACAATTGAAAATCTTGGGACCATAACATCGGAGCATCCACCGGTAAGTCCATGTGCTCCGTATTTCTGGAGCAACACACGCCAAACATTTCCAAAAGTAGCAGCGATAATTTGGGTGACACTAGCATCAGATCCAGAGATATACAAGCCTCAAAAAACGCTTTCTTTGTCTCAGGCGAATGACTATGCTCACTGAATGTTCCTGGAACTCTCTGGGTGCACGTGCCAAATTTTGACTGCAATCATTAACATAGTTCCACATTGGTGTTAGCAAAATCGTAATGAGATCACAGGTTTAAAAATATGCTGGAAATAATTTAAAAAAATATATAAAAAAAACCCCCCCACAAATAAAACTATACGTCACCTATTTATTCATTCTGTAAATATAAAAAAAAACACTCCCCAAAACATATTTGGTGTCATTTTATGTGTAAAGATCTCAATTTTATAAGATGACCTTGCTTATTCTGCACCCAGTTTTCCTAGAAGCGGTGAACTTTCCATGTTTTCAGTAACCCTTCTCCAGTATAAATATTGTAGCTGGCTGTCCTGTTTTCCCCCCAGCACGGCTGGGACTACCTCTGATGGCAATCCCTTATATTGTCTCTTTTAGGACACATTTGTAATCGTGGTTTCTCTGGCCTCTGGGAAGATGGTGTACATCTCCAGTCAGGCGGCCTACATCCTGAACTGTAAGAAAAAGCTGCTGGACTCCTCGTGCTTTGTGGAGCTTCTGGCCCCTCAGGACGTCAGCGTCTTCTACAAGCACACCACGCAATCGCATCTTTTACCGTGGAACATCGGAGCAGAAACAGGTAAGAGCCTCAAAACCCAGCCGATTAGGACTGTCTGCAGTGTTCGTGTTCTCTCACACAGATACGTACAGGTCATGGGAAGGATCATTTTAGTTAAAGGGAATCTGTCACCAGATTTTTCCTCCCCCATCTGAGAGCAGCATAATGTAGAGACAGAGACCCTGATTCCAGCGATGTGTCACTTACTGAGCTGTTTGCTGTCATTTTGATAACATCAATGTTTTCTCTGCTGCAGATCTAGCAGTTATACAGAGCTCATGAGTATGCTTGACTACCTGCAGTACGCCAAGTAGTCCTGTAATGATAATCTCCTTCTGATCAGTGATTTTATCAAAACTACACTAAGCAGCTCAGTAAGTGACACATCTCTAAAATCAGGGTCTCTGCCCCTGCATTAGGCTGCTCTCAGATTAGGTGGCAAAAACCTGTTGACTGATTCCCTTTAATACTTAATTTGGTCCCCAATGTTCAGTTCTTAGCTTCTTGCTGAAAGTGAGATTGTATTCAGTGACATGCCTACAGATGCAGTGCAGGTGACTTCCATGGAGCTCATTACTGTATTGGTTCTGCATCCTAGTGTGACACTGACAGCACTACCCACAGCTGCCACTGGGGGGAGCTCACTGCATACTGACTAGTTATGCGCGGACAGCTGCCTCTAGTGGTAGCTATATGTAACTAAAATAATTGGATCGATAATACAGATTCCCTGTATAATTAGTCAACTATTATTGAATGTAACAACTGAATGGGTCAACATAAACTGTAATTAGGTATCCCTATGTAGCATTGTGAATGCATGCCATCATACTATGATACCTGGGGGGTTTCAACCTCTGGGATCCCCACAATCTGTATTCAAGGCTCTGCAGCACTGTTTTTTCATTGACCACCCTTCAAAGCTTTCCTTGTACAATTACACTTCTGGCCATCAGGCTGAGCAGGTAGGGGTGGGGGGGATTTCAGATCCGATGCTGTTTGTGGTTGCTTTAGTAGACCATGAACATCTGTATAATAATCTATGTTTCACTTTTGCAGCTTCTGTTTATGAATACACTCAGGTGAAGTCCTTTTTCTGCAGAATAAGGTAAGACTTACACAAATTTCCTGGTTTTGTTTTTTTGTTTGTTTTTTTTTTCCTTTTATAATTAAAGGGTCACTTTTATTTCAACATTATTTTCTACATCTGCAAGACGGACACCTTAGTGCTCGCCCCTTCCCAGGTCCAGTGCGGCAAATGAGTCTTGGACAGTCCGTATTAAGCCATTTATAAGTGTGCTTTGCAACCTGTGGCTCTCCAGCCGATGTGACACTACAAGTCCCATCATCCTTTTGAAAGCCACAGTTGTCAGGACATGCTGCGGCTTGTAGTATCAGATCGTAGTTACCGTATTTTTCAGATTATAAGACGCGCTTTTCCTCCCAAATATTTGGGAGGAAAATGAAAGGTGTCTTATAAGCTGAATGTAGCTTACCGGGAGGTGGTGGAGATGGGTCGCAGGGGCAATGCTGCGCGCCGCGGTGCTTGTGCTCACTGGGGGCAGTGTGGCAGGGGGCCATCCTGAAAATATCGGTGGGCGGGCTCCAAATAATGACACCTGGAGTTTCCGTTTGCGCAGATGGAGCTCTCAGCTCAAGATCTCATCTGCACACACGCCGCCTCCGGCCTATTGATCTCCCAGCAGTGAACGTAAGGAAAATGGAGTCTGGAGGTTGCACGTACGCAGATGACATCTCAGCTTGTCATTGAGCAGATAGCTCAATCTGCACACGCACCGACTCCATCCTGCACCACTGACAGTTTCTGGATGTTCCTGCCTCAGAGCACCCGCAGCATCGCCGCGCTCCAACACCGCTGCCGAACACCCAGTAAGACACCACCAGATTATAAGACAGGCCCCTTGTCGTCCCCCCCCCCCCCCTTTTTTTTTTCCCACTTCTAAACTTTGGGTGCATTTTAGGCCTAAGCCACATGGCGAGAAAAACGGTGCGAGTGGCATGCGATAAAACATTGCATTCCTCTCGGGCCAATATTAGCCTGTGTGTCAGCACACATGAGTCGTCTATTTTCTCAGCCCTAATCGGACCGAGAAAACAATCGCAGCATGCTGCGACTGTAATGCAAGACTCTTTCTCTTGTACCCATTCAAGTGAATGGGGCGAGAGAAAAATCGCACTGCGCTCACGGTACACCGGTGTACTGCTAGTGCAGTGCGAGAATGGCAATAGCCGGCTACAGAGGAGAGAGGAAGATAAATGCCTCCATCCCCTCCTGAGCGCCGGCCCGCCCCCCGCAGCTGAGGTCTGCTCACATGAACGGACCTCAGTAGCAAGGACACACGCATGACACTCGGCTCTGCTGTACTGCCAGTGTGAGCCGAGTGTCATGCAAGGGTATCGCAGTAATCCCCGTGTGGCCCCAGCCTTATAATCCGGTTCGTCTTATAAACCGAAACATACGGTAAATAGAAATTAACAAAAAGACAAACACCCCAAAATACCAGTTTTCCCAATTCAAGAGTATTTATCTGAAAAATGACATGTTTGAAAATGCTGTAACAACCAGTACTACAATATCCTTATTTATTCCTTATGGTGAACACTGCAAAAAAAAAAATTAAACTCTTTCTAAGAAGAGAAAAAGAAAAGGGAATGTCAGAATTGCTGTTTATTCTAATTGCTTTAGAAAACCTGGAACAAAATGTCGCTAAGGCAAAAGGCACGACTTCAGACAGCTCTGTACACCGAAAAATGGAAACGTTGCAGCTCTCAGTATAGAATGTAAAACTAGTTTCCTTTAAATAGTGATTTTTCTTGTGCAAAGGTAGAAAGACAAGTATCAGACTTGGTGTCCCCAAAATCCTATCTGGCTATACTATAAAATTATATTATTATTTATCATGTGTAGTGAATAACTGGGGAAAAAATACTAAGCACAAAGCCAAAATTGCTATTTTTTTTATTTTGAGGCCATAATTAGTGCAATCCGTTCCTTGCATGATGCCTGACATATGCAATACTCTCTTGCGCCTCTGTCACTTCTATCCAATAAATGTAAACCTGCTAATGAGTCATTGCGATGGCTGCATCAGTGTGAGCGGTGGTATTGTTGTTTTTCATTTATTTATTTTCTAATTTAATCTATAAATGGCATTAATTAAGTGGCACTTCTGATGAAACACAATGAATAGCTCATGACATTGCTAAGGCCTGATTCGCCCAAATGCTGGTGTTAATGAGTTGGCGTACCAGATATTCCAGTTATGTAATCCTCTTTATCTGTGAACTTCTCACTTGCAGTTAATTTAAAGGAACAGTCCAGATAAAATGGGTATACTGTCATATCATATAGCTAGTATACTATACCCTGAATGGATATACTGTTTGGTCCAGAATGGGTGGAGCAGGACACAATCCATAGAGAAAATCCTTGTCCTGCTCCACCAGGTTTAACTCTGCCGATCAGTGTTTTTTTGGTGTGCTCCTTAACCCTTTCACGACCGGCCGATTGTTCGCTTTCCGTTTTTTTTTTTCGCCATTCTTTTTCTGAGAGACGTAACTTTTTTATTTTTCAGTCAATATGGTCATGTGAGGGCTCATTTTTTGCGGAACGAGCTGTACTTTTAAATGAAACCATCAGTTTTACCATATTGTGTACTAGAAAATGGCAAAAAAATTCCAAATGCTGAAAAATTGCAAAAAAAGTGCGATAGCACTATGGTTTTTGAGATATTTTATTCACTGTGTTCACTATATGGTAAAACTGATGTGTGGGTGTGATGCCTCAGGTCAGTGCGAGTTCGTAGACACCAAACATGTATAGGTTTACTTTTATATAAGGGGTTAAAAAAAAATCGGAAGTTTGTCCGAAAAAAGTGGCGCACGTTTTACGCCATATTCCGTGACCCGTAGCGTTCTCATTTTTCGGGATCTTAGGCTCAATGACGGCTTATTTTTTGCGTCTCGAGCTGACGTTTTTAACGGTACCATTTTTGCGCAGATGCTACGTTTTGATCGCCTCTTATTGCATTTTGCGCAAAAGTTGTGGCGACAACGCTACAACCGCTACGCCGTTTACTGATCAGATTAATTGATTTTATATTTTGATAGATCGGGCGTTTCTGAACGCGGCGATACCAAATGTGTGTATATTTTTTATTTTTTTAACCCTTTAATTTTCAATGGGGCGAATGGGGGGTGATTTGAACTTTTAGGTTTTTTTGTTTTTTTTTAATTTTTTAAAACTTATTTTTTTACTTTTTTTTTTTTATTTTACTAGTCCCCCTAGGGGGCTATTGCGATCAGCATTCCGATCGCTCTGCAGTATCTGCTGATCACAGCTGGAAGGCTGTAAACAGCAGATACGCTGTCTTTCTCTTTTGCTGTGCCCCGGGCACAGCGAAAGTGAAACCAATTCATGTGTAGTACAGGAGTAATCACATGACCCTGTGCTACCATGACAACTATCGGGAGTCACGTGATCGCGTCACGTGACTTCCGGTTTCGGCGGTAAGTAAAACTTTACCGCGATCGCGCTTATAATGGCGCTGTCATGTATTGACAGCGCCATATAAGGGGTTAATCGGCACGAGCAGATAACGATTCTGCTCGTGCCTAGCAGGCACACATCTCAGCTGTGAAAATCAGCTGAGATGTGTGCCGATCGCGGCATGCTGCCGCCGGAGGACCGCGGGCAGTAAGATTATGTCATTTAGGACGTAATTTTACGGCCCGCGGTCGTTAAGGGGTTAAATCCCCAGTATGAACAGTGCTTGAGAACAAGCTTCCAGAAAATAAAATACATTTTTATAATAAATCTATTCTCAGCCGTTTGTTATTTGTCAGAGAGAGCCCACTTATCTAAGTTCCAATATATGGTAGGGGGCATTCATACTTTTAAAAAACTCATTCCTAAAAGTGATAATTATCGCCTTGGAATTGAATTTTACAGCAGTCTGTAAAATGGACAATCTGAAAATGACAATTTTTTTTATTTAAATTTTTGGGTAAACAAAGTTATCACAAGACTGTATTATTTTCTGATGTTCATAAATCTAATTCTTGAATTTCATAAATAAAGACAAAATTGGAATGGCGTTTCGCAACAGGCTGTAAAATGAGACTGTCCTGCTGTATAAAATGTCCACTCTCTACTGACATCTAGTGGAGGATCTGAAAATGGCCATCTAATAGGAATAAAAAAAAATCTGCACTAATCCTGTTTTTTAAACCATAAAAAGGATGGTATCACAAGAATGTAGTATTTTTTTTATTTTATTAAATCAGTTCTGATTTGTATCTTTCACTATCTGCACAATAGCCTGGCATTCTTTGCTGCCGCACCGCTTATTTTTTCCTCTGGATATTAGTAATTACATAACAGTAATTGCCTCGTGTTGAGAAGATTAGATCATCAGCTGCTTTATCTAGCAGCGTTTAGTGGGAGTCACATGGTCCCAGTTCACATAATAATGAAAGTCCTGTAAATTGAGTTTTAGTCCTGTTTTTATTTGTATCTGGAGGCAAAGCACAGCGATGGAGTGACTTAACACGCTGTGCTGCCTCATTTGTAATTCTTGTTCACAATCTTTAAGGAAAGCTAAATTGAGAAAAAAGATGGGTAACAAGATGACAATAAAAAATGTAAACACTTGTCAGACCACAGGGTGGACAACAGTTTGAGTGCATCTTCTTACATCAGTAAACCTAATATCTGCACTGTTGGATCAGATGAACCATGGTGGACAGCAATGTGAGCAGCCTCTTCTTCTTACCTAAGCACCCCTGGTATCTCCAATATTAGACAGGGTGCACAGTATTGTGAGCAGCCTCTTCTTTCCTCAACACCTTTTGGTATCTCCAGTATTAGATCAGATACACAGGGTGGACAGCAGTGTGAGCAGCTTCTTCTTTCCTTTACACCTCTGATACCTTCCAGTATAAGATCAAATGAATAGCAGTGTTGGAAGCCTCGTCATACCTCAGCACCCCTAGTGTCTTCAGCATTTGATCAGATGCTGTGTATAGCTGTGTGAGCAGCCTATTCTTACCTCAGCACCCCCAGTATCTTCAGCATTACATCAGATGGGGTGGAAAGCAGTTTGAAAAGCCTCGTCTTACCTCAGCACCCTTAGTATGTTCAGCATTAGATGAGATCGGATGGAGAG
Source organism: Anomaloglossus baeobatrachus (assembly GCF_048569485.1). Lineage (NCBI taxonomy): Eukaryota > Metazoa > Chordata > Amphibia > Anura > Aromobatidae > Anomaloglossus > Anomaloglossus baeobatrachus. The sequence goes on along the minus strand of NC_134363.1, from coordinate 127,872,006 downwards.
CAGTGTGAGTAACCCCTCCTTACCTCAGCACCCTTGGTAACTCCAGTATTAGATCAGATACAGAGGGTGGACAGCAGTGTGAGCAACCTTTCTGGTATCTCCAGAATCAGATCAAATGGGGTGGACAGCAGTGTGAGCACCCTCTTCTTACCTCAGCACCCCAGGTATCATTAGCATTAGATCAGATAGGGTGGACAGCAGTGTGAGCAGCCTCTTCTTACCTCAACATCCCTGAAATCTCCAGTATTAGCCCCACAACCACCAATTTCGTCTGATCTTATTGCATGTACGGAGGTGTCTCAATTTTCCAATGGCATGCATATTTAGATATGTGTACAATACTTGTTAATGTCATTTTGCCTTGCCCCCATTGACAACACACGCTCGCTCAGCTATAAGCACATATGTATTTCATGGAGAGGAGTAGCTTTTGTCTGACCACTGTCCATAGTGTGTTGCCTGCTTTAGTTCATGCTTGGACATGTGATTTCTCCTGTTTGTGTAACAGAAATAATTAGGCTTCAGTTCTTCTTTTTATTGGAATCGTCTCCTCCAGCCGCACTAATCAGTCCATTAGAGCTTGGTGAGATCGGTGGGTCTCGCTAAGTGCCGCCGCTTTTTCGCACTTGTGGAGACACTTGGAGCCACAGCTATTGAATCCCATTACATGGTAAACATGAATTCCTTTTCAATCAATCTCTCATCAAAAGAACTAGCAATTAAGCTTGTTGTATCTCAGCCTCCCCTCCTCTGATCAGCCCTCTATTCGTCTTACATAATCATATGCCAGAGTGGCAGGAACACGTTTCACAAAACATACTGCATCTGCAGCCTTCACAATGCAAGAGCTGACCTTCTTCTGAAAAGACAGGCGACCTGTCGTGTTTAGCCTCGCATTACCGCAACAAGTGGAAGCGGCATAGTCAAGTGAACCGCGGGCTTTATGCAAAGTCTGATGAAAATAGACTGCAGGTTCCTAAAATAAACCCTTTATTATCAGCAGCAGGCGCGTCACCCTGTACACGGTGATGTTACCTCCTGCCACAGGGTGGCGCTCATCCTCCCGCCATTGCTGTCTGCTTATCATGGATTGCTTACACTGAATCTTGTAGAGAGTATTTCTTCTTTTGCACTCAGACTTTATTGCACAGAAGCATATACAATGAAAAATGCCAGTAGTTTTTGTCCAAATATCTACAATTGTGTACCAGGAGGGTTTTCTCCCTCTTAATAGATTATTCTTGCATTAATGTTAAGCATTGGAATTTTTTTGTCTTTCAGAAATGGCAAGGACCGGGATCATGAAGTCCGATACAATCCTTACAGAATGACACCGTACTGTGTCCGAGTCCGCAGTTCTCCTGATGTGGAGCCAGAGCCTTGTTGCCTTGCTTTGGTTGAAAAGATTCACTCAGGATATGAGGGTAAGTGGAGACAAGGCTTTTGGCATTAGGACAGGCCATCGGTATGTGATCAGTGGGGGCCTTGCATCTAATCATCCCAGTGATGAGCAGAAAGGGCCATGGTGCCCCTTCACTGCAGTACTGGACGTGACTACATGCAGGTATTACAGTGAAGGGATGGAGGTAGTCCAGGAGGCGGGGCTTTCCCTTCTAGTCAGTAAGTACCCATAGGGTGATGGGGGGGAAGCACCTTATTCAGTTTTGTGCAGGGCCTTGGGCAGCAGAGTCTGTGTGCCCTTTTTCACCTTTAATGTGTCCGCTTAAACTTTTTTTTTTTTTTTTGGGGAGGGGGGGGAGTCAATGAGTGGTGGACTTTTTGTTATAAGAGTTACAGCTTTTTTTCAATTTTTTTGGGGGGGATAATCAAACATTTATTATCCCTTTTTATAAATGTGCCTTATAAAACGGATATTTTTTTGCAGCTCCCAGAATCCCCCTGGATAAGCGGATATTCACCACGACACATACGCCTGGTTGTATGTTTCTGGAGGTAGACGACCGGTGAGTATTATTTATTTATTTTTTACGGGTAATCGGATCTAAAGCATCTGATGAATCTTGAAGTCAGCAAGGCTATTATTTGCAGGATATTTTATTACGAATAGTGCCGCCTTGTGTACCCCAAAAACGTATTAACCCCTCATGACCCAGAATCTGAGAGAGGAGGCTCTGTTTATGCATTTTGTCATTTTCTGCCATCCTCTTTTAGAGCCGTACCGTTATTGGGTTACCTACCCCAGGACCTGGTAGGGACCTCGGTCCTAACGTATTTACACCCGGAGGATCGTCCTTTGATGCTGGCCATGCACAGGAAAAGTAAGTTGGTTGAAATTTGCAACAAATAGGAGAGGGGCTGCAGTTTTGGCAATTAGTCGTGGGTTATGTTCATGGAGGTAGCAGAGTTGGGTTTGTCTTTGTCTTTTTTTTTTGTTTTTGTTTTTTTTTTGTTGTTTTGGGGTTTTTTGTTATTTGGCAACAAATAAAGTAAAAGTAAGAACTGTTAGTTTACACGCCAATCTCTGCCACCCCATAGGTCTCCATCGGGCATTGGCAATAATTTCCATAGTCAATAAAGCCACTATTTGGCTGCAGGGTCAGAAGAGTGACAGACTGGATGTGATCATGTGGAAATTTGATTGATTTATTTTCTTCTTCTGCACCTTGATAACTTTCTATAAAGAACGTTTCACTGCTGTCTAATGAAGAAATCGCAAATATGTATCATCATCCCATCCTTCATCAATCTGTGGCTTTGCAGTCTCGATAGTTTATCTATTTATTATATGTATGACCCATCGCCTGTCCCTCTTGGGCTCAGTGTAGACAGGGATGTGTGATATCTTTTCATTCTCCTCTGGTTTCTTTCAGTCCTAAAGTATGCTGGGCAGCCTCCATTCGAGCATTCCCCCATTAGGTTCTGCACTCAAAATGGTGACTACATCACCCTGGACACAAGCTGGTCAAGCTTCGTCAACCCTTGGAGCAGAAAAGTGGCATTTATCATTGGTCGACACAAAGTCAGAACGTAAGTGTTATCAGAGGGGCTCTCCAAAGGGCTTTACTTGTGATTAGCTGACATCACATACATCACACCGTAACAAATACGATGTGGTCGGCTGATCAAAAGAAAAGTCACGGGTGCCACCAAGCAAGAGGTGCAACTCCCACTCCCATGCAACGACCACAGACCACTGCTGTTGTCAATGGGATGGGCAAAGTAATGTACACCCAATCTACTAATGAGGAGTTTCACAGTGATATTATTCAGTCTGACAGTAAATGCAGCAAATTTCATATTTTTTTTTTTTTTTTTTTTTTTAGGGGTCCCCTCAATGAAGATGTCTTTGCTGCACGAAGCACTGAAATTAACAATGTTGACAAAGAGATTAAAGAATTGCAAGGACAGATCTACAAAGTACTTTTGCAGGTACAGTCAGCTTTATAGAGCTATTATTATTGTTGTTGTTGTTATTATTAATAATAATATTATTATTATTATTATTATTATTATTATTATTATTATTATTATTATTATTATTATTATTATTATTATTATTCTTTCATTTCCAGTTTGGCTTCTCCAAAATCTAAAGGCACCCCACACACATTAAATAAGCATTAGCAGTATAGCTCAGCTATCTAATGCCCCGCCTGTCCCTTAGGCCACTTTCACACGTCCATGCAAAACACACACTTTTTGCACGGTCCATGGTGTAGGTGCGTACTTGTGTTATGCGGATGTCACACGATAGCACACTGACAGCACACACTGAACACACATGGACAGCATGATATTCTATACTTACCTGTCCATGGTGCTGATATGTCCGGCACTGCTGCTGCTTCCGGTCCAAGGTGCAGTGCATATGCAATGAGCATAATGAGCGTGGGTCGGAAATAAGTGACAGCAGGGCCGAAGACAGCAGCACTGGAGACAGGTGAGAATAGAAAATCATTTTATTTCAGGCACGTGGTTTTCTCCGGTATGTGTCACACAGATCACATCAATTTGTGGTCCGTGTGACACCCGTGCTGCCGGAGAAAAATGGGACATGGCTATATATGGAGCACACACACATGTATGCTTCACACGGTCCATGTGAAAACACACATGTGTGCTCAGACCCATAGATTATAATGGGTCTACATGTCTGTGTCTCTGGTACGTGTGAAAACGTACATCACGCGTACCGGACAACACACGTACTGGACACACGGACGTGTGAAGGAGGCCTTACAGCTTATGTTGGAGGATTTAAGGATCGGGCGGTTGAAGCTCAGTCCCCTGATCCTTTTTGTCCTCTGGACATAGAAGCCTTTTTGGAGGTTGGGTGGGTTTCCTCATGGATAGGCGGTTTTATTCCTGCAGCTCTTCTCTGCCCTCCTGTCTGATGGTCGGTGTACGTCAGTGTAAGACGTCTTGCAGCACATAGTTATTTGTCCGCCAAGTATTTATGGCGTCTTGGAGCAAAGCGATTATGTAAACAAGTAAAAACATAAGGAGAGAATGGTTTTTCGGGTGTATTTAGGCCAGGGTGATTGTTTCCAGGCAGTCACTGAAAGGTCCTCCATTGTTCCTTTCCTCCACTGTCATTGTGAAAGGTAATTTGCCGCCACAGGGAAGAATGGCGTATTACATCACTGCCCGGCCGCAGCGAGCTCCTAGCCTCCTGTCTTGTTACACAGGACACATTTCACTGAGCAATCTGCCACCAGAGCGCGGTGACTCAGTGCCATCACATGGGGCTGTATCTGCAGCCTTCAGCAACGCTGCCATTCAGAAATGCCACTCCGCTTTGTCTCCGCTTCTTTTCTTTAGGTTGTTTTCTCTTTTTGCATACAATGGAACATGTGTTGAGCCACACAGGCGTTTACGAGAGGCGCCAGCCTTCTCCAAAAGGTTAAAAAGCTTCTAATAAGTTTCCATTATTAATTTTTATGAAGATGTTCTACTTTAAAGTCATTTTCTCTCCATCCATATACTAGTCTGAGCCCTTGCACCTTGGTGTTGCTGATGAGAACATTTTATTTAAAAAATAGTTTAAACAAAATGCCACTTTCTATTGTACTTTCTGAATATGTTTCTCGTTATTTCCGATATCTGTCCTTGCTGTCAATGAATGGAACTATTCTTGATGAATCTGTATCTTATAGCTTGCTAATAACCACCAAAGGCACGGAAGGATTAACTGAGATCTTTTATGGCTGCATTAGTGAAAAAGTGCAGAATAATAATAATAATATTTATTCATTTATATAGCACTATTAATTCCACAGCACTGTCCCCATTGGGGCTCACAATCTAGAGTCCATATCACTATGTCTTTGGAGTGTGGGAGGAAACCCACGCAAACACAGGGAGAACATACAGACTCCTTGCAGATATTGTCCTTGGTGGGATTTGAACCAAGGACCCAGCGCTTGCAAGGCTACAGTGCTAACCACTGAGCCACCATGTCGCCCATGGGTTCCCTCTTTTTGGCTGAGCTTTTTTTATTAACCCGACAGTAGACAGACCCTTAGATCAGGACGTGGATTTGTCTGCAGTTGAGAATCGCCAGCAGACGAGTTCTCAGCACTAATTAAAGTAGGATCTTATATAAGACTGCACTCTCCTAACCCCGTGTCAGTCATTGCAGCAATAATAATAATGCTCCTTTTAATAATCCTCATACACACATACAGTATATCTACCCACTTCACCACTCACACCGATCGATGGAGACGTTGATCTTGAAAAGGAAATTAAATGGCTCGTCTTTCTTGGTTACACAATCCAACGATCAACTTCTGAGACATAAAAGCTCCCAGTTCAAGACGTCTGTAGATCCCTCACATAGACTTGTAAGAGATTGCTAAACTTCTGCCTACTCTCCATCTTCTGTACTGCTGAGTGCAATCTTTTGTTCCCTGTTATCAGCCATTTCACGTGGGGAGAATATTTTCTGTATGATCTTTAGAATAGGATGCTTATTGGGAATATGGTTCAGCCTGGACGAACAATAATGTACACAATGGGTAAATGGGTGTTTAAAATCAATGCAGTTCCACGTAATGGCAAAGGACCCATCTACGCTCCTGACATCTGTTTTATTATATACTTATGTTTCCCATAAAATGATGATTTTAGTATGTATTTTAAACTGCGTTGCAATGTTCCTCTTTTGTTCCTCCTGTAAATTGACAAATGGGGGTTATCATTCCCATGTCAATGGGGCGTGTCACTACGCAATCTGACTGTGTTGGCATTGACTGGACTCAAAATATGGCGGGACACGGCCCTAATCCGTATGGCGGGACACGGCCCTAATCCGTATGGCGGGACACGGCCCTAATCCGTATGGCGGGACACGGCCCTAATCCGTATGGCGGGACACGGCCCTAATCCGTATGGCGGGACACGGCCCTAATCCGTATGGCGGGACACGGCCCTAAGCCATATGGCGGGACACGGCCCTAAGCCGTATGGCGGGACACGGCCCTAATCCGTATGGCGGGACACGGCCCTAAACCAGTGATAGCTGTCAATTTTATTTCCAGGAGGAAAAGGTAAAGTGGTCTTACCAGAATCATATATATGGGGGCCTGTAGGCCTCTAATGCTCCAGAGGCACACCACGTAAGGGCCCCATAGTGTAATCTTACTGTACAGGACACATTAAGACTCGGTTACTCTGATATATACTTCCTATATCACACGCTGTTATTGTGTTTTCTGCTCTGTAAGATGGCGGCAATGAGATATAGATAGATATATAGATATATATATATATATATATATATATATATATATATTATATTACATTCACGTCCAAGATTTAGCTTGCTCATGCAGAAATTCTCATAAGCTATTGTCCCTTTTCTGTATCATTTCCATACAGCCTGTTCACAACAATGGCTCCAGCGGCTACGGGAGTCTGGGAAGCAACGGCTCCTACGAGCATTACATAAGCATGGCCTCGTCCAGTGATTCCAATGGCAATTGTGTGGATGAGATGCAAAAAGAACCGGTAAGGATTGTTAATGGCAGGAACATCAGTTGCATATGCCTAAATAGTTCCCAGTCCCTGGAATAATAGGCCACAAGTAGTAGAGGCCCCTTAATGAGCCATCACTGCCATAGTACCAATGCACATGGGGTGAGCAGGTACTGTAACAAAGGAGCTCACATAAATTAGGAGCTTGTAATCACCTTGCATCAGGTCTGTTTTGGAGTTTAGTTGAGAAATACCCAGCAAACAATTAGATTATTGTGCTAATGCCACCACTGTCATTCAGGATAGCGGTAATACGCCGCTGCACTATATAAGAGGGTATAGAAATAACAAATACATTATCTTCATCTAGTCTCTATCAGTTTATATGACTTGGTTTTTTTTTGTTTTGTTTTTTTCTTCATCATAGATGACATTAAAGCAGGTGTGCACGGACATTACCCGCATCAAAAACAGGGGGCAGCAGGTGTACATAGATACAAGGAGTAAACCTCCGCCCAAGAGGCGAGAAGTGCTGGACAAGGAGGTTGTGAAAGGTGATTATACCTGACATCTTGCTGGATTCTGTTATTTCGATAGGTGTACTAAGCTGAGGCTTTGGACACATGTTGGGTAGCCATGTACCTCATGAGAAGCCTGTAGCCACTTTGTGTCCTCCCTAGTTTTGCCCCTTTTTTCCCCCCTCGTAATTATTTTTTTTTTGTTTTTTCTTTTTTTTATTCATGGCTTAACAAAATAAGTTAACATGTAATTGCGTCACCTAGTGGTAAATTAAAAAAAAAACTTTCAGTCAAGCTTTCGACATATGTTGGGTCTGTGGTTGTGTAGCCATGCTCCACAAGAGAAGTCTGTAGCCACATTGTGTCTTCCCTAGTTTTGTATCCCTTTTGTTTTCCCTATCATAACTTTTTTTCATGTTTTAATGAAAAAAAAAAAAGAGAAAAAACTTAACGTGTAATTGCGCCACCTAGTGGTAAAATAAATAAAACTGTCACACTATCAGTTGTTGACCAAGGCAATTATTAGAACTGATCATTTTCTTCTTTTAACAGCTAAACCAAATCCGAATGCCTTCTTCAGACCTAATCAGGAGAATGTGATGGTGGAGGGACAAGCGGCGTCCTCATGCGATGCATCCAGAAAAGGCCAGCACATCCCCTCCTACCAGCAAATCAATTGTGTGGACAGTATTATTAGGTAAGGCCCTGCAGTATTTCCTAGGACTGATTCAGCATTTGGGATTGATCAATTTTTTTATATAATCTTTGTAGCGAAAGTGATAGAATTTTGTGTTTCTGCTCTGTTCATCTAAAGCCAGAGAGCAGACAGAGAACAGGCCGTACGTAAATTGCCTGTTGTAATAGAGGTCAGCAGGAGCCAAAAGGTAGCCCCTCATACTAGTGATTCTGCTGGACCCCAATACTGTTTTATAACCTGTCTCTCATGTGTCACAAAATAGAAAACTGATGTGCTGAAGGCACATTCTGTCTACAGCAAATATTTCCATGTGTAAATCCAAATCATCACAAGGTGTCCAAATACACAACTAAGCTGTTAGCAGGGTGCATGATTGCAAATTTGCTGACTCTTTCTAGTGAAAACTCTGCAGAAGAGTGAGTGCAGCGCTTGAGTATAATTAATCATGTAATCCAGGATCAGTATATAATTACGTATGTAAACAATGACTCCACCAGCAGAATAGTGAGTGCAGCTCTGGAGTATAATACAGGATGTAACTCAGGATCAGTACAAGATAAATAATGTATGTACACAGTGACTGCACCAGCAGAATAGTGAGTGCAGCTCTGGAGTATAATACAGGATGTAAGTCAGGATCAGTACAGGATAAGTAATGTAATGTATGTACACAGTGACTGCACCAGCAGAATAGTGAGGGCGCTCTGGAGTATGATACAGGAGGTAACTCAGGATCTGTACAGGATCAGTAATGTAGATATAGTTTTACAATTCTCCATTTCCCCTTAGGTATCTGGAGAGCTACAACATTCCAGCTTTAAAGCGGAAGTGTGAGTCCTCCACCAATACCACCTCCTCCTCCTCCGAGGATGACAAGCAGGGTGTCCCTGGGCAGAATGACTTAGAGACTTTGGAAGGTAAATATGATCACCACCGTCTGGGGGTATGAGCAGCTTCATTTAATGGGGAAAACTTTAAAAAAAAATCTTTCTGAGATGTCAATAATAATGTGTGTGTATATATAGGTGTGTGTATATTATAATTTATGTAGGGCTAAGTTGCAGAACCCTTCCATCCTAATACAATGCCAGATAATACATTTCTGAAGTACTGTAGATCTGCTTTGAAACAATTAGAAAATCCGGCTCAGCATTGTAGTTGACCCCTTTCTGTTCGGAGCTCGGATCAAGGCTCTGCTACAGCCCATGTGAATAGCCAATGAAGAAAGAAAAATCCGGCTCCACGAACAGGACTTAATTCAGAGAACGTTGATTTTAGGCTACTTTCACACATCCGGCTTGAGCCCTGCGGCTCAATCCGGCTGTGCAAGCTATGCAACGGATGCGGTGAAAACACCGCATCCTTTGCATAAGTTTTTCCCATGTGGCCCGCCCGGTTTTTGCCGCTTGCGGCATGCTACTGAGCATGCGCAGTGGCAAAAACCACATGCGGCGGCCGAATGCGGTATTTGCCGCATCCGGCCGCCATAGGCATGCATTGAGAGATGCGCCGCATCGGCCGAATGCGGCGCGATGCGTTTTTTTTTTGCCGCACGAAAAAACGTGCCAGGCAACGTTCCATCCAGCCGCCGCATCAGCTAAATCTGCCGCATGCGTCAAAAACCGGATGGAACGCAAGGCCATGCGGCACTAATTAAAGTCTATGCAGGAAAATCGCAACCGGCAGCAAAAAAACGGTTGCGATTTTCCTGCAAAGTGCCGGATTGTGCCGCAGAAGAAAAACCGGAGGTGTGAAAGTACCCTAAAGGACATTGGATAACAGATGAAGCAGCATTATAACACCCCATGATGTGGTCGTTATATCGCCGTTTCATCTGTCATCCAATGTCCTGTGACTCAACCTTATCTGAATAAAGAAGAACCTGTTGATGGAGACGGATTTTTCTTTCTTCATTAGATCTGCTTTGAACTAATCTTATCCTATTCTTCCGATGTCTTATATCTGTTCATTTGTCTCTTTTAAAGTGGTATAGTTTACAAAAAAAGAAAATAATAATAATTAAAATGAACTGTTCTAGTTTAAAGTGAAAGTTTTCATTGAGATGGTTTACTGACTCCCTTTGTACAGCCTTTTATGTGATATTTTTATTCTACTTAAAGGGGTTGTCCACTACTTTTACATTGCTGGTCTATTCTTAGGATTGGTTGTCAATGTCTGATCGGTCGGGGTCTAATACCCCACACCCCCACTGATCAGCTGTTCTGGTCCCGGCGGTGGCTGCAGGAAGCAGATGGTAATGCTCAGCAATGTCTGATCGGCCGGGGTCTGATACCCCACACCTCCACCGATCAGCTGTTCTGGTCCCGGCGGTGGCTGCAGGAAGCAGATGGTAATGCTCAGCAATGTCTGATCGGCCGGGGTCTAATACCCCACACCTTTACCGATCAGCTGTTCTGGTCCCGGCAGCGGCTGCAGGAAGCAGATGGTAATGCTCAGCAATGTCTGATCGGCCGGGGTCTGATACCCCACACCTCCACCGATCAGCTGTTCTGGTCCCGGCGGTGGCTGCAGGAAGCAGATGGAAATGCTCAGTTCTGGAGCTGCCCCGTCTTCTGATAGTGGCCGCAGCTATGTACTGCACATCTGCCTCCTGTTGATTAGAATGGGAGGCAAATGTGCAGTACCTGGCTGCGGATGCTATCAGAAGACTGGACAGCTCTGGAAATGAGCATTTCCGGCTGCCACCGCCGGCCCAGAGAACAGCTGATTAGTGGGGGTGCGGGGTATCCCACCCGGTCCGATCAGACATTAATGACCTATCCTAAGAATAGACAAGCAATGTAAAAGTAGGGGACGACCTCTTTAACAGAAAATGTAAGTGTTGCTTGCTGTTATGTTTTAATGTGAAAAATTATAATCTCCACAGTAGATTAGAGGCATAAATGTACCATAACCACCATCCAATGTATGTGCCTACTATTTCGAGGGTTGTAATAGGCATCCTGACTGTTTTAGGTTTGCTGCGTTACCAAAGCCGGTAACGTTTTTTGTATCTCCTTATCCCATTTCTGCTACCTGGAGACTGTAGCGATGATGTTCTGGATATGCATTATTTTTTATTTATTTTTTTTTATTTTTTCATTTTGAAATTCAGAATCTTTAACACTAGTGGAGATAAATAGTTGCACATTTGTCCCTACAGACCAAGAGATCACTGCTCTTAATGCAGTCAAAAATGCTAATTAAGTGATCTCATTGACATCTGTGTACAAATACTCCTCTGATTTTTATTTTATTTTTTTATTTATAGTGTGAGCCTCAATTCTATCAATGTGCACATTGTATAAAGATGCCGTTTTATAGGCAAATAATAAAAAGGTTTATGGTGAAGGGACTCAATAATCCCTCCTGGCACCATACAGTGTTCCAGTGTGGTTGTCCTTTTATTTTTTTATTTTTTTGCATTCCTAACTATAGGGTGGTTTAAGCTTTTAATGCGCTTGGTCTGTTTCCTCTGTTCGAGCAACATAATGTGCTGAGATTGTACATTTTTCATTGTTTTTCATCTGCATTGTTTTTCCACACACAAATCTGACCGTTTTTCACTGCTGTAATCTCAGTAAAACAACAGATCCATTAATATGGCTTTAGACTGGACCCCAATCGCCAAGCAATCTGCTTTTTATAAACGTCCATGCTAATCGGGTCATCAAAATTCCACTGCTGAGAATGAGGGAGATTTGTGCAAATCTGTGAAGAAACTGTGGAAAAGTGAAATTCACTCAGTGCCATGTTGCCAAGAAAAAAAAAAACGGCCAGTGCAACATAAGTCTTTTTTTTTTTTTTTTTGTTTTTTGTTTTTTGTTTTGTATTTTTTTGTATTTTTTTTTTTTTAAGTCGTGTGGCACAAATACACTCTGGAGTCCCTGGAAAAGGGAGTTTCTCACTGTGCAAAGCAGATTTTTTTTTTTTATTTGTGGGGAGGGGGGAGAGTGTAGCTGCTGAGATCCTCAGACAGGAGTCCCTAGGATTCGGCTACAACTTCATGGTGACTCATGGTAACTTGAGTTGGGTTTTTTTTTTCCCCCAATGGTAACAAGATTTCATATGGAGTATTAAATTTGCTAATTAGTGGTGGTAACATCACTGACTCATGGATTACAAGGGACGCAATGAAACAAAGTGATTTGGAGTTGCTAACGCTCAGCTGCATAAGTAATAACACATTTAAATGTTAATTCCCAAATTGTTAAGTACTCCTTTATCCATAGGGGATCTATGACTTACTGACCACTGGGACTCCTCCACACCTACGAGATCGGGGCTTGCAGTGCTTCACTTTTTCCAACAGTCCTGTAGCCATTGAATGGAGTGGAGGTCAGCCATGAGCATTTCTGTTTTATTTAGGACGGGACCTTGCAAATCTCGACTTCCAGAGCTCTGTTCTTGGGATCACAGTTGGTTCCCAGCGGTCAGATCTAGATTATGGGACAGAGGATAACTTAACATTTTGGAAATGGTCCTATAAGAGGACCAACCACCAGGATTTTCCGATATAAACCAAAGCCAGTGCTATACTGGTGCTATGATGCTGATTCTAAATATACCTTTAGTTGTGAGATCGGATGTATACTTTCTGAAATATAACCAAGTAAAGTTTGTGAAATACACTGTTATTTGATTGATAGGTGCTGCAGGTGGATCGGGTTATTCCCACCCCTGTCTGTCTGCCTGTCCTTCCTCCCCCTGTCTCTGTTATTACAGGGGGAGGAAGGACAGAAGGGAGGAAGGACAGGCAGGCAGACAAGGGTGGGGACTAACTAGCAAACCCCGACCCACCTGCAGCACCTATCAATCAAATAATAGTGCATCTCACAAAGTTTACTTGCCTGTATTTCAGAAACTATACATCCAGTCTCACAACTAAAGGTATGTATAGAATCAGCATGATAGCACCAGTATAGCACTGGCTTTAGTTTATATACAAAAATTCTGGTGGCTGGTCCTCTTTAAAGGAACAGCTTGCACCCTCCGCTCAAATTCTTATGCACTGGGACGTCTTCCAGTAGTCTAATATTTCCAATATTTTGCAACCTTTAAATGTTGCAGCTTATGGTAATGTTACTGTACTGGCCAAGGATCTCATCTTAAGTTTGCACAAATTAGGAAAGAACTCTGGATATTTAAAAATGAAAAAAAAATTCAAGTGTCCTCGACTTTGTCTTGTATCGTTGCAAGATGTTCCAGCGCCAATGTCCACGAGTCAGTTATCAGCAGAATCGATGGTCACCGCCGATGCTCAGACAACAGCCGCCGTGGTGGGAGCTCCACTGACCGACCTTACCCTGTCCATCAAGGCAATGAGTGTGGTTTCAGTCACCAGCCAGTGTAGCTACAGCAGTACCATTGTACATGTTCCTCGGCCCGAGTCAGGTGGGTTGCATACTGGGGAGAATTTCAGAAATGCTTTCTTTTTCTGCGGATTATAATGTTTGACTTATGCTTAATGCATTTGACTCTTAGTTTGCAGGGTTGTGCTCGAGGAACAAGCCACACTTGCTTGCTTCATAAGACTCATAAAATATAAGGGAAGCCTCCAGCTAAAGCCTTATTGGATTTCAGCACAAATCAGAGCTGACTGTAGCCAAGCTACCCAATAAAAAAAAAAACTGCTGCTGTTCTCCCATCTGTACAACTTATTTCAGACTCCTCTTGTCTCCAGGAACAATTCAATACACAGATCCATGTGATTTTTTTGCAGCCCCATAGACATTAGAATATTGGACATCTCATGTCTATGTGTTGGTTTACGCATGGGGACATTAAATTTTTTTTGGGCACCAAACCATTTTTTTACCTAAATTTTTCTACTTAAAGCTGCTAAACTGCAGTCAGTGTGAAGAGGATAAAATTGGCTAATATCCATAATGGGGTGTTCTCCACCAGTTACCATCGCACTGTATATTTTTAATAATGCAAGAAAAAGTAAGAGTTCAAGGAAGATCAAAATATGTAATCAGTTGGAAAAATAAATATGCATAAAAAATATATCATATTATCTTTTTTTTCTTAGGCATATACTTGTTGATTTTGGGTTTGTTTTTTAAATAAAATATATATATATATATATATATATATATATATATATATATATATATATATATATATATATATATATATATATATATAAATTTTATTCTATTTTTATTTTTTTTTAAAGAAAAATAGAGTACATTTTTTGTATGTGTGTGTGTGTGTATAATATATCATTTTTTTTCCTTAAAAAATTCTAACAAATAAGAACTATTTTTTTTATAATTGTGTGTGTATAAAATAAACATAAGAATACAATTTATTTCACAGCGTGTGTGTGTGTGTGTGTGCGTGTATGTATGTGTATATATACAATATAAAATTATCTCTATTAGGTTAGTGTGTGGTGTGTGTGTGTGTGTGTGTGTGTGTGTATATATATATACATATACATGTATATATACACACATATTGTGTATGTAATATAATAAAATACATTATATATATATATATATATATATATATATATATATATATATATATATATATATATATATATATATATATATTATACACATTAGGTGTGTGTGTATATATGATCTACATTACAGGGTGGTCCAAAGTAGGTGGATAGTATGTGTAATAGGGTTATCAAACATGGTGTAAAGTGAAACTGACTCAGTTGCCCTTAGCAACCAATCAGATTCCACTTTTCATTCTTCACACTCTTTGGGAAATGAAAGGTGGAATCTGATTGGTTGCTAAGGGCAACTGAGTCAGTTTCACTTTACACCATGTTTGATAACCCTATTACACATACTGTCCACCTACTTTTGGACCACCGTGTATGTGTGTATATAATATATGCGTGTGTGGATGCAATAGATCTGTGTGTGTGTGTGTGTGTGTGTGTATATATATGTATGTATATATGTATGTATATATATATATATATATATATATATTTTTTTTTTTTTTTTTTATTTTGTTTCTTTTATTTTTTTATACTCAAAAGCCCAAAATCGACACGTGTATTCTTTAATTTTTGCTTTGTTTTTCCACTATGGGGGAGTTTTTGCTTCTTTTTATTTTCTTCAAATGCCCTTGCAGACGACTCATTTTTAAATGGCCTTGTTTCTTTTTGTCCCTTTTTTGTTTGCTGAATTTAATCCAACTTTTTTTTACATGTATATGACAATGTTTTGGTTTTTTATAGGGGGTTCATACAAATAAGTTGACAAAGACTGAAAATGTTTTCACTTTTTCCTTTTTTGCTGTTTTGTGCTGTTTTATGAATGTGTAATTTGGACAAATAACCCTGTTGCTTACTTTCTCTTCAGAAGTGACAGCCATAGAAGACGCTACAGTTGGTAGTGAACAGATAGATGTGAAATCTTCTCACGCTGCGGGCTCCAGTGTAGCGCCCGAGGAGTTTAAGCAGGTCGGGTTAACCAAGGAGGTCCTGTCTGCCCACACCCAGAAAGAGGAGCAGAACTATGTGCACAGATTCCGGCAGAGGATCATGCAGTCTCCGTACAGTAGTTATCTGCAGCAGGACAGCCGGAGCAAAGCCTGCTCCCATGAACAAGGTTTACAAGGTAGCAGTCATGGCTTACTGTCTGTGTTGTCTTGCATCCAGATTATGTCCTGCATGGTTATCTTTTTGGCTTTCCACCAAAAAGTAAGTGAGGACAGACCTCTGCTAGCTCAGGTCAAGACCAATGAAGTTTAGAAATTTTTCAGCATGATGTTCCAAAACTTCAGTCATTTTAGAGGCACCTTGCATAAAAACAAACTTCTCTGTTATTAACCTTTTCAGGACAAAGCCTAATTTGGGGACTCAAGAATCCCTCCACCCCCCCCAAAAAAAAAAAAAAAAGTGTAGCTGTATAACTTTTTTTTTTTTTCTTCTGGGAAATGGTACTCTTTTGTGCAGTGGCTGTTATTGCTTGAAGAATATAAACTGCTTCAATGCTATTTTTATTTAATATTTAAATCCATGTATGTTTGGCTAAAAATAATGGGTTTCATTAAAAAATACTTGTACCTGCTGTATATAGCTAGCCATAGTCTTGCTGGCTGCAGAATGAGAAGTGAGAATCCATTAGTCAAGCCTGTTCTGGTGTGAGTTGTAACGGTGTTATCTGTGTCTTGGGCCTCCTCCACATATTCGTGTCTCCGGTACGTGTGTTTCCGTTTCCACACGTACCGGAGACACAGACACACTTAGACCAATAAATTTCAATAGGTTTGTTAACGTCTGTGTTTGACATGGTCTGTGTGGAGTCCGCGTGCTTCAGATGGCGACATGTCTGTTTTTGACCAGCAGCATGGTTAGCACACTGATGTGATCCGTGAAACATGTACCGGAAGACACCTCACTGAAATGAAATGGATTTTTATACTTCGCTGTCTCCGGCGCTTCTGTTTCTTTTGTGTCTTGCTCGTTATGCCTCATGAATAGTCACTGCACTGACTGCGGACCCGGAAGCAAGTGTGACAGCAGTGCCGGAGACAGATAAGTATACATGTTCATGCTGTCCAGATGTCACACAGCACACTGATGACACACACTGACTGTAGCAAACAGAACTCCACAACGGACTGTGCAAAATGTTTTGTTTTTTGCACGGATAAGAGAAGGGGGCCTTACTGAGCTTCTCTCAACCTGATTTATGACTTGTAGGTGTAACTGAGCTTTGGAGTTATAAATCAGCTGAGAGCAGCTCAGAAAAAAGGACAGACAAAAAGGTTAGACACTCGTCCCTGAGCTCATGGCAGATTCTTGGTTAACTTTAAGCAGCCTGCAATGCAGCTTTTACTGGTCATACGATTCCCTGGTGTGTAAGGGGTAATGGTTTTTCTATGTAGAGAGTGACATGCCAGTGTAAGGAGACTTATAAGCTATGCAATGCTCCTCTGGGAGCATTGCAGGGCTTATGTCTCCTTACAAGAATCAATCATTGAGCTCAAGGAAGAGTGAGTAACCTTTTTTGTCTTGCCTTTTTCTGAGCTGCTCTCAGTTCAAGCTACTGCAGTCCTAAATCAGCTGAGAGAAGCTCTGTAAGACACAGATAATGCTCATACCAGAACAGGTTTGACTAAGGAATGTGCCATAACAATGTCACGTGGATTACGGCAATGAGTGTTCCGACATCGCTGGAAACGCGTTGGCCCTGGAGGCAAGATATTATTTTTTTTTTTCTAATGTGGGCACATATAAGCAATGAGAAGGGGTGTCCAAGTAGTGGACAATCCCTTTAAATGTTAAAAAAAAAAAAAAAAAAAGTCCCCAAAGGTTTTCATATTCTTTTAACTTTTTTCTTATAACTTTTTTTTTTTTTTTTTTGTTATTGGGATTTGAAAATACAGCAATTTAGTAGTTTGTTTGAGAATTTTGTTTTGTGTCCATGGGGCAGTGTGTGGGCCTTTCTGGTTTTGGGTTTTTTTTCTGCACTAGTTGTAGTCTTAAGCTGGGGTCACACTAAACGACAACGACGTCGCTGTTACGTCACCATTTTCTGTGACATAGCAGCGACCTTGTAAGTCGCTGTTATGATCGCTGCTTAGCTGTCAAACACAGCAGCCGAAGCAGCGATCATAACGACACGCGTCGCTGTGCTGCAACATGTGCAGAGAGCAGGGAGCCGCGCACACTGCTTAGCGCTGGCTCCTTGCTCTCCTAGCTACAGTACACATCGGGTTAATTACATGATGTGTACTGCAGCTACATGTGCAGAGAGCCGGCGCTGGCAGCGTGAGAGCGGCGGAGGCTGGTAACGAAGGTAAATATCGGGTAACCACCTTGGTTACCCGATGTTTACCTTGGTTACAGCTTACCGCAGCTGCCAGATGCCGGCTCCTGCTCCCTGATCGCTTCATTTCGTCGCTCTCTCGCTGTCACACACAGCGATCTGTGCGTCACAGCGGGAGAGCGACGACCAAAAAATGAAGCTGGACATTCAGCAACGAGCGGCGACCTCACAGCAGGGGCCAGCTCGTTGCTGGATGTCACACACAGCGACAGCGACGGGACGTCGCTGCAACGTCACAGAAAATGGTGATGTAGCTGCGACGTCGTTGTCGTTGTCGCTGTGTGTGACACCACCTTTATATTGGGACCATTTTGCGGTGTTGACGACTTCTTGATTACTTTAGATTCTATTGTTTTCCTCTGCCTTTCCCTTGTGGGATAAATAGCAAGTTCATTTTATAGTAAAGGTTAAGTACATGATGCATTGATACTAAGAGGAGTTTGTGTAAGATTTGAATGATGAAATGGCAAAAATTGGAGTTAACTCTGATCCCGGCCAACACGGCTGACACCTGGTGCAAATTGCATGGGCACAGCTCCTGAGCTTACTCCATCCCAGGACATGATGGTATTACATGGTGCATGGAGGTGTTAATTACATGTACCATTCGGATTTCCTTTGTATTCTCAGGGGAACATTCTTCTCAGCACACTGCTCCAGCTGCTTGGAAAAAGAGTAAAAAACAAAACAAGCACAAGAGGCAGAAACCTATGGAATCATCAGACAGCAACGGATCTCACCCCAATCTCCCACCGCGACTGAGAAGGCAAGGACCTTTGCCACAGTCTTGGCCACCATCTGAAGTCTCAAACCCAAGTCCCTCAAACATGGCCTTCTCGGCTCCAATGATGTTCCCAATTCAACCAGGTTATCCCATGCCAGGGTTCCAGGTCCCACACATGGGCACCACGGTAGCAGGAGACGGTACCAATTCAACAGCTGCTCCTGAGTCTATCCCACAGTCGAACATCTCCTACAACATGCAGCCGTTCCCCACCTTCCCCTCCCCATACATGGGAACATTAATGGCTGTGTTCCTCCCCAATTATAATATGTACCCACCCATGAACCAGCAGGTACCTCAACCATTCTTCCCCACTCAATACCCATGTCCACCTTCTTATCCATACACTGGAATGCCAGTTGCTCCCCAAACTGTGCCATCCCAAATTCCCACAGACTTTATGGACCAAGCATCTCGCCCATCCTCTCCCATGTCAGCAGATGAGCAGCAGGACGTTCAGAGTGATGATCCACGTCTTTTTAGTAACTCTAGAAGCAGTTCTCCATTACAGCTGGTCCTTCTCCAGGAAGAATTGCCAAAACCAGCAGAGCTTCCTGAAGGAACCACAACAGAAAACCAACCCGACATTAAATGTGTGAGTTGTGTTCTTAGTTTGGGAAACCATGGCATATCATTTTGTACAACAAAGATTGTAATTCCATTTAGATTTTTATATATGGGGCAGTATTGTAGTAGTTATATTCTTGTACATAGGGGCAGTATTATAGTAGATATATTCTTGTATATAGGGGCAGTATTATAGTAGATATATTCTTGTATATAGGGGCAGTATTATAGTAGTTATACTCTTGTACGTAGAGACAGTATTATAGTAGTTATACTCTTGTATGTAGGGGTAGTATTATAGTAGTTATACTCTTGTATGTAAGGGTAGTATTATTGTGGTTATATTTTTGTACATAAGAGCAGTATTCTAGTAATTATATTCTTGTAAATAGGGGACAATATTATAATCTTGTACATCGGGGCAGTACTATAGTAGTAACCTTGTACGTATTTGGCATTATAGTAGTTACATTTCTGTATATAGGAGCAGTATTATAGATAAATTTCTGCATATATGGTCAATATTATAGTAGTTATATTCTTGTACCTAGGGGGCAGTATTATAATACCTATATTCTTGCACACATGCGGTAGTAGTATAGTAATATTCTTGTACATGGGGGTAGTATTATAGTAGTTGTATACTTGTATGTAGAGAGCAGTATTATAGTGGCTATATTCTTGTACATGGCTGGGGGCAGTATTATAGTAGTTATATTCTTGTATATTGGGGCGGTATTATAATAGATATATATTATTAGAGAAGTTCTGCACAAATGTGATATTTAAAGGTTCCAATGCAAAATATGTGGAAAAGATTGTTTGTATCTGATAACTTCCATCCTCATGATATTCCTTATTTCAGGTGGACACAGCAGAGGACAGTGGGAACAATGACAGCCATTCGGCATCTAGTGAACTTTTTGACCTCTTATTACAAGAAGATTCCCAGTCTGGCACTGGATCGGCCGCTTCAGGAAGCGGATCTGCTAACTCCAGCTCGTTAGGGTCTAGGTCAAACGGTTCTACCTCAAACGGGACCTCAGGAAGTGGCATAGGTATGAAGTGACTGAGAGTTTTCACATAAATAATTAGTGTGTTATTGTAAGTATCCATTATCCTAGTCTGACGATGCTCAAACAATGGACTTAACAGCACAATTAATATGTCTTGTTCTGCTTTGAACTGTATACCAGATTGTTTGGTATCGGTGCATAACTGAATAAAGCGCGTACATTCTAGGTGGTGGCAGGGCTGGACACATCATCTTAGTTGCATTGACCATATAGCCAAGAGCCATGGGTAAGTAACCTGTGACGGCTTTATGTCAAGGCTCTTACTTTTTGTATCTTTCAACAACAATTAACCAGTTGTGGAAATCACTAATTATAAACTTCTCTTATGAAGATTTGTAATTCTACGTTGTTTTGTTCTTCCTTCTTTTTTTTTTCCTTTTTTTTCTTTTGTTTCCAGTTTTTAACCATTGCTTGGTTATTTTACTAAAGATAATGTTTCTAATGTGTTTTACAGGTGACATATGTGTCCTTTCCACCAATTTCACTTTCCCAGAGTGACCCTGACATTTATGTCTTTTGTTTGGTTTGTATTCACCTTTAAAAGGTCTAACATCCAGACAATGGTAGGGTAACGTACCGGGCGGGTTTAGATATTGTGACTTGTGCTGAGGTTGGTCATGTCGCAGGAGGTCATATAATATAGCCATATAATGTTGCTTGCGGGTGCATTGTTAGTCTCTTTATAAAAAGTAATAAAGGGGTACGTATAGTGAGCAAATCCTTGGGGTTTTTAGACCATCTATAACCATATCTTAACACAATATTGTGCACACTGAAAAAACTGACAATAATATCACAACTATATTAAATAATCTAAGTCTAAGAAGAACCAAAAAGAACAAATGTCCGCACACAGGCGGTCATCCAGTGTAAGGAAAAGAAATAAAGGAAGTTAGGCCTAGGACATATGGCGAGAAAAACTGTGCAAGTGCAATGCGATAAAAAATTGCATTCCACTTGGACCAATATTACTCTATGGGGCAGCTTCCATGAGCAATTATTTTCTCAGCCCTAATCGGACCGATAAAACAGTCGGAGCATGCTGTGGGTGGAATGCGATCATGTTCCACTCGCACCCATGTAAGTCTATTGGGTGAGAGAAACATCGCACTGCTCTCGTGTTACACCGGTGTGCAGCGAGAGCAGTGCGATCCTCTCATCAGCTGGCAACTGAGAAGATAGGGCGATATATCCCTCCGTCTCCACCACAGCGCAGGCCCTCCATTCCACCACTGTGGTCTGATCGAACAGACTACAGTCGCAAGGCCCTCACATGACACACTGCTCCCGCTGTGCTGCGAGCATGAGCCAAATGTCATGCGAGGACTTGCACATAATCCCATGTGGACTCAGCCTTGGTGAACAACTCACCGAGCAAGAACAGTGTACAATAAGTATACAGGCTCAATAAAGAACGGCTGCTGCCAACAAATCATCATGTGTATCCAACGATCCAAATGTGAAAATGATGATCTGCCGGGGGTGCCGTAGGTGGAAAAGCTGGGCTCTAAGAGTCGGCTCCTCTGGAAGTAAGAGGCTAAGCTCACTTCAATGTCTGGGACACCCTTATGTTAGCACACAGCGGAAAGATCACTATGCGTTTTGAAGCAACATCAGGTTATTCAGGTTAAGCTTTGAAATGCATGGTGAGCTTACCTCCGTGTGCTAAAATAAACGTTGTCCCAGCTGTAGAAGTGAGCTTTAGCCTCTTACTCTCCTATTTTGTATATACCCGAAGAATAAGCTGGAGCAGTTTCCAAGTGTGTAACTCTTCTACAGCACCCCCAACATATCATCTTTCACATTAAGAACATATTGAACAATCTAGGAGCCAAGAGCTGTCTGTCTGTCTGTCTGTCTGTCTGTCTGTCTGTCTGTCTGTCTGTCTGTCTGTCTGTCTGTCTGTCTGTCTGTCTGTCTGTCTGTCTGTCTGTCTGTCTGTCTGTCTGTCTGTCTGTCTATTTTTGCTTTCCAATATATTAGATTTTTTTCTCATAAATATATATTTTTGGTTTTTTTTTCTGAGATAGATATATAGATAAAGAGAAAGAGATATCTCAGAAAAAAATATATTGAGGAAAAAAAACAAATATATATTGGAAAGTAAAAAATAAAATGTGTGTATGTGTATATATATTTTATTTTTTACTTAAAAAAAATATATGTTTATATAACAAAATGTATCTCTTTATATATAAATATATATGAAAAATGTGCATGTAAATTCTAATATTTTTTTTTTTTAGCAAAAGTAAAATATATGTTATATATATATTTTTTACATACACACCAACAGAATAAATAGTGTGTGTATAATATACATATACATATGTGTGTGTGTGTGTATATGTATAATATATATATATATATATTATATAATTTTAATGTGTGTGTGTATGTATGTATGTATATATATCTGTCTCAACAGAGTCAATTGTATGTGTATGTTTGTACATATATGTGTGTGTGTGTGTGTGTGTGTGTGTGTGTATATATATAATCTCTATTATATACACCAACAGAGTAAAAAGCTTAAGTTAATGCCATCGTAGTGACGTTCCCCAGCACAGCTTGTTCAGCCTATCATGTAGATAGTTTCCAGATTTTCAGGCATCTGATGTAAAATAAAGTCTGCCGAGAAGTCCTGGAAAAGAGTGAAACCTTAGGTGTTACAGCTTTACCGGACAGCCCATGATTTAATAAAGATGTGATAATGTTGTCATTTTTCCTGTGTTTGTGTATATCTTATATAACTAATCGGCTGTACGTGACGTTTACCTAGTAACCACCTACAGACCTATGTAACAAATTAATATGTATCTTTCATGTTTAAAGAGTAGGTGTGCTCTTGAGCGTATTGTTAAGATACTATGTAGAATTATCTATTGCTCCAGTCACATCCAGAGCTGCATTCAGAAATCTGTTGCACGGCCTCACAACTTGCTACTTTCTTTTCATTCATCTGGCGCACACTGTGCTGCAATGCGCTTTGAGATGCGTGGTTTTTTTACATACAGGGTGGTCCAAAAGTAGGTGGACAGTATGTGTAATAGGGTTAAGAAGGGGGAGACTTATCAAACATGGTGTAAAGTGAAACTGACTCAGCTGCCCTTACCAACCAATCAGATTTTACTTTTTCATTCTTCAGAATCTTTGGAAAATGAAAGGTGGAATCTGATTGGTTGCTAAGGGCAGCTGAGTCAGTTTCACTTTACTCATGTTTGATAAATCTCCCCCTTCATAGCCCTATTACACATGCTGTCCACCTACTTTTGGACCACCTTGTGTATACTTTCGTATGTTCTACCCCTGTTATAGATTGGTGGAGGTCCATGTTCTGAGGCCTCTCGCTGATGACGCTAATAATTTCTCTGCAGCGATGAGCTCAGGAGGCAGATGCGCTCGGTGGTGGACCACCTTATGGACTTTCTATTAAGCCCATGCACCACTCTGCATGCTGGAGCTCTTTGCTTTTGGGCAGTTGGAGAGGTCAGTGAGGGTCACAGGACCTGGACTCCAATAGATCAGCAGAATGTGTAATATATTAAAAACTATAGTTGCCATTGAGGCTTTTGAAGATAAAAGGATGGCGTTATTTGGTTGGATAGTGCAAACCAGCACAGGTCTCATGAGCATCCACCATAATCTGGAACTCCCCATCTACATGTAAGATTGTCTTCCATGATTGAAGCCTTCAGATTCAACCTGAAAACTCATCTCTTCAGGAAAACAGGCAGCCTGCAATATCCCACTGCTGCCTCCTCTCCACCACCGGAGCCGCTGCCACCCCCACCTACCATCTCCTTCTTCCCCATTGCCCTGTAGACTGTAAGCCCATGTGAGCAGTGTCCACTCCCCTCTGTACCCATCGGTCACTATCAGTTTGTTTTTTTTGTATATTATATATTTAGTAGGCCTCTTTCACATATCAGTATTTTTTAACAGTTTTTGGATGCCAAAACCAGCCACGTCTCCAAAACACTGAACAGCTGTCAGCCTTTCAATTACAGTTTCTCTCTGTAAGTGCCACTACTGGCTTTGGCATACAAAGGCCATGTTCATACAGGGCATTTTTCATGCATTTTTTGCATTATTTTTTTTTTCTATTGCTTTTATGCAATTCCATGCCAATATAAAAGCTTTTTACAGTACCAGTGAGATTCCAGGAATCTTATGCACACGATTTCTTTATTTCTTGACTGAAATGGCAAAATGCTGTTTTTTGGGTTTTGTTTTTTTTCTTTTGGTTTTGTTTTTGGTTTTTGTTTTTTTGTTTAAGAAGCTTGCTGTCCATTCTTTCAGCATTTTTGCTCCTTTTTTTTCACCATTGAAAGCAACCACGTTTTTATACTGCTTTTTTTTTTGGTGAATGAAACTAACTTTACTTAAACATGCACTGTAGACATATGACACCAAAAATGCAACAAAAACACAACTTTACTGCCAAGAAATCATATTTTGCAGCAAAAAAAAAAAAAAAAAAACTGTGTGAATATAGACAAACACTACTGGAAAATACTGATGTGTGAATGAGGCCTTATCTTTATTTAACCATATTCATATGTGTAGTTCCCTGGAGTTATTAATGTGGTAAAATTAAATGATCGGGTAAGGAGGATAAACCCCTCCGCAGTGGAGGGCAAACATGATGCCCCGCAGTGTGGGGACGGAGCGTCAGCAGCAGAACTCTGAATGCAGCTCTGGATGTATCTGGAGCACATGGTGTAGATCATTTGTGCAATTACTCCATGTTATATGTAGATGTCAAATTGTATTAACAGTGGAACGTTATTCTAAACAGGACACATTAAAGGGGTTCTCCACGAAGATGCTCCTCCTGTAATGTATGTGGGTAACGGATCAGTTTTACTTACTATTTAGCTACACAATTGTCATTTTGGAGGCTGGAAAAAAATACTCACTTTGTGAACCTGGAAATCCGAGTCGTGCTGTGCTCACTGAGCGGCACAAGTGTCATTTATTTTTCCCTATCCTATTCCTAAATCCAAAATATTAGCCCATCACCACATACATGGTTTTACGGGAAATGAGCTTTTAGTGTAGAGCCCCTTAATTTGTGCCTGTCCATTGTGGCGAGCGCAGACTAGGGAGCTCAGACTGCAAACAGAGCTTGAAATAAGGATGGCGGAGGCCATGCAGGGTGACCGAGAGAAAAATCTGCATTTATGTACTCTGCCCTGTACAGACTCTGCGTAGGGATCAGCCTTCCCCATTTCAAAGCTCTATTTTTGCTTTTAGATGATCAGAGTGGACGCAATGACACAATTATTAGTACTGATTTATGTATTCGTGTCCTGCAAATTGTTTGCACTCTGAGCATTGATTATCATCTGAAGGTCTAGACCTGGATAATGGTTAGCTGTGTACCTGTATGCATGAGAATGGAGTCATTGTAGCAGTGCCACACGTTTTATTCTTTATTTTTTTTGTTTTTCTCTATTACGCATAAAGGGAGTAGTAACAGTAGCAAGTATTTCGCTAGCAAGTCCTCCGATACGTCCAAGAAGGGACATAAACGCCAGGAAGTTGTGGAACTGGACTCCTTTCCAAAAGCTGTCGGAGACTCCATATGGACTATGATAGAGCGTACACCTACCCCTGTTATGATGACCTATCAGATCCCAGAGAGGTAAGAATCGGCACAGACACAGTCCCTTTTGTTCCCCCTCTGCATTAAAATAGCAACCTGTTAAAGAGCTGTGACTTGCCACTATACTGTCCTAATCCTGCCCTCAGCATTGCCCACGGGGTTTATTGGAACTTACTGTTAGGGCTAGACAAATGCATGTCTCGTGAAAGTGCAGTATATGTCAAAGTTCTGCCTGTACCCAATTTATCCTTACAGGCTAGAATCCTTCATTTACAAAATTATACAGCCATCATCCGCAACAGCAGTGGTTGTGCGCTCCGCCAGCTGTTGTTCAACAGTTAAATGCCGCTTTCAATCTCTGCCAGTGGCATTTAAAGAGAATCTGTCAGCAGGTTTTTTTTTTTTATACATCATGTGAGAGCAGCGTGATGTATGCAAAGAGACCCTGAAAACAACTACATATGTGTAGGTTCAGCTGTTATGACACAATCACAATTTTTAGATTTAGCCGTCTAGCAGGCTTGTAATAGAGATTAACACTTCACTGTCAATGTACCATCAGAGGAGGGAGTGTGCTGGACTGCCGTGCATATGACTTTATAGTCAGAGCAATGATAAGGGTTCTGCTGCTTAAACAAACATAGTAAATCAACAATCGCAGTAGGGTCTTACCAGGGGGATTACTGAGTACAATGGCATAATGTGCTCTCCCGGCTGGGGTTGTATATCCACAATCACGGAATAATATACGAATTTGCTGCTGTGGGCCTGCAGTGGAGAAATCGGTACAATAGGAAGGAAAGGGTTAAAGCCGCACTGCCAGTGGAGTAAACCAGGATGGATGAAAACAGTAGTTTGAGACTATGCGTCTCAAAGAATGAGGCTTCTTCTTTAGCTCATATCACCACATGTGTGTGGTTTCAGGAATTGATTTTACTGACAGATTACTTTTTTTTTTTTTTTTGTAAATGAGCTCTAATTGTAAGAAATTGCAATGCTTATTGTATTGATTGCAAATTGGGAAAGTAAATTTAGAAGTTTTAAAGTGACTGTCACCAGGTTTTTTGCTCCATCTGAGAGCAGCATAATGTAGAGACAGAGACCCTCATTCCAGCGATGTGTCACTTACTGAGCTGTTTGCTGTCATTGTGATAAAATCAATGTTTTCTCTGCTGCAGATCTAGCAGTTATACAGAGCTCCTGAATTTGCTGGACTACCTGCAGCATCAAGTAGTCCTGTACTAATAATCTACTGCTGATTAAACAGTTATTTTTATCAAAATTACACTAAGCATTTCAGTAAATGACACATCGCTGGAATTGGGATCTCTGTCCCTACGTTATACTGTTCTCAGATTAGTTGGCAAATACCTGATGACGGATTCCCTTTAACAAATTTCGTTATACACTCCTCAACATTGCAGTAGCAACACCAAGAAAAAAAAGTTGTGGAATTTTGGAAATCACAGAATCATTTGCAGATCAGTAACGTTTCTGTCCTTCCTGTGATTTCCATAATTCCATGACTTTTTCTTTTTAGTGTTGAATGTTGAGGAGTGTGTAATGTAATCCATATATTTTGCTTTGCGCACGTTAGGGGTTTTTTTTGGTTGCGTCTTTGTGGTGACCACAAAGATGCAGCATGTCAGCTCCTTCTGCGTTTTTGCCATTGTTTGAGCCCTTCCAGTCAATAGATTTGTCTTTAAAAAGAAAAAAAAAAAGCAGCAAAAAAATGCATGCCAAGGGTGTGGGCGTTTTTGTTTTTTTTTTTTTTTTTTTTTTACCAAAAACATGCATCTTTGTGGTCACCACAAAGATGCTGCATGTGCACATAGCCCAACCCACAGGCTGCTGAGACCCACTAATGATGAAGATAAGATGCTTAAGCTAACATTTCAGGAAAACAAAAAAAGACTGCGAGATAACAGAGGCAGGGCTGAAGTCTGTTTTAACATTTGCAACATGCGGTCTTCAGGTTACATTGCAAAAATCTGCTGACTGAGTCACTTTTAAGGACAGATGCACCCAAATCTTAGATTGCCTTGCATTATATATTTAGTTACAAGTGTAAGCCTCTTCTGTTTGAAGTGCCAAGTCTTTTTTTTCGTTGCTGAGCTTTATCCTTGCTTTAGTATATTATTTAAAGACTTTACGTAATTTTTTACAGGGATAAGGAGACTTTGTTGAAACAGGATCTGGAGAAACTGACTGCCATGCGGCACAAGCAGCCCTGGTTCACTGAAGCACAAAAGGAGGAGCTGGCAGAGGTGCATTCGTGGATCCGACACCGCACAATTCCCCAGGAGATAGACACTCAAGTACGGGTTACAATTCACATTATTTTTCCTTTTTTAGATATTCACTCTATAAGAGAATAATACAAACCTGCCAGTTTTAGGAATTAATGTGGAACATGCATAGTCCTCACCACCACAATGCAATGTTATGATTGTAAGTATTGTGTGGGAATCTAATGCCTGTGTCTTTTATTGCCACCAGGGATGCGTCATGTGTGTAAGAGCAAAGAAAAATCTCAAAGAGAAGGAAGAAGATCATAGGGAAGAGCAAGGCTCCACCAAAGCGACAGAACAATCAATGACACAACAAACTCCGTGCCTGCTCAGTCTCTCTGACCCAGGAGAAAACACATCAAACTCAGAGACTTGACTTTTTTTTTTTGTATATGAAGTTTTTATTTTATATATGAAACTCTTATTTAAGTCCATTCAATGCCGCGCCAAGAGGAAACGTGGAGTTCCTTCAACAGTGCTCACCGCCCAGGGGAAGAAGCCAAGCGCTCTTCTGTTTCACGACCGACCCTGTGCCAAGACTCGCGCTCTCCGCGGACATTCTGACTATCCACAGTGGTAGCATTTTCCGGTGGACCTACACTGACTCATGTTGGAAAATCCATCCTGATTTTCTGTGAACATTTTTTTTTCTTTTGAGCCGGAGGTTGTTAATTTGTGCACTTGTCCTGTATGTAAATATCCCTGTCGTTAAACATGTACTAGAACGGAGTGAGTGGTTTCAAGACGTTTCGTTTTTTTTTCCTTTTTTATTTGTAAATTTCTATATTGATAAAAATGAACTTTGAGGATTGCGTTTGTCTGCTCTTTAATTTTTTCTTAAGTCCTGAAAACTGTTGAATGGGTCACACTTCATTGCCCCATAATCCGTATTCACACACCATATTTTTAAATCTTTCTTCTAAAAACACGACTTGCACTGAGTTATAACCTACAACACCAGAGCGGCGCTCACAGTTTTGCAGATATCAGAACAGACATCTTCCAGCATTTTCTGCTTGCTCTGGGGATTTACCGTATTTTTGGACTATAAGACGCCTTTTTTTTTTCCCCCCAAATATTGGGGGAAAGTGAGGGGGTACGTCTTATAGTCTGAATGTGGCTGCAGGAAATGAGGGTGCTGAGGTGGAGCGAGTCATCTGTGGCATGAGCAGGCTATAGCAGCCTGCCGTGACCACGTGAGCCCGCTAATTTCATATGCACGCCCATCATCCCTCAGCGCTGAAGCCTGAGCTCACAGGTGGGCGGGGGGTGCGCTCATAGTAAAGAGCCGGCCCGCGTGATCACCCCTGGCAACTACACCCTGGAGTAATCATATGGGGCTGTATTCACTGCCCCCCGCGCATCATCATCAGCGCGGGGGGCAGTGAATCAGTATACTCACCCGTCCCCATTCCCCTGCAGCATCGCGATCTCCTCTTGTCTGCCGGCCAGCTGATCTGTGTAGAGAGCGGCGAGTACAGCGATGACATGATCCCTGTGTGCACCGCTAGTCTCCACACAGGTCAGCAGACAGGAGGACGAGCGATGCTGCAGGGGGACGGCTCCACACTCCAGCGGCGCTGCTGCCGGCACTGACAGGAGGAGGAGCGATGCTGCATGGAGCGAGGAAAGGGGAGTATAAAAGGTTTTTGTGTTTTTTGTGTTTTTTTTTTTTTTGTTTGTGTGCCACATGTAGTGGGTCATATAGCAGGATGAGGGTATATAGCAGGATATGGATGGGGGGTATATAGCAGGATATGGATGGGGGTACATAGCAGGATGGATGGCGGTATATAGCAGGATAAGGGCATATACCAGAATGGCACCATGTAGCAGGATGGGGGCTATACCATGATGGCGGTATATAGCAGGATGGCAATATATACCAGGATGAGGGACAAATATAAAATGCAGGAGGATCATTATCAGGATGGGGTACCTTAGTAGAGAATTTGGGGACATTACCCCCATAACTGTGTCAGCAGCAGATCCTCGCCTGATAAGTGTGTCATGACCACATTTTTTGCTTAAAATTTTATTTCTTTGTCGCTCCATTGGGAGACCCAGACAATTGGGTGTATAGCTTCTGCCTCCGGAGGCCACACAAAGTATTACACTTTAAAAAGTGTAACCCCCTCCCCTCTGCTATACACCCTCCCGTGCATCACGGGCCCATCAGTTTTTATGCTTTGTGTTGAAGGAGGCACACATGCACGCAAGCTCCACAAGTTAGTCGGCAGCAGCTGCTGACTATATCGGATGGAAGAAAAGAGGGCCCATTACAGGGCTCCCGGCATGCTCCCTTCTCACCCCACTCTGAGTCGGCGGTGCTGTTAAGGTTGAGGTACCCATTGCGGGTACACAGGCAGGAGCCACATGCTGTTTTCCTTCCCCATCCCTTACAGGGCTCTGGGTGAAGTGGGATCCTAAACGGTCTCCAGGCACTGGGACCGCGCTCCCTCCGCAGCCCCTGGGGGAATCTGCTGGACAGGAGCCCGGGTATCGTCAGGGACATGGCCCTGCTACTCTGAGGTACTCTGTGTCCCCTTGGGGACGGCGCATAGAGCGCCTGTTTGATACACGCTGCAGCAGCTGCTGGGTGTGTTGGTGCGCCGGGACTACCGCGCTGGCCGCGCTTGTTTGCCGGCCGCGCTTATAACTCGAGTCCCCGGCTTTTGCGGCCTAGTGCCGCATATTCCCGCCCCCTGGCCTGCCAGTCAGGAGTAAGGGCGGGACGCTGCACGGAACGTCAGCGCTGAGGGCAGGAGCATACTTTGTATCCTCCTCCCCCCTCACTGTGCACAGTGGGGCACCAGATTCCCGCACTTTTTAGTGCACGCCCACGGCTCCCTCTTCCTCACAGAACGCTAGCAGCCATTACTAGCAGCACGGCTGACGCTGGGGATCTTCAGAGACGAGCTCCAACAGCGCTGGGAGCCCAGGCAGGGAATCTGGTGGTCACACAAACGCTGAGGGCGGTCGGTAAGCAGCACCTGTTACTAGGTGCTTGCTCCCCTGGGTGCAGAAGTGTATATTTATATCCATACTTTGTATACATTTACTCTGTACGGCCGCACTGTTGCCTTGGCTATATTCCCTCTCTGATTGCTCTAAAAGGAGACAACAGCATGTCGTCCGAAAAAAGCAAGGGTGCCAGGGCACAGGTTTACTTTGCAACCTGTACCTCATGTGCGGCTATGCTACCTGCAGGTTCCTCCTATCCTCATTGTGCGCAATGCTCGGCCCCTGTGACACTCACTCAGCCGGAGCCTTTGGCACTGGTGGGACCCTCGGCCCAGGTGGAACAATCGGCTGCCACCGTCCAGGTGACAGGGACAGAGTTTGCAGTATTTGCTGACAAACTTTCTGAGTCTATGGATAGATGGTCTGCTAAGATTCTAGAGGCTTTGCAGTCCAGACTAGTAACACAGATCCCGGGCACTGTTGAATCATTGTCCCCAGGCCCCCCTAGGTTGGAGCAGCAAAGTGCTCCTGGGGCGACTCATAGCTCCCACGGTGAGGACTATGACACGGACCGCAGTCCCAGGCCAGCTAAGCGGGCTCGCCGGGAGCTTCCCTCGACTTCATCACAGTGTTCAGGGTCTCAGCATGAGGAATCTCTGGAAGATGAAGCGGAGGTGGCAGATCAGGGCTCTGATTCTGACGCCGCTCTCAACCTTGATACATCTGAAGGGGACGCCATAGTAAATGACCTTATAGCGTCCATCAATCAGGTGTTAGATCTTTCTCCTCCAACTCCTCAGATTGAGGAGTCAGCTTCTCAGCAGGAGAAATTCCATTTTAGGTTTCCTAAACGAGCACGGAGTGCATTTCTTGATCACTCCGACTTCAGAGATACAGTCCAGAAACACC
The DNA here is from genome assembly GCF_048569485.1 of Anomaloglossus baeobatrachus. NCBI lineage: Eukaryota > Metazoa > Chordata > Amphibia > Anura > Aromobatidae > Anomaloglossus > Anomaloglossus baeobatrachus. The sequence goes on along the minus strand of NC_134363.1, from coordinate 127,839,841 downwards.
GAGCTTTTCCAGATAAGCGCTTTACTAAGCGCCTTAATGACACACGTTATCCCTTTCCCCCTGACGTAGTCAAGGGTTGAGCTCAGTGTCCCAAGGTGGATCCTCCAGTCTCCAGACTGGCGGCTAGATCCATAGTTCCAGTGGCAGATGGTGCATCACTCAAGGATGCCACTGACAGGCAGATAGAGCTCCTGATGAAATCCATCTATGAGGCTATAGGCGCGTCTTTTGCTCCGGCATTTGCAGCCGTATGGGCACTCCAAGCTATCTCAGCTTGTCAGTCTGAGATTAATGCAGTTACACGTGCCTCTACTCCACAGGTTGTGTCCTTAACCTCTCAGGCGTCGGCGTTTGCGTCCTACGCCATGAATGCTGTCCTGGACTCTGCGAGCCGTACGGCGGTAGCATCCGCCAATTCGGTGGCAGTCCGCAGGGCTATGTGGCTACGTGAATTGAAGGCAGACTCTGCTTCCAAGAAGTTCTTAACCGGTTTGCCATTTTCTGGCGACCGCCTCTTTGGCGAGCAATTGGATGAAATCATTAAACAATCCAAGGGAAAGGAATCGTCCTTGCCCCAGTCCAAACCTAACAGACCTCCACAAAGGAAGGTACAATCGAGATTTCGGTCCTTTCGGACCTCAGCCAAGTCTCAATTCTCCTCGTCCAACAGGCCACAGAAGGGTCAGAGGAACTCTGACTCATGGCGGTCTAAGTCACGTCCTAAAAAGACCGCCGGAGGAACCGCTCCCAAAGCGGCCTCCTCATGACTTTCGGCCTCCCCAAACCGCATCCTCGGTCGGTGGCAGGCTCTCCCGCTTTTGCGACGCCTGGTTGCCACATGTCCAAGACCGATGGGTGAGAGGCATTCTGTCTCACGGTTACAAGATAGAATTCCGCTCTCGTCCTCTGACTCGTTTCTTCAGAACATCAGCGCTTCCTGCGTTTCGCCATCGGGGACGAACACTTTCAGTTCGTGGCGCTGCCCTTTGGCCTGGCGACAGCCCCTCGGGTCTTCACCAAGGTCATGGCAACAGTGGTAGCGGTCCTGCACTCGCAGGGACACTCGGTGATCCCTTACTTAGACGATCTCCTGGTCAAGGCCCCCTCTCAGGTGGCATGCCAACACAGCCTGAACATTGCTCTGGAGACTCTCCAGAGATTCGGGTGGATCATCAATTTCCCAAAGTCAAAATTGACTCCGACCCAATCGCTGACATATCTCGGGATGGAGTTTCACACTCTCTCAGCGATAGTGAAACTTCCGCTGGACAAACAACGTTCACTACGGACAGGGGTGCAATCTCTCCTTCGAGCCCAGTCGCACCCCTTGAGACGCCTCATGCACTTCCTAGGGAAGATGGTGGCGGCAATGGAGGCAGTTCCATTTGCACAGTTTCATCTGCGTCCACTTCAATGGGACATTCTCCGAAAATGGGACAGGAAGTCGACGTCTCTCGACAGGAACGTCTCCCTGTCTCGGACAGCCAAGGCCTCTCTTCAGTGGTGGCTTCTTCCCACGTCTTTGTCGAACGGGAAATCATTTCTGCCCCCATCCTGGGCGGTGGTCACGACGGATGCGAGTCTGTCAGGGTGGGGAGCGGTCTTCCTCCACCACAGGGCTCAGGGTACCTGGACTCAGCCAGAGTCCTCCCTGCAGATCAATGTTCTGGAGATAAGGGCAGTGTATCTAGCCCTAAAGGCGTTCCAGCCGTGGCTGGAGGGCAGGCAGATCCGAATTCAGTCGGACAACGCCACGGCAGTGGCATACATCAACCACCAAGGCGGCACACGCAGTCGGCAAGCCTTCCAGGAAGTTCGGCGGATTCTGCTGTGGGTGGAAGCCACAGCCTCCACCATCTCCGCAGTTCACATCCCGGGCGTAGAAAACTGGGAAGCAGACTTTCTCAGTCGCCAGGGCATGGATGCAGGGGAATGGTCTCTTCACCCAGAAGTGTTTCAAGAGATCTGTTGCCGCTGGGGGAAGCCGGACATCGACCTAATGGCGTCCCGGCACAACAACAAGGTCCCGGCATTCATGGCACGGTCTCAAGATCACAAAGCTCTGGCAGCAGACGCCTTAGTTCAGGATTGGTCGCAGTTTCGACTGCCTTATGTATTTCCTCCTCTGGCCCTACTGCCCAGAGTATTACGCAAGATCAGGTCCGACTGCAGCCGCGCCATCCTCATCGCCCCAGACTGGCCGAGGAGGTCGTGGTACCCAGATCTGTGGCATCTCACGGTGGGTCAACCGTGGGCACTGCCAGACCGTCCAGACTTACTGTCTCAAGGGCCATTTTTCCATCTGAATTCTGCGGCCCTCAACCTGACTGTGTGGCCATTGAGTCCTGGATCCTAGCGTCTTCAGGGTTATCTCAAGAGGTCATTGCCACTATGAGACAGGCCAGGAAACCAACGTCCGCCAAGATCTACCACAGGACGTGGAGAATCTTCTTATCCTGGTGCTCTGATCAGGGTTTTTCTCCCTGGCCATTTGCCTTGCCCACTTTTCTGTCCTTCCTTCAATCCGGACTGGAAAAGGGTTTGTCTCTCGGCTCCCTTAAGGGACAAGTATCGGCGCTATCTGTGTTTTTTCAAAAGCGTCTAGCCAGGCTTCCGCAGGTCCGCACGTTCTTGCAGGGAGTTTGTCACATAGTCCCTCCTTACAACCTTGGGATCTGAACAGGGTGCTAACGGCTCTTCAGAAACCACCTTTCGAGCCAATAAGAGAGATTTCTCTTTCACGCCTTTCGCAAAAGGGTGGTCTTCCTAGTGGCAGTCACATCACTTCGGAGAGTGTCGGAGCTGGCTGCACTGTCATGCAAAGCCCCCTTCCTGGTGTTCCACCAGGACAAGGTGGTTCTGCGTCCGGTTCCGGAATTTCTCCCTAAGGTGGTATCCCCTTTTCATCTTAATCAGGATATCTCCTTACCTTCTTTTTGCCCTCATCCTGTTCACCAATGTGAAAAGGATTTGCACTTGTTAGATCTCGTGAGAGCACTCAGGCTCTACATTTCACGCACGGCGCCCCTGCGCCGTTCTGATGCACTCTTTGTCCTTGTCGCTGGCCAGCGTAAGGGGTCGCAGGCTTCCAAGTCAACCTTGGCTAGATGGATCAAGGAACCGATTCTTGAAGCCTACCGTTCCTCTGGGCTTCCGATTCCTTCAGGGCTGAAAGCCCATTCTACCAGAGCCGTAGGTGCGTCCTTGGCATTGCGGCACCAGGCTACGGCTCAGCAGGTGTGTCAGGCGGCTACCTGGTCGAGTCTGCACACTTTTACAAAACACTATCAGGTGCATGCATATGCTTCGGCAGATGCCGCCCTAGGTAGGCGAGTCCTTCAGGCGGCAGTTGCACACCTGTAAGAAGAGGCCGTTTTTTCGGCTCTTTTTATCGAGGTATTCTTTTACCCACCCAGGGATTGCTTTTGGACATCCCAATTGTCTGGGTCTCCCAATGGAGCGACAAAGAAGAAGGGAATTTTGTTTACTTACCATAAATTCCTTTTCTTCTAGCTCCTATTGGGAGACCCAGCACCCGCCCCTGTTCCCTTCGGGCTGTTGTTTTTTTGTGTACACATGTTGTTCATGTTCATTGTTCTTTGGTTCATGGTTCAGTTCTCCGAACATCCTTCGGATTGAATTTACCTTAGACCAATTTATAAGTTTCCTCCTTCCTGCTTTGGCACCAAAACTGATGGGCCCGTGATGCATGGGAGGGTGTATAGCAGAGGGGAGGGGTTACACTTTTTAAAGTGTAATACTTTGTGTGGCCTCCGGAGGCAGAAGCTATACACCCAATTGTCTGGGTCTCCCAATAGGAGCTAGAAGAAAAGGAATTTACGGTAAGTAAACAAAATTCCCTTCTTTCGCTAATATTTCCTCTAAAACGAGGGTGTGTCTTATGGTCCGGTGCGTCTTATAGTCCGAAAAATACGGTACATTCTGACAGATGACGTTTTTGCAATAAGTATCCGATGTAGGGAAAACATTCCCACCCCATTTCTGTCTTTACCAGGAAAATGGTGAGCACAGCTCTGGAGATACAAAAAGCACAGGATAAGTATTGTGTGTAAAGTTTGTAAATTGACTCCGATTTTTTTTTTTTTTATTCTAGTTATATGCTTTTAATGGACATTCTCTCTAACAATATTTTTGGAATAGAAACAATGAAGGAAAGCTATTTCTGTCTTCCACCTATTTCTTCATGGAGAATTTAGAGAGTGATCCCAATGCTCTGCAATAGTGACATGGTGCCCCATGGGGTTGTCAACATCCTACCATTTCCCCTCACTGATGACTCAAAAAGTTTGCTCTGAAGAGAGCTCAGGATGCAGATGCGCCCGGTGGTATTCCAGCTTGTGGACTTTCTATTAAGCCCATACACCACTCTGCATGCTGGAGCTCTACGCTTTAGGGCAGTTTGAGAGGTCAGTGAGGGTCACAGGACCTGGACTCCCATAGATCAGCAGGATGTGTAACATATTAAAAACTATAGTTGATATTGAGACTTTTGGAGATATAGGATGGCATTATTTGGTTGGATAGGGAGAAGCAGCACAGGCCTCCTGAGCATCCACCATAAACTGAAACTCAATATCTCCGTGTCTCCATTGTCTTCCATGATAGAAGCCTTCAGATTCAACCTGGAAATTTATCTCTTCAGGAAAACAGGCAGCCTGCAATATCCCACTGCTGCCACTTTGCCACCACCGGAGCTGCTGCCACCCCCACCTACCATCTCCTTCTTCCCCATTACCCTTTAGATTGTAAGCCCATGAGTGCAGTGTTCTCTCTCCACCGATCAATCTGTCAATATTAGTTTGTTTTAACGTGTGCGCGTGTACAGTCATGGCCAAAAGTTTTGAGAATGACACCAAAATTATTTTTTCACATGATCTGTTGCCCTCTGGTTTTTAATTGTTTGTCTGATGTTTACATCACATACAGAAATATAATTGCAATCATATTATGAGTACCAAAAGGTTATATTGACAGAATGAGTTAATGCAGCAAGTCAATATTTGCAGTGTTGACCCTTCTTCTTCAGGACCTCTGCAATTCTCCCTGGCATGCTCTCAATCAACTTCTGGACCAAATCCTGACTGATAGCTGTCCATTCTTGCATAAGCAATGCTTGCATTTTGCCAGAATTTGTTGGTTTTTGTTTGTCCACCCGTCTCTTGATGATTGCCCACAAGTTCTCAATGGGATTAAGATCTGGGGAGTTTCCAGGCCATGACCCCAAAATCTTTGTTTTGTTCCATGAGCCATTTAGTGATCACCTTTGCTTTATGGCAAGGTGCTCCATCATGCTGGAAAAGGCATTGTTGGGCGCCAAACTGCTCTTGGACAGTTGGGAGAAGTTGCTCTTGGAGGACATTCTGGTACCATTCTTTATTCATGGCTGTGTTTTTAGGCAAGACAAGTAGGCAAGTGGTGCGATTCCCTTGGCTGAGAAGCAACCCCACACATGAATCGTTTCAGGATGCTTAACAGTTGGCATGAGACAAGACTGGTGGTAGCGCTCACCTCCTCTTCTCCTAATAAGCTGTTTTCCAGATGTCCCAAACAATCGAAAAGGGGATTCATCTGAGAAAATGTCTTTACCCCAGTCCTCAGCAGTCCACTCCCTGTACCTTTTGCAGAATATCAGTCGGTCCCTGATGTTTTTTCTGGAGAGAAGTGGCTTCTTTGCTGCCCTCCTTGAAACCAGGCCTTGCTCAAGCAGTCTCCGCCTCACAGTGCGTGCAGAAGCACTCACACCAGCCTGCTGCCATTGCTGAGCTAGCTCGGCACTGCTGGTAGTCCAATCCCACAGCTGAAACAGTTTTAAGATACGGTCCTGGCGTTTGCTGGTCCTTCTTGGGCGCCCTGGAGCCTTTTTGGCAACAATGGAAGCTCTCTCCTTGAAATTCTGGATGATGCGATAGATTGTTGACTGAGGTGCAATCTTTGTAGCTGCGATACTCTTCCCTGTTAGGCTATTTTTGTGCAGAGCAATGATGGCTGCACGTGTTTCTTTAGAGATAACCATGGTTAACTGAAGAGAAACAATGATACTAAGCACCAGCCTCCTTTTAAAGTGTCCAGTGGTGTCATTCTTACTTAATCATGACTGATCGCCAGCCCTGTCCTCATCAACACCCACACCTGTGTTAATGGAACAATCACTAAAACAATGTTAGCTGCTCCTTTTAAGGCAGGAATGCAATGATGTTGAAATGTGTTTTGAGGGTTAAAGTTCATTTTCTTAGCCAGTATTGACTTTGCAAGTACCGTAATTGCTGTTAAGCTGATCACTCTTTATGACATTCTGGAGTATATGCAAATTGCCATTAGAAAAACTTAAGCAGTAGACTTTGTAAACATTAATATTTGTAGCATTCTCAAAACTTTTGTCCATGACTATGTATTGGGTAGTCTAGAATGTGTATGTAGGTTAGCAGATTGAATAATAAGGTAATGAATGGACTGGATGGGTTAGGTTTAATTTAGTATTCTTATAATTGTATATTGGTTTTAAAATGACAAACAGAAGGAACAGTTTTAATAGATGAGTCTAATGTTTAACCCCTTCACGACCATGGACGGAAAGATCCGTCCTTGTGCCCTGGGCCTTAACGACCAAGGACGGATCTTTCCGTCATGGCGGAATCGCGGCACCGGAGCCTCCGGTGACTGCAATATGTTAACAAAAACCGCAGATTCGGGGAGGAGGGGACCTGTACCTGACCTCAGGAGGGGTGGTGCCTCCTCCCCGGACCTACGGAGGCTGTGATTGGCTAACGAACGCCGCTCAACCAATCACAGCCACTGTAATGTTCCAGCCATTTAAAATGACTGAAACATTGAAATCCAGCCCTGGCCAGTGCAGCTGTAGCACTGGCCATTGGCTGGAGCTGGGTGACCTCACTGGATCACCCTCCCCCAGCTCCAATGCTCTGATTGGAGAGATCGGCCTTGTGACCGATTTCTCCAATCACAGTGGACCTGTTGCCGGTGACCGCCCCCATCAGCTTCACTTGTCCCTGCAGCACGCCAGCACAGCACACTGAGCACAGTGAGTGACTGTACACAGTGCAATGGCAGGGCGACAAGCTCCGGTCCCATGCTGTTATGAGACCGGAGCATGGGACCCGGAAGTTGCCGCGCTGCCATTGCACTGTACGAAAAGCGTCCCGATCCGCCGCCGCTGCCCTCCGCGATCTGCCACCTGTCTCCCCGATCTCCTGCCCGCACCCTCACCCCCACACCTCCCGATCCGCTGCCGCCCTCCATCTGCCACAGTGCCACCGCTCCCCCCAATCTGCTGCCCGGCCCCTCACCTCCGTGCAGCAGATCGGAGGGAGCGGTGGCACTATGACAGATGGAGGAGGACAGGGATCGTGCACCCTGTCCTCCTCCATCTGTCATAATGCCACCGCTCCCTCCGATCTGCTGCCCGTCCCCTCCCCCTCGTGATCGGTGCCTGCCCCCTCCCCTCCCCTCCGTGATGTGCTGCTCGCCCCCTCCCCTCCCCTCCGTGATGTGCTGCTCGCCCCCTCCCCTCCCCTCCGTGATGTGCTGCTCGCCCCCTCCCCTCCGTGATGTGCTGCTCGCTCCCTCCCCTCCCCTCCGTGATGTGCTGCTCGCCCCCTCCCCTCCGTGATGTGCTGCTCGCCCCCTCCCCTCCGTGATGTGCTGCTCGCCCCCTCCCCTCCCCTCCGTGATGTGCTGCTCGCCCCCTCCCCTCCCCTCCGTGATGTGCTGCTCGCCCCCTCCCCTCCGTGATGTGCTGCTCGCTCCCTCCCCTCCCCTCCGTGATGTGCTGCTCGCCCCCTCCCCTCCCCTCCGTGATGTGCTGCTCGCCCCCTCCCCTCCGTGATGTGCTGCTCGCTCCCTCCCCTCCGTGATGTGCTGCTCGCCCCCTCCCCTCCGTGATGTGCTGCTCGCCCCCTCCCCTCCGTGATGTGCTGCTCGCCCCCTCCCCTCCCCTCCGTGATGTGCTGCTCGTCCCCTCCCCTCCGTGATGTGCTGCTCGCCCCCTCCCCTCCCCTCCGTGATGTGCTGCTCGCCCCCTCCCCTCCATGATGTGCTGCTCGCCCCCTCCCCTCCGTGATGTGCTGCTCGCCCCCTCCCCTCCGTGATGTGCTGCTCGCCCCCTCCCCTCCGTGATGTGCTGCTCGCCCCCTCCCCTCCCCTCCGTGATGTGCTGCTCGCCCCCTCCCCTCCGTGATGTGCTGCTCGCCCCCTCCCCTCCGTGATGTGCTGCTCGCCCCCTCCCCTCCGTGATGTGCTGCTCGCCCCCTCCCCTCCGTGATGTGCTGCTCGCCCCCTCCCCTCCGTGATGTGCTGCTCGCCCCCTCCCCTCCGTGATGTGCTGCTCGCCCCCTCCCCTCCCCTCCGTGATGTGCTGCTCGCCCCCTCCCCTCCCCTCCGTGATGTGCTGCTCGCCCCCTCCCCTCCCCTCCGTGATGTGCTGCTCGCTCCCTCCCCTCCGTGATGTGCTGCTCGCCCCCTCCCCTCCGTGATGTGCTGCTCGTCCCCTCCCCTCCCCTCCGTGATGTGCTGCTCGCCCCCTCCCCTCCCCTCCGTGATGTGCTGCTCGCCCCCTCCCCTCCCCTCCATGATGTGCTGCTCGCCCCCTCCCCTCCGTGATGTGCTGCTCGCCCCCTCCCCTCCGTGATGTGCTGCTCGCCCCCTCCCCTCCGTGATGTGCTGCTCGCCCCCTCCCCTCCGTGATGTGCTGCTCGCCCCCTCCCCTCCGTGATGTGCTGCTCGCCCCCTCCCCTACGTGATGTGCTGCACGCTCCCCCCACCTCTCACCCCCGTGGTCAGCTACCCGCCCCCTCCCCTGTCACCGCCGTGATGTGCGCTCCCTCCCCTGTCACCGCCGTGATGTGCGCTCCCTCCCCTGTCACCGCCGTGATGTGCGCCCCCTCCCCTCCCCTCCGTGATGTGCTGCTCGCCCCCTCCCCTCCATGATGTGCTGCTCGCCCCCTCCCCTCCCCTCCGTGATGTGCTGCTCGCCCCCTCCGTGATGTGCTGCTCGCCCCCTCCCCTCCGTGATGTGCTGCTCGCCCCCTCCCCTCCCCTCCATGATGTGCTGCTCGTCCCCTCCCCTCCGTGATGTGCTGCTCGCCCCCTCCCCTCCCCTCCGTGATGTGCTGCTCGCCCCCTCCCCTCCATGATGTGCTGCTCGCCCCCTCCCCTCCGTGATGTGCTGCTCGCCCCCTCCCCTCCGTGATGTGCTGCTCGCCCCCTCCCCTCCGTGATGTGCTGCTCGCCCCCTCCCCTCCCCTCCGTGATGTGCTGCTCGCCCCCTCCCCTCCCCTCCGTGATGTGCTGCTCGCCCCCTCCCCTCCGTGATGTGCTGCTCGCCCCCTCCCCTCCGTGATGTGCTGCTTGCCCCCTCCCCTCTGTGATGTGCTGCTCGCCCCCTCCCCTCCCCTCCGTGATGTGCTGCTCGCCCCCTCCCCTCCGTGATGTGCTGCTCGCCCCCTCCCCTCCCCTCCGTGATGTGCTGCTCGCCCCCTCCCCTCCCCTCCGTGATGTGCTGCTCGCCCCCTCCCCTCCCCTCCGTGATGTGCTGCTCGCTCCCTCCCCTCCGTGATGTGCTGCTCGCCCCCTCCCCTCCGTGATGTGCTGCTCGTCCCCTCCCCTCCCCTCCGTGATGTGCTGCTCGCCCCCTCCCCTCCCCTCCGTGATGTGCTGCTCGCCCCCTCCCCTCCCCTCCATGATGTGCTGCTCGCCCCCTCCCCTCCGTGATGTGCTGCTCGCCCCCTCCCCTCCGTGATGTGCTGCTCGCCCCCTCCCCTCCGTGATGTGCTGCTCGCCCCCTCCCCTCCGTGATGTGCTGCTCGCCCCCTCCCCTCCGTGATGTGCTGCTCGCCCCCTCCCCTACGTGATGTGCTGCACGCTCCCCCCACCTCTCACCCCCGTGGTCAGCTACCCGCCCCCTCCCCTGTCACCGCCGTGATGTGCGCTCCCTCCCCTGTCACCGCCGTGATGTGCGCTCCCTCCCCTGTCACCGCCGTGATGTGCGCTCCCTCCCCTGTCACCGTCGTGATGTGCGCTCCCTCCCCTGTCACCGCCGTGATGTGCGCTCCCTCCCCTGTCTCCCCCGTGATCTGCGCTCTCTCACCTCTCACCCCCGTGATCTGTGCTCCCTCACCTGTCACCCCCGTGATCTGCTGTCCGCTCTCCCTCACCTCTCACCCCCCTGATCTGTGCTCTGCTCACCTGTCTCCTCCGTGATCTGTGCTCTGCTCACCTGTCTCCTCCGTGATCTGCGCTGCGCTCCCTCCCCCACCTCTCACCCTCCCCGATCTGCTGCCTCCTTCATCCCCTGTGATCCAGCTGCCTAGATCCATCCTGTAGGGTAACTATCCCCAATCTCACCTCCCACTCCCCTTCCCACCCATCCCCCCCCACCCGCCCCCTCCCCCCATCCTCTGCCGCTCCTGCATCCACTGCGCCCTCTCCCATCCGCCCCCAACCTATCCCAGCCGCCGTCTCACAATCACAGATGCTCCCTTTATATGCCGCTGCCCCCCCCATCTGCTGCCGCCCCATCTGCCGCCCTCCCCCCCATCTTCCGCTGTTTTTTTTTTCTATGCCATGGGGTTTAGTTTCCAAAATGGGGTCACATGTGGGGGAGCTCCACTGTTTCGGCACCTCAGGGGGTCTCCAAACAGCATGGAATACGCTAATTATCCCAGACAATTTTGCGTTTGAAAAGTCAAATGACGCTCCTTGCCTTCCGAGCCCTGCTGTGCGCCCAAACATTTGAGTTCCACCACATATGAGGTATCTGCGTACTCAGGAGAAATTGCACAATACATTTTATGGTGCAATTTTTCCTGATACCCTTGTGAAAAAAAAAGCTACCTGGTTGAAGTAACAATTTTGTGGTAAAAAAGTTTTTTTTTATTTTCACGGCTCAACTCTATTAACTTTTGTGAAGCCCCCAGAGGCTCAAAGTGCTCAATAAACATCTAGATAAATTCCATGAGGGGTCTAGTTTCCAAAATGGGGTCACATGTGGGGGAGCTCTACTGTTTCGGCACCTCAGGGGGTCTCCAAACGCAACATGGAATACGCTAATTATCCCAGACAATTTTGCGTTTGAAACGTCAAATGACACTCCTTGCCTTCCGAGCCCTGCTGTGCGCCCAAACATTTTATTTCCACCACATATGAGGTGTCTGTGTACTCAGGAGAAATTGCACAATACATTTTATGGTGCAATTTTTCCTGATACCCTTGTGAAAAAAAAAGCTACCTGGTTGAAGTAACAATTTTGTGGTAAAAAAAATTTTTTTTATTTTCACAGCTCAACTCTATTAACTTTTGTGAAGCCCCCAGAGGCTCAAAGTGCTCAATAAACATCTAGATAAATTCCATGAGGGGTCTAGTTTCCAAAATGGGGTCACATGTGGGGGAGCTCTACTGTTTCGGCACCTCAGGGGGTCTCCAAACGCAACATGGAATACGCTAATTATCCCAGACAATTTTGCGTTTGAAACGTCAAATGACACTCCTTGCCTTCCGAGCCCTGCTGTGCGCCCAAACATTTTATTTCCACCACATATGAGGTGTCTGTGTACTCAGGAGAAATTGCACAATACATTTTATGGTGCAATTTTTCCTGATACCCTTGTGAAAAAAAAGCTACCTGGTTGAAGTAACAATTTTGTGGTAAAAAAAAATTTTTTTATTTTCACAGCTCAACTCTATTAACTTTTGTGAAGCCCCCAGAGGCTCAAAGTGCTCAATAAACATCTAGATAAATTCCATGAGGGGTCTAGTTTCCAAAATGGGGTCACATGTGGGGGAGCTACACTGTTTCGGCACCTCAGGGGTTCTCCAAACGCAACATGGTGCGGCTAACGATTCCAG